>NW_026889803.1:32357500-32872500 GCF_033153115.1 Saccostrea echinata
AGAAAACAAATATTTACATGTCTTTTCGATTAATAACAGGTATTAATTGAGAAATTTTAATTGTGTTTTTAAACAAAAGTTAAGCTACATTACACGTAAAACCTTAATAAATTATAATTCTGTTTTTCGTGCATGAAATATTGCAATAGTGGGAAAAAAATGGAGGTGGTCTGATTTCACAGATTTTATTTCAAGTTTTCAATCTTGTACATGTCTGTTATTCACATTTTTGTTTGTTTTTTTTCAATTTTTCAATAATCTGTTTCCAAGTTCTTTACATTGTCTATATATTACTATGTAAACTATTGTGGCCCCACCTTAGTCTCAGAGGCCATTCCTATCTCAAATTTTGATCGCCTATTGTGGCCACACCTCATCCCCGGGGATCATCATTTAAACAAATTTGAACCTACACCATATGCATGTTAGGAAGCTTTCACATGTTTCATCTTTTCTGGCGCAATGGTTCTTGAGAAGATGTGTCAAAGATGCGAATAAATTTTCACTAATACTTAATCATCTCCCCCTTGAAAGGGGGTGTAGCCCTTCATTTGGACAGACTTGAATCCCATTTACCAAAGAATGCTTTGTAGCAAGTTTGTTGAAATTGGTCCAGTGGTTCTTGAGGAGATGGAAATGTGAAAAGTTTACGACAACGACGACAGAAAACAGACAAATTTCGATCAAGATGACTTATCAATGCCTATCAGGACTCCTCCGGACAAATTAGATCACACCGTCTTCAGTTGTTATACTTTTTCTCGTAAAAATACGACTCCGAGGGAAATCGAGGTACTGACAGGCATGTTATTTATATCCGTGTCATCCCAACTATAAGAGCATTAGTGAGATGTTTGAATGAATGCAAAAAGGTGGCCTTAACAGGACAAATCATAAACGAAGAGTTCGTGTTCATAGCAAACAAGAAGTGGCGTATGTTTTAAAGTCATTTATATCCGGAGTTCAATTGAATAAATATGTGTGTACCTTATTGATATGTAAAAGATGTACTTTACTTTTTTACATATCATTAAGGTACATACATATTTATAAACCAAGACCCAAGTACCTGTGTAAAAATTAGCTATTAACGCCATGTGAATAGGCCGAGTATTTGATACAAAAGACTGTATTCAGAAAAAAAACCCTGAAATATATTGGATAAAGCACAAAATCTAATTACTTTAAATATATTTGATCAATACCTTATTCATTAATAATGTCTTCTCATGTAAGCAAGTTTATTACGAAGCACAAATTGTACTACGATGCTCTCAGTAAGGAATATATACAAATTTTACCGATAATTTATTAGGAAACTACTACATATATGTAATAGTCTTTCGATATATAAATATGTTCACAACTTTTAGTGTTATCAATGATTTACCATTATTTCAATGACCATTTACACAAAAGCTGTTTTTATGTTCATCCAGCTACAATGTACATGTATAATTAGTCCAGTCAAATGGTCATAAACCTTAAACAAATTGCAACAGAATTTTTTTCTTTATTTATAAATAGTAAATTGTATTATAATCAACATATTAAAACTCTAGAAAAATATATAAAGGCGAAAGATGTGTTTTTCAGAAATAAATATTTACTGGTCTGATAAAATATGTATTGCAGAAATGTGCTACCATATGCACCAAGGCAGACAATTTTAACCACTGTAAACAAACTACTTTCTTCTTAAACAAGCATTCTGAGAGTATTGCATTAGCAATACTGGTCCCCTACCGGCAAGTGTAATCTGGTTCCCGTTAAAAATTGAAAATGTTATAATTCCGTCAAAAATTAATGAAGCGGGACGAAATGCAAACTTGCTCTATAACTAATCAAGGTAAAGTCACATACCAAAAATCAGCTCAATATCTGCAAGCGTTTAGAAGAAAATTGCGGAAAACCCCTAAAAATTGAAAAGGTCGTAATTCCGTCAAAAATCAATGAAGCGGAACGAAATGCAAACTTGATCTGTAACTCATCAAGATACACTCACATACCAAAAATCAACTCAATATCTGCAAGCGTTCAGGAAAAAAGTGCGGAAAACCAAGTGGGACAGACTGACAGACAGACAGAGGGACAGACAGACAGACGGACAGACAGACAGACAGACGGACGGACAGACTCAGAGGAAACCTATAGTCCCCTCCGGTTTCACCGGTAGGGGACTAACAAGCATAATAAAATTTATAATTCATTTTGTATACATGCTTAGGTTTAAATTTCAGCAATACACTGAAGATATAAGATCTGAGAATCTTATATATGTCTAAACTTAACGATATAATGTTGAAATCTTAGTATATTATCTGTATCACAATTTTTAAGCATGTAGGAACCTTTATATCAAAATATTGGTCTACGAATCACAAGAAATTATATATTAATCATGTATTTCTGTAAAAATTCAATCTTCCAATAACTCAATAACTCATGCACATATATAAATTAGTATTTACTTCTCTTTTATTAGATACTGGAAACATTAGGGGAAATAATCTATGGAAAGTGGTATTGCAACGTAAAAATATTTTATTATCTAAAAGTTATATTTTGGTGTATGACCTTGTAAAGATTTTTTTTTAGAATGTTGATTATATTAGTGAGATCTACTTTGCTATTTAAAAAAAAATAGATTGGCCATCTTTAAAAAAAATTGTTTGATTGCCCTCTCCCGACTGACTAAAAATGGCCCGACTCAAAACTTTTTTTATATTCAAGGACATCATATTTTTTTTTCTTTTTATTCCTCTTATCCTGTCAATAAATATGTTGAAATTGTCTAGAAAAAAAGATTTTCCCACCTACCTACCGACTTAATGATTTTACCCTGAATCAGGAGAGGGGAAACAAACAATATCTTAAAGAAGGCCTTATTCTTGATCGTTTTTGGGTGTGTGCATATTCACTATAATGATGCTTACTATGTACAGTATATTTTATTGTAATTTGTAAACATATTTCGTAAACATTATATTTGTGTCACTTTGATTCACATTTCGCTTCTAGTTTGTTCTTAACATAACCCCGGAGCCAAGAAGAGTCACACAAGGGATTTAAATTTACAGGAAGTCTTTGAAATAAGCCGCATTGTGGAATTTTTGTATTTTTTTTAACACATCCTATTATGTAATAGATTTGTGCATTTCAGCTTTTTAAAAACTACACAACATTATCAACTTATTTCCAAGTAGCATCCTAAATACACCTGCCTACAAATGTATATAAGAAAAGTTTTTTAAAGTACTATTTTCCTATCACGATAAGTGAAAATTATCACTTAAAAGAGCGTAGAAAATGATCAGATAGGTAATTTAATTGTCATAAGAATGACTCTAAGCCTCTATAAGCAGCGCTAGTGAAGATTGGTTGATTGTATGTTTTACGCCCCGTTCGAGAACTTTTCACTTATATAGAAACGTCATCATATACTGGCAAAGGGCTTGAAATTTATACCTTTACTCGGCTCTTAGGGTCATTGAGCAGTGAGGGTTCTTTATCATGCCAATGCCAACATGTACCGTGATGTGGGGCCTTGGTTTTTAAAGTCTCATCCGAAAGACCTGCAACGCTTACTTCAAAGTGCCGAGAACTTAATTAATAATGTGATATCCCCCCCCCCCCCCAACACACACAATCACACACAAATTACAAAATAAATCCAAAGGAGATATAAAAACTAGCAACGAACATTATATTGAATATAAAAAGAACCAATTTGAATACTATTGAGGTTGACATTTAGGTGAAGAACCAGTTCTAGTTTCAAGATTATCATTCATTTATTTTTTAGGTATTCTGTGGCACCTTCAATGGATTTTTATGATTTTTCTTTTATTTCTTTAACCTTTCAAATAAAAGCAATGGGGAAAAATCTGACTTTTAGGATTTCAATCAAGTGTTACGCATCCATAGTTATGACGTATTTCAGACGAATGTCCTATGCATGCATTGCTATAAAGGGAAATATGTCGGGAAGGGGGGGGGGGCTGACCCCCCTCCCCCTGAGATTTTCAAGAGTTAAAAGGTTCTATGTAAAAGTAACAAAGACATGTCCATGAACCCATTTCTCAGGACACTTATTAAAATGGCTACAAGTCATGTGCATTATGAACCCCTTCCCCAGGACACTCATTTAAAAGACAAGAAGTAAATGTGTATTATGACCCCCCCCCTTTCTCCCCTGAAAAAGGTTTTTAAGTTTGAGGTAATTAATTTTATTTATTTATTTTTATTTCTTTTTACTTATTTGTTTATCTATTTATTTGTATTTGCTTGTCAGAAAAATTTCGAGACTTAACATCTGTGATATTTTATATGAACCCCCCCCCCATCACCCACCCCCGATAAAAATTCCTGGGATGTGTGTGCTTAATTGTCCCCCTATATATATATATATTTTAAAAATTATCTTAACTAATAAAACTTGTCATTCCTACCATGCCTACATATTCTTTGTCCCTGCACAAAGTCATATTGAGGAATTGGAATAGTTTTACTTTCAATTATGTCCGTTGCCATGGGAACAGGAATCCATAGCAATTAATGAAATAATTACCAGTTTCAGTTTGAACACGCATTTCTGCATGACCTACCAAGAAAATTCAAGATCATATAGATGGCAGAACTATTTTTATGCATATACAGAATGTCTTTTTAAACAGTGATTTATCGACATTTTTGAACAAAAATCGGGTTTTTTGAAAACTGAAAAAAAAGATGTTTGGACAAATATATTTTTCTAGAGTTTTGATATATCAAAAGGCACATTATAAATAACAAAATTCTACTGGAATAATTTCTGTTGCAATTTGTTTAAGGTTAGGGTGTTTTAGGACTAGAATGACTGGACTAAATCGCCTCGTTTTTCTTTTTAACATCGGGCTCGATGCTATATGATGTTCTAGAAGTTTCCGTCAATATTAAGATCGATGAATGACGAAATAATTTGCAAATTTCCCTTTTTAATCGGTTATCACAACTTATTTCTTTTATATCAATCAAATCAAATTTTGATTGAATAATTCAGTGATGACGTTTTATGAAATAGATAAACAATTGCTTGTTGTCAGTTTCATTAAAAATTGCTAGTAACTTAGATCCGCCAACCGGAAACGCCACCGTACTCACGATTTTGCTATTTCATGGTTGTTTATAGAAAATGAAAGTAGACTTTTTATTTAATGCACGATACTTACTATGCGAGTGAAATCTAAATATAGTTTACGAACATCATCTTGT
This sequence comes from Saccostrea echinata, assembly GCF_033153115.1. Taxonomy (NCBI): domain Eukaryota; kingdom Metazoa; phylum Mollusca; class Bivalvia; order Ostreida; family Ostreidae; genus Saccostrea; species Saccostrea echinata. The sequence goes on from NW_026889803.1 coordinate 32,362,754, forward strand.
ATATAGTGTATTGTAAGAGGAGTAATTAAGAACTCTGGTGCACCTGCTTCAGAGTTTATTGGCAAAATTTATTAATTTATAAGTATAGATAGGCTTAGTTGTTATTGAGAAGAGTTTTAAAGATATTTCCTATATATTCCTATGTAAAACTTTGACCCACTGTTGTGGCCCTGCACTACCCCCGGGGCTCATGATTTGAACAAACTTGAATCTACACTACCTGAGGATACTTCTGTAATAATATAACTAATAATGGCGTAACTGTTCTTAAGAAGAAATTTTTTAAAGATATTTCCTATATATTCTTATGTAAAACTTTGGCCACCTGTTGTTTCTTCTCCCAACCTCCAGGGGTCATGATTTGAACAAACTTGAATCTACACTACCTGAAGATACTTCTATATTAATATGACTAATTATGACTTAGTTGTTCTTGAGAAGAAGATTTTTAAAGATACTTCCTATATATTTATATAGTAAATTTTGACCCCCTGTTGTGGCCCTGCCCTATCCCCAGGGGTCAAGTTATGAACAAAATTGAATCTATACTATCTGAGGATACTTCTATATTAAAATTACTAATAATGGCTTAGTTGTTCTTGAGAAGAAGATTTTTAAAGATATTTCCTATATATTCCTATGGTAAACTTTGACCCCCTTTTGTGGCCCTGCCCTACCCCCAGGGGTCATGATTGGAACCAACTTGAATCTACACTACCTGAGGATACTTCTATAATAATATGACTAAGCTTGGCTTTGCTGTTATCGAGAAGATTTTTAAAGACATTTCCTATATATTCCTAAAACTTCGATCCCCCTCTTGTGGCCCCGCCCTACCCCCGGGGGTTATGATATGAAGAAACTTGAATCTACAGTATGTAATGAAGTTTCATCTTTTCTTGCCCAGTTGTTCTTGAGAAAAAGATTTTTAAAAGATGCCAACAAATTTTCACGAATTCATAATTATTCCCCTTTGAAAGAGGGCGTGGTACTTACTGTGAACAAATCTAAATCCCTTAACCTAAGGATGCTTTATGGTAAGTCGAAAGTTGAAATTGGGCCAGTGGTTCTTGAGAAGAAGTCGAAAATGGGGAAAGTTTATAGACGACAGACATCAGACCGACGCTGGACACTCTTTGATCAGAAAAGCTGACTTGAGCCTTCGGCTCAGGAGAGCTAATAAGTCCAAAGTAAAATTCGATACTCAAGCCTTAATCTTTGAAAATATGTAAATATATGTTTTTCTTCTATTGCCTATATATGTTTCATCACTCCCAAAAAGTGATATTTTTCTTTTGTTCTCTAACATTTAGCGAACCCCTAGCGAGCATTTGATTGATTGCCATGATCTGCTAAGCATTTGGTTGGTTACTGTCTTCCGCGAAGTAAATAAATGATATACACAAAGAAATTAAGTTTTTGAAACGTGAGAAAAAGGTTCCATAACACGAGCTTTTTAGTTACTGATTTTTCTCCAACTCTCGTTCCTAGATTTTCAGCTGCTTGTCTTTTGACAATTAAAAAGGTACGAAACTCGAATTGTAGAAAAACCGGTAACTAACTTGCGCGAGTTATGGAACCCTTATATAAAGATTAAAATTAAAAAAATAAGCCCTCAGGTAGGCAAAAGTACAATATATAAAAGTTTTATTATTAATTGCTTGGATGTTCGATTGCTTAACATTCCTCCAGTTGCCAGTGGAAGGCTGCAAATTGAGACCTGTACCTGGCACTAACATTTATGACCATTAAGCAGTGACGGATCTTTTACTAGGATACAGTATTCGGTTTATAAGTCTCCCCCGAAGAACCAGAATCCACTTCCCGTAAGGAAGATCCGAACCCGTGATTCAAGGATTAACTCCTCTGGAAGGAAATGATCGAAGCACTGTGCCACACGCAGAGATTGTATTTTGCTTTGAACTGTTACTCAACTGAGGCATAAAAAATCCATGTCGATGAAGACCCACATGAAACACTGTGACTTGCGTTTGTATATTTTTATCTCCTCATTTTCTACTTTAAAAAAGATAAACATCATACATTGACAGCTGCCATAATGGCACAGATCCCAGTAGGCCAGAAGCAGAAGAGACAGGAAAGAATGGCGGGCACCAGCCAGTCGTTTCCTCTTTGTGTAGCAACTAAGACAGGTGGGGCAATGTTGACCTACAGAGTAGAAATCGTCAATCTTTCCAACAATAATCTACATACTTCCTCATATAAATTTTGTATAACTTTAATTTATACATTTGATCAGATTAGATCCTTTTTTCACTTGTATGATGCATTCAAATAACGATCTTTAAAATACATGAAAATTTGGTATTTTAAAATATGTCTGAATTAAACTATTGAAGGTACAAAATAACAATAGACTTACAGAGACATTCGCAGAGTGTTAGTCACCTGTATACTATAACCTACTTGTGACAGTTGTCCGAATTCGGGAGGTTGGTTGTACCCAACGTTGTAAGCTAAAGAAGAAATAAAAAGACAAGACGTCTTTGGTTAGATTTCTGTTAGATTTCTTTCTTTGGTTTAATTGCTTGTCTAGAAAAAAATTGCAAGTTTACCTACTGTAAAAAAATGAAAATAATATTATCAAACAATGTGACTCAATATTTTGCAAATTTCAGTTTAAAGAATTTCTTAAAATATGATGAAGTTAATATTACACTTACGGTCCTGTAACTGTTCCGAAGTGTGTACATAACCAGCGTTCTTGGCTGAGGAAACAAAGTAGTAAGGAATTATTCGCTCAAATTTTAAAATATCTAAGTCTAAATTAAGGTTCATATACATTTAAGTTTTAAAGGAATGACATACTTAAGTGAAAGAAAGGATCAAACACACAAGCCAAAGGATAAGGTATAAGATAGATAGAATTTCTAGTGAAAGTTGAGTGGATTTGGTAATGTTTAGAAGGCGCGTATTCAGAATCTAAATATTTCCTTTGTAAATTTATTCATAGATTGTTTTTTCTTCATACCAATCCATGGATTTTACCTGAAACTTCCTGCAATCATGATATTTTGTCCTGTTGTTTTATTTTCATTTGACATACATTCAATTTTTTTTACCATAGATACTGAGGTATATACGGAATAATTCAGGCCCGTAGAACGCCGACGGGGGGTGGGGGGGGTGGGGGGGGGGCGCCCTCACTTTTTCAGAGTATAGTATTTTGATATAGTAAATGTTCCTTTATATGCTGGTTCCCCCCCCCCCCCCCCCCCCCACACACACACACATTTTGTTGCTGTAAGGTCGAGCACTGGCAAATTCTAGGATTTGGACAGTTAATTAGGGGTTTTATCATCATTGTTATTATTTTCTTTTCTTTTTGCTTGTCAGATTATTTTGGAAAGTTGCCCCCCCCCCACTTTTGAAACCGTTGCTATTTAAAGTGTAAATAAGTTTTTTTTCTTTTCATGTTGATTTATATTTTGTACAGCTTACATATATATTTCATCAAAAGAGGATAAAATACTAGTAAAGTTTTTGTTCAAGGACTGTTAATTGCAACCATCACCCTTCCATACACTATTTTACTCTGTAACTGAGTGTAGAAAAAATGTCTAAACAGACTGACTGGTATTGTCTTCAATTTCGAGTTTACTTATAGATATATGAAGTCGACATACGAATGAAAGTAACTATAATTGTTAATTGATAAAACGTCCTCGATATATCTAAATGTTGAGTTGAAAGCCACAGCAAGATTTAAAATCTTGTGTAGATGTTGAAGGCCACAACAAAAATTTTATTTTTATGTAAAAGTTTTTGAATAAATTCTGCTTCATAGAAATATATAAAAACAGGTCGATTAAGAGGGCAGCACAATTTATGCCCACCATAATTCCTACAGATTGTTGGAAGACCTGGGTCTCCAAAGACTATAAAGATATTGTCAATGAGGAACTCCAGAATCTTTTTAATAACAACTTCAGAATACTTAGAATCAGAATGATTTGTAAATTTGTAGATAACTAATCACAAGATATGAAAATCATGAGTTCCATTTTTATCGATGAAGGTGTTTAATTTGCGACATTTCCAAAGTAACACCAACTGTGAAGTTGCAAATGTCCTCATTTTTTTTTCAATTTCGAGAATAAAGATTATAAACAATATCCTAGTTATCCTTCTCGTATAATCAACCAACCCTTCTGTATAAAATTTGAAATTGTTATAAAAGAAACTGTTTGAGTTATTGTGTCACGATAGATATACAGATAGACATACAGACAGACAAATTAAAGCGATGTGACCCCAAAATTGATAGGTGTTTTGCTGGTAATGCAAAGTATTTCTGTACAAAATTTAATATTGTTACGATAAAAACTGTTTGAATAATCAAAAAAATTGACAGACGGACATCAAAATTGATATTTGTCGGACAGTCTTTCTCTTGAAGTCAACGCCGTCTGTTTAAAATTTGAAATTTTATTAGGAAACCAGTTTGAGTTATCTTCTACGAAGATAACAAACAGGTATATGCATAAAGACTTCAACATACATGGAGACAGACAAAGTTTATAGGTGTATTTCATTTATAGTTAATTATTTCTGTAAAAATTTTGAAAACAATACATTGAAAATACTAACTTTTTAATTTTAATTGAACACATCCACGTATAAAACTATCTTTGTAAAGTTACATATAAATTAAAATTACATTGGAAGTGTGAGTTTATATCCTTTTGGCACTTGGATCATGATGAGGATAAAGTCAATGTAGATGGCAATAGCATTTATAAAAGAAAAGTTGTGTAGCTTATGCAGATTGTTTACTATAATTGTATTCTAAAACTCTTATTTATTAAAATGGAAAATGAGACTGTTCCTATTTTATTTGTGCATTAAAGGTTTAAAATCTGTGAAATTTGAAGAAGATATTATCAATGGATAAGATTTAATTTCCTCAAGAAAAAATCATTATTATAAAAAGTTACCTATATGCGATTTTTTTTAACTTTTGTTTCCTTACACTCCAGATTATATATTTCTACTCTCTTAAACTTTTTAACTTTTTATTTCCTTCACAAAAATGAAATGATTTATCGCAGAAATGTTAACAGATTTGGTTTTGATGTTTGAAACAGATTTCTGAATTTCTGCATATATATAGTCTGGATAGGACAAGTACAGTGTATTATCTTCTGATTATTAAAAATATTAGTGAATTTTTTTTTTAGTTGCTTGATTAAATTAAAACTTCACTCCATATACCTCATTACGGAAGCCCATTTAGGACCTATGAATGGGCTCTCTTACTTCATGTATGTAAACACCTTCCAAAATCACCCTTGGAACAATACTTTTACTTTAAATATTACAAACAAGGAAAATTTAACCATTGGCAGACTGTGCTTGTGCTGATTTATTTATAGTATATAGTTACTATAGTACTATACATGTAATTAATCATAGTTTTCAAAGTTATCATTAAAGTAAATCAAAGCGGCAAAGCGATCACTATGGTAAATCAAAGTAAAATATTTATCATATCTGTATATAATGTTCTGTGATAGGAATCTCAATTAATATAATTATACATTAATTGCGCAACATGGATAATACAATTTTTCAGATTTTCTCATTTAACCGAAGTTACATTTACAAAACTACAATTTAGATACGAATGAAATTTGGCACACGCATAGTTATAAGCATGTTCTATAAATAGCAGATGTTAAGTGGTGTTTTGCTCTATGTTTATGACGTCACAATGTGAAAATGACGTCAATATGTAGATGACTTGTGACAAAAAACGGTTGACTCAGTCGTACTCGAGCAAGGAACGGCTGTAAAGTTTAAGGTATTTCTTGGAAATTCCTTTGCAGTAGCATATAATCATTTGTACAAAGTTGATGAAGACAAAAGACTTGCTAAAAGTTTAATTATTGATTTGATTGATTGCTTTTATAAAGGAAGGGAGATGGTTTAAAATGATGTTCGTTCTGGTGCCCAGTAAAAGTAAGCTGGGAAAGAGATTAAAAGATGTGTTCTTAGTTGAACAATTTGGTATGAAAGATCGCCAAGATACAGTTAGAAAAATAGTTGAATATCTTAACAATTAAATAATTATTAAATCCCTAAAATATCATTTTCTTTAGACTTTAAACATATCAGATATGATAAAAAGAAGGCTCCCAAATTAAATCCACTTTGGATAAACGACCCACACAAGACGGAGGAGTCGGGTTGTGATGGTCACCATGCTCATTCTGGGAAAGGATATCCTTATCCATCCATCCTATTGCCTAGATTTGGCCATTGTCACAAATGGACTGTTCTTGTTATAGAAAATAACCTGCATGGTAAGAAATATAAGACTCGGAAAAATCTTTAAGCATCTCTAAACAGAACGCTACGGAGCATGTCACGTGCTGCCTAGACCACGTGATTCGCACATGGGCAGAACTGTGGCAGATGTTAATTTAAACCGAAGAGGACTACTTTAAAAAATAATAAACCCTGAAACCTAATTTTATTTTTTTATTGAAGAAATTTAATTAGTTCGCGAACTTTTTGATCACCCTTCGCATTGTTATCTATTGTTAACTATATTTTTGTGAGGGATTCTACAAGAAACAATCCATCTAAAGATCTTCCATCTCAGGGTCCCATTTATGTCTTATTATAAAATGTTATGTTCATCCTTTTCACATGAGATGCCTTCAGATTTGCTTTGTATTTTCTGCATTGAAATAAAATTAAGCAAAGCTAGGTCAAATCACTTTAAACTACAGATTAACTGAAACTATAGCCACTACATGTAACATGCATGATCTACGGTACATAATTATTACGATGATAATGATGATTCTGTTTGCAGCATCATATTGTTATAATTACTGAGTTTAGGGAACATGAAGACAGAAAATATTTAAATTATTTCCATAACAATATTATAGAACCTTTGGTCTCTACTTTTTTTGGTTGCATATCCCCAGGAAACATTTAAAGTAAGAATATTATTTTATACATGAAGATGGTCAACATTTATAAATATGCTTGCAGTATATTTTTTCTTCATTTGCTTCAAAATAGTAAACAATTCAGCACTCATAATGTAGTATAAAACATGGGGTCGATGAAGATGTAATTATGAGTGCCGTTCAGTTTAGTTATAATAATTTTGATTGCCTTGCGAAACAATCTTCACTTAAGAATGACTTAATGAATTCACTTCACTTAAGGAACCAAACAATCTTCACTTAAAAGGTTAAGACAGTTGAATTCTTACAGTGAAACACTGAAAGTATCCTTGCAAACTTAATATTGATGCTTACAAAATAATTATATTTAACGTACATGGGATTAAAAAGGGGTCACTGGAGATTGTAAACGACTGAAAAAGACATGTAGAAGCATGACATTGTCCATATAAAAGAGCTGACCAAAGCAAGATTGGAATAGACTGATGGTTGAAGACTATAACATCCTCCTCGCGAAATACCAAGCTAAACTGTTTCAAAAATATATTTAGTGCTTGCATAAGAAACCACTAAAAGTGTCAATGAACAGTACGTACTTCAGGAAAAAATAAATCCGATGTTGCGGAAATTAATAATAATTTTACATATAATTGAACCGAATGCCTTCTAACTGTAAATGAATTGAATAGACATTCACTTGTACATATCCAGTTATGAAATACTCACAAATGTCTACAAAACTACAATTTGAAAGATTTTTGAAATACAGCTGTAATGTAGTGAAATGTAGCTAAATACTGCTGACTCGGCTTTAACTAACAAATAATTGATAAGTCCATTCCATTTTGATCAAACAACCGCATATTATTAATAACACCATAACAAAATGATAAAAAAAACCCCACTTTATTAGTAGAAAAATTAAAATCATGGACAAAAAGTTAAAAAAAAAAGTTAATAATTCTAGAGACACTCCATTCTTGAAATATTAAAAAAAACACACACTATGATTAGAATAGAATACTTTCAAGGCAAGACAAAACCACCATCCTTTAATCCAAAATATGACTATTAAATGAATTCATTCTGAATATAAGCGATTCTGAGTCCCCTACTGCAGTGTTGTTTATTCCCTTAAAAAAAAATAAGAGAAAAAATATTATTGAGCGTATAGCACAGATGAGTCCAAGGGCCTTAATTCCATTAAAAACTATTGGAGCGGAACGAAATACAAACCTTCTCTGTAATTCATCAAGGTTGACGTAAACAAACAAAACCGATCAAAATGTTAAATTTTTCTGTAACTCGTAAAGGTAGACTAATCAGCTCAGTATCTGAAAGAACTGCGAACGATTATTGTTCTGCCGCCTACCTCCAAGTCAAATTTCAAAAGTTAACATATTTAAATGATTTTTCATATTTACATAGAAATTTATGTAAATTTTCATAAAACATAACTTATTAGGGAAAGCAAAGAGAGATAACTCTATAGTTTTGGTAAAAATTGCGTTTTTCACTTTAGAAATCAACGAAAAACGGAAAATATTTTAAAAACAACTTTCCCCGCCCCCTGTGAAACAAAAATTCCTTTGTTTGGGTTGTATGAATCGTTATTTCAAAAATTCATACCAAATCTTTTGTTGTTTTACGGGGGGTGGGGTGGGGGGAGGGTATGTTTAAAGACAAAAAAAAAATGGGAAAACGGTCCTTTTATATCCAATTTCAAATGAGATTAAAGTAAAATAAGGTCTTTTATCAATCTTTTATATTGAATTTTACAAATTAAGTTAAACATACGGAAAGTTTTATGGATCATTTCCATACGTTTTTTGAAAGTTTTTTTAAACCCTTATTTCAATAGATAAAGTTTTCAACCCCCTTTTGAAAAGAGTCGTAAATAAAAGCAATTAAGTTTTTGGCACTTGTTTTAAAATTATTAATGAACTCTTCTTTGCATTCAGTTAAGTTTTAATGACCAAACTGCCATTCATATTGAATTAAATGGGTGTAAAATTAAGGCGGGAATCGAGAGTTTGCGTGCATGGTTCTTTCTAAGGCTGTAATTCCGTCAAAAATCATCTAAACGGATTGAATTGCGAACTCAACAAAATGCCCATGGGCGACATCGCTCACCTGAGCACTTTGGTTAGAAAAAAGCAGAAATAGTTCAATACTGAAAAGTTTAAATATAAAGATGGTTCCACCCTACCCCCGGGGGTGATGACTTGAGCAAAGTTGCTTCCTTACTAAAATGACTAAACATGGCTTTGTTGTTCTTGAGAAGTTTTTAAAGGATTTTTTTTTATATATTCCCACGTTCAACTTTGATTACCTAATGTGGCCCATCCTATCCCTGGGGGGTATGATTTGAACAAATTTGAAGCCACACTACCTGAGGATAATTCTTTATTAATATGACTAATCATGGTGTTTCTGGTCATAAAAAAATAATTTACAGTGTACATATTTTTTCTTATATGTTCCTGTATAACTTTGATCGGTGTGTTCCCATTTCGCCTTACTGTGAAATAGAGGTAAGAAAATGATAAAAAGTTCTAAGGCGAAGTGGGAATTTGATAATTCCTCTGTAAAAACAATAATGAAAATTGATTATAATTATGTTTGTTTTACTGATAAGTTAATGACACAGTTTAAAAAGCAATATTTGGGATGTAAAATGAAAAATTAAATAATATTAGTAATATGTAAATATTATAACTGGCCTCTGGAGTAATTTAACATTGAAAGATAAAAAATTAATGAAATCAAAAATGTGAATTATTTGATTGATGCAGCTCCTGAGAAAACACTAAGTAGCTTTAATATTTATTTTGTAAATTTTAAATTTAATCAGTCATTACCAGTAGTATTTTTTATGCCTTTATATAAACTTAAGTCTTTTAACTTAACTCTTTTTAAATCAATTTTTTTCCTAGTTTTTGTAACATTTTTCGCAAAATTTTTACAATATTACTCTTTTACACCGTGATCAAATAATTAATCTTTGAATTCCTGCTATACAAAGCAAACAATACTTATACAAATAATTATATGTTTACACAGGTTCCCATATCGCCATAATACATCCCAGAAGGTACTAAGGCGAATTGGGAATAGCAAATTTTATACAGCTAAGGCGAAATGGGAACAAACCCTTTGATCACCTGTTGTGGTCCCATCCTATCTGGGGGTCATGATTTGAAAAAAAAACAAAAAAACAACCAAAAACAAATAACTTAAATTTACACTATCTGGGGATGCTTTTGCATTATTATTACTAACCATGGCTTTGCTATTCTTGAGAAGAAACTTTTAAAGATTTTGTCGATTTATTCCTTAAAGTTTGTAAAACTTTGTTCACCCATTGTGGACCCATCCTTTTCCGATAAGGTCAGATACTTCTGAAAGAAATTCCTAGTATATGTTTCTGTGTATAACTTTGATTCCCTGTTGTGGCCATATCCTGACCTTGGATGGGGGTGGGTGGGTCATGATTTGAAACAAACTGGAATCTACACTATGTAATGAAGTTCTCACATAAGATTAAACTTTTCTAGACTAATGGTTTTTGAAAAGATTTTTGAAAGATGCCATTAAATTGTCACAAATACTTAATTATCTTCCCTTAAAAAAGAGCGTGGTCCTTATTTGAACAAAATTGAATCCACTTTACCATGGCTTTGCTCTCCTTGAAAAGATTTTGACTATTTATTCCTTAAATTTGTAAAACTTTGTTCACCCATTGTGCATGGGAAGAACGATGGCATATGTGCATTAAACCAGGAGGGGACTGCTTTAAAAAATAAATACTAAAACCCAATTTGTTTCTTTTATTGAAGTTATTCAGTTAGTTTGCGAACTGTTTGATCATCCCTCGTGTATAAAATTTTCTAAACTCAAAGGCAGTAATTCCGCTAAAAATCATCGAAGCATAACAATATAGAATTTGTTAAGTAACTTACAAACCGGAAACTCGCATAATTTTTGCAAACGCTTAGATAAAAATCTGGAAAACCAAGTGAGAAATAGTGACTGACAGAAAGACAGGTAGAAGGACAGACAGATAGATGGGCAGGTGGAAAGGAAATCTGCAGGTTGCACAACAGTATTAAATTTTGCTATATATTCTTACCAAAATTGCGCAATTTTGAGTAGGTGGTCTTAATTCAAAACAAACTTTTGAGAGGTTTCCTTTTCAGATCTTGTAAAACAATTCTTTATAAAGATTTTAGTACCAAGAAATACATAGCCGTGCATCCAGCAAGGCACGCAAGTTTATTTCGGTCGAAGTCGAGCAGGTCTTGAAAATCAAATTCAGGAACTAATCACTCCCCACTCAAATACAGTATATAGAAAAATCAGCACACCTTTAATTATAATAAATCTGGTCAATAGAGGAAGTTTACATGTACATATAGCTTTTCAACTCATAAAAAACAAGATGTGTTTGTGAAACACTGATGCCCCCATATGGCAGCTTATGGCGAAGGTTAAAGTTTCTCATATGCAAGTCAAAATCCAGGCCAAAAGATAAAAAATGTTTAATTTGAAAGCCCTAGCTTCAACTGTTATAAAGTTATGGCGAAGGTTAAAGTTTTTTAAAAGTAAGTAAAACATTAAGGTCAAGGTCAAAGTTGTTGGAATCAAAAGGAAGGTCTTGTCACAAGGATTACATACATGTATGTAAAGTATGCAAGCCCTGGCACCAACCATTCAAAAGTTATGGCCAAGGTTAAAGTTTTTCAAAAGTAGGTCAAACTCCTATGTCAAAGTTAAAGGTCAAAGTGGTTGGTATCCAAAGGAAGGACTTGTCACAAGGATTACATATATGAAGTATGATAGCCCTAGCACCAACCATAAATTATGGCCAAGGTTAAAGTTTTTCAAAAGTAGGTCAAACTCCTATGTCAAAGTTTAAGGTCAAAGTGGTTGGTATCCAAAGGAAGGTCTTGTCACAAGGATTACATATATGAAGTATGAAAGCCCTAGCACTAACCATTCAAAAATTATGGCCAAGCTTAAAGTTTTTCAAAAGTAGGTCAAACTCCAAGGTCAAGGTCAAAAGGTCAAAGTTGTTGGTATTCAAAGGAAGGCCTTGTCACAAAGAATACACATGTGAAGTTTGAAACCCCAAGCACTAACTGTTCAGAAGTAATGGCCAAGGTTAAAGTCTCACAAAATTTTGCAAAAGTGGGTCAAACTCCAAGGTCAAGGTCAAATATGATGGTATCCAAAGAAAGATCTTGTCACAAGGAATACACATGTGAAATATGAAAGTCATAGCTTCAACCAATCAAAAGTTATGGGCAAGGTTAAAGTTGACAACAGACAGACAGATAAACAGACAAACAGATAAACAGACAGACAGGACAAAAACAATATACCCCCGGGATCTTTCGATCCAGGGGCATAAAAATTCAGCTCCAGTCAGGTTCCAAAATGGGAGATTCAGGAATCATTTTGCGTCAGCCATTTTTTGACATGAACCTCAACTGAAATACATGTACTGTTATGACACCTTAAATTCCCTCTGTTTCACCAGTAGGAGATAACATGTAACAATATGAATGCAATTTACAATCCACAAATGAAGGGAAACAAAGAATATCGATCATGTTGATATGGAACGTAAATTTGTGCATGACAAGTTTATCACTATATTTGCATTATTTTCATCGTAGGATAATTAATTGAAATAAAAGAACTACAGTGTTTTTGATATTATTGACCCCCCAAAAAATAATAAAATAAAAGGAAGAAAAAAGAGAAAAAGAAAGAAATAAAACACTCAAGATAATTTTCCCGTAAGGACATTTTGGCTAGTTTCATTTCCACGGGGGTGTGGTGATTGTTGTATAACCATTGATTTTGTTTTCAGTTTCTTTCCACAAGACAACGTAGAGGACAATAAAGACGACTGCAGAGAGGATACCGACTCCAAGCGAGGTAAAGGTCAGCCCTTTAGCCAAGCTGGCACTGGATCGCCCACCTTCGTAGTCACCAACATCAAAACGGACCCTTGCCTGACAAGTAAGAATAACGAATATATCAACTGTTGAAACCTGTGGATATACCAGCCATTTTAAGCTTCAGATGTTTTTGTTAGAAATTCATTTTTCTCTTCTATTTAATAATTTAATTATTGAATTTTCTCTCCATCACAAAGCTATAAAATCAGATAACACTCTCATGTCCTAAGAGTGAATTTATAAATATACATAGTGAATAAAAGTTTAGGTCCTTAACATAATGTAAAATACTGATTCATCCACAAAATAGACTAATGCACAAGTATTTAAGACATCAAACCCTTTTGTGCAATTACACAAACATAAAAAAGACTCAAAAATACACACGTATGTCATTGAAGTACCCGAAGAAACGCTGCTATTGTATATGATTGTATAATTTCATTTTCTACATTAAGAAGATAAACATCGTACATTGACGGCTGCAATGATAGCGCAGATCCCAGTAGGCCAGAAACAGCAGAGACAGGAAAGAATGGCGGGCACCAGCCAGTCGTTTCCTCTTGGTGCAGCAACCACGATGGATGTAGGGGCACTGGTGACCTACAAAGTTAAATAATTATTATCAATCTTTGTAACAAGATTAACGTTTTTCATGTAAATTTTATACGGATGATAAGATTAGATGCTATGTTGGCACTGTGTTGAATTTCAATAACGATCCGCGGCTTAATATAGACTTACTTTCATTATGTGAAAGAAGAAGGTACTGTTTCATTACAAATCTGACCTTGTATTTTTTTGTGAAATATGAAATTGTGAGAAATAAAAACTCATGCTTCCTGAATTGTTCAAACTCCATGCAATAAGATGATACAAATCGTTTTTCTTATAATTTTATGACCTACTAAATGATAATTGAACTTGTGCATTTTCCCATAATTTTTTCTTTTAAATGTTACAGAAGACATAAATTTTCAGTGGAATTTTCTTTCAAACAATATAGACCACATGCATCGCCCATAAAGATTTTAAGAAATGTGATTTTTACACAACATATCCAAAAATTAAAGTGGGCAACGGCTTGGGCACTATTTTTTAAAAGGAAAATAGACCCTTAAATCAGTCATTTTGAGTTTTTTTTCTGTTTTAGATTGAGAAATGTAACAAATTAATGACTTCATATTTCCGGTCCGGTCCTTCTCTATATTAAATTCTTTCATGATATATCACTTTCATATATTCAACTTGCAGCAAATTTCAAAACGTTTTGAAAACCTAAAATTTTTAGGGTAATAAATCAAAAACAGTACCTTCGTCTTTGTATCGGGATTCAACAATTTAAACTACATGTATATGTGCTTTGAGATTAATAAAACGCCAGACTTACAACGACATTTGTAGAGGTGTTACTCGACATAGATCCATAACTTACTGGCTGCTGTTGTCCGTATGCAGGTTGGGTGTACCCTGCATTGTATGCTAAAGAAAGAAATATGACATGTTACATTAGATTTTCATTGATTTTCTATAATATTCTATAATAAATTGGGCTGATGCTTTCTTTTGAGGTAAATGAAAATTACGCAATAGAGCAACGTGATTCTTTTCAATTTTTCAAAATTTCAAATTCAAGAACCTTCTGATATAACTATGGTAAAGTAAAGTTATACTAAACGGTTGTTTGGCTGCTCTGGATTTTGTACATAACCTCCAGCTTTTTTGGCTGTAAAAACAAGGAGAAAATTATATTTGCTCGAATCATACCTTTTTTTTTAAACAAGCATACATGTACACTTACATCTTTCAATGAATGAAATAAACAACTTTACCAAATAAATGATTACATGTTAAGTTCGAAGAATATGTACTATACTTATCAAAACTTATTTACCACTTGCGTTCTCGGATCGCATTCCAAAGATTTTTGCTCATAGTGTATGTGTGGGTGTGTTGTGTGTGTGTGTGGGTGTAGAGAGAGAGAGAGAATGTATTCAACTCGGTGTAATGACAACCCTCTTCCTTTTTTTACATTCAGCCATGTTTTTTTACACCATACGTATCTGTTTTACAGATTGATGCTCAATCGTAAGGAAATCACTGCATACCGAAGTCAATCCAAGGTCTTGTAATGACAAACTTCATAATTAAAAAAATATTGAAAATTCTGAAAGCAGGGGAATTTCATTTATTAGGTCACTATTGCCAAATTTTAAGATCATGAATTTAGACTGATCTTGAATTTTAAAGAAAAGTTCTGAATTTTTTTTGCTATGTTGAAAAGCAATTAAAGGGTAGGGAGCTTCCTGTTTAAACGTCAAAAAGGAGAAATTCTGATGTTGCCTTAAAAACTAGATCAACTGTGCCAAATTGCATAGAGTACTCTGTAACGGATAGACTATATTGATTTTGAGCAGCTTTATTTTCTCCTTTCTTCTGAAGTAGGTTTTTTTAAAAATATTTTTTCTTTATTCTTTGTTGTTTATTTCGGCTTTTTTTTTTTTTTTAATTTTAACAAGTAACAAAGTTAATGAGCAATACTCACTATCCATGTCGTATCTACCTTCTGTCGAAATCTATAATCAATGTAATAGGTTGCACAATTGATCCGATTTCAATGTGTTTTCCCTGAAATTTTGACTGTTTTCTGTCTACGATTATCCGGTAGTAAATACCATGGATCTTAAATTTGCTTTTTGGGAATGTAAATACATGTTCCACGCCCATCAAAAATTGCCGAAACGTGTTCAGACTACACTTTTGCCTAATTTGAACGATTGGTCAATTTTTTCGTCCACTTATCGTGGTTTTTCCTTCCCTATTAGATAAAAACGAAAAGATAGTTGTCTGAATATCATTAAATATCATTTGAATCTAATTATGCAAAAGATGGAGTTCAAAATTACTCTACAGGTATGACTGCTCATAATAAAATACTGATACTATACAAAAAAAGTTTATATTTTACTTGTGAATGCATCTTTTACTGCATTTTTGAATGATATAAAATTCACCTAACAAATTATGACAATGTGTTATTAAGCGGCATTACATGTATCTATAGAAGAGAATAAATACGTGTATTATGAAGCAGAACATGCACGTTGATAAATTATTATAATAAAAAATAATATTTCATATCAACTTTATACTGTTTGTGTATAGGTTTCTCAACTTTAAATTCACTTAAATATATGGAAATCCTTTCGTAGTACATTTGTTTGTTTGTTTGCTTTACGAATTTTTACTTATTGGGACACTTATGGTCATATTGAGCAGTGAATGATCTTTTTGTGCAAGCAATTTGTACAACACGATATGTCCGATTATATGGATTAATCAAGAGGACCGGTCTCCACTTCCCGCAGAGGGATTCGAACCCTCAAAGTAAGAATCATCTCCTTTGTCCGCGACTTTAGAGTGTAACGCTCTAACCAATGCGACTAGGTCCTTTTTAAGGTAGAGTTTCATGCATGTATGAGTATGATACAGAAGTGAAGATTACAAACAATATTTAATCTTGTAAATAAGATAAAAAAATGAAAGTGAAAAAACGGACCCCTGGAAACACTACAGGTGGGAGCAGGTGTCTAGGAGGTGGACGCATCCCCTGTCGACCGGTCACACCCGCCGTGAGCCCTATGTCTTGATAGTTTAGACGGAGTAATCCGTTGTCAACAATGATGATCAACAATGATTGAACAATTGCTTATGAAACATGATACAACTCAACGATAGGTTGCATTTGTGAAGATCATTATAACGATCATAAAATTTGCGAAATGCTGTCTTTAAACGAAGTTCCTGAAATCCATGTGATATCAACTCATTTGTCAGTAGCCTACCTTGGTTTAAAACTTACTCTATATACTCAGAGTATGCTTTTGCGTATTGAATGAATTGGGAGACATAAAAATCATATGCTGGTGAGAGTGGAATATTACCATAAAAATAAGGGAAATTGACGTTTGTCAAATGTTAACAGTTTAGTTGTTAGTTGGCAATTGCCTATAGTCAGTTAAAAATATGACACAGTTGTAGCAGACTCTGTGCTGTCTTTTAATTCGAGTTCACTAGGATATATCGCGTAACTATTGTTAATTGATAAAACGTCGTTGATATATTAAAATATCGAGTTGAAGGTCACAGCAATAGTTTCTTCTTTTCATGTAGAATTTTAACTATCAATTCTGCTTCATAGGAATTTAAAAACAGATCGACTAACAAAACGACGCAGATAGGCGTTGTTCGGAATCCAACAGATTATTGGAAGACCTGGTCTGCATATGTCAATGAGGAACACGAGATGTTTCAAATGTTGCTATTGATTTTTAAAAAAGATTTTTTATTCAAAATTTTCCAAAAGTTATTTGGAGTTTGATTTGATTTGTACCACTTCTTGAATATGTAGTAGCACAGTATGAGGAACTTCACATAGGAATATGAAAAACTTGAAGCAATAGAATTTATCTTCGGAAGCAGTATAAGTTAATCTAGATATCAATAATTTTTTTTATGATTTTACAAATGTAAGTTTATGTCTTCCTTGACGTAGGACATGATTAAATCAAAATGGAGATTTTATATGCATCTAGAACAACACTGTAGCCCAAGCAAAAAACCATCATACAGGTTTACCCATGGCGTGGTTTCATTGCTTCAAAATTGCAAACATGTAACTCTATTAATCGCTGCTATAAATATTACAGCATGGCATATTTTCTCTCTGGTATAACTTATTTAATCATTGATAAATTAATTTTCAGCCAAGTTTAGTTTAATAAACGAATATGTGCATACACGTTTTACAAACTCATGGAGATTTTTTTTTATATTTCATTTTCAAATGCTCTACTCATCTACTTATTCATAATAGAAAATTACATTATTTCTTAATGTCCGATTACACAAGATGTATTTGATATCGGATGTTTGTTCATATACAGTGTAGTAGCTTCAAATGTTAGAAGCATTGTTTTTATTTATAATGTTTAGTCGTATAAAGTTTCCTTTTTCATTCAAATTTCTCAATAATATCTATGAAGTGATTAAAAAATGTATAGATTTTAAAGGGTGATGACAAAAAAGAAGATATGTGAGCATTGTAGAAAGTCTACAATTTCTAAATATTTTATATATGCATAATTTACATAGATCCAAAAATATATTCTAATCCATTTTTTTCCCATCTTGGTTTTCTAGCGAATATTTCTCTCCACGAACTATTGGTACATGTATCATTATGAATCTATAAAGAATATTTCCTTAGTCGCGAAAATTAGTCGTAGCAGATAGATTTCAAACTGACAAAACGCAAATAAAGGTTGGTTTGCTGTATTTAAGAAGAAATGAGTTCCTTTCATCAAAGCACAGATACGGGAAATGAAATTGTACTATATCTTAAAATTTCACAGCTCTTTTATGACAAAAATTCAGAAAAATGTAGTAAAATTGAAATTGACAAAAGTTCAAGCCAGAGGACATGTGATTTTTTTTTTGTTTGATTTCATGTTTCAAAACATTCGAATTCGATAAATATAATAAAAATATGAGTTATTTAAGGAATTTGGTAATCTAAAAAAAACCTACATGTACATGTGAAAAGACTTCACTGGTTCAAAAGAGATCATTTTATGTTCTTATAATATGTTCTTTAAAACATTTTCTTAAAAAATTATCACTAATCTAGACATCATTGTAGACTTACATGTACATGTATGTCATTAAATGAAAAAGTTGATAATTAAAGGTTTCAATCTGTTACCGAAAAACTGGGAATATCTGTACGTGATCCCTCAGAATGTAACATGCTGGATAACCAATTGGGGGGGGGGGGGGGGTTATTTATCAGAGTTTGAAATTACTCTAGTAAAAGATATGGATTGAATATTTTATTTATTGCATCTTTTTTTTTTTTTAAAAAAAGAAAGAACATAATTGAGTGGAATTTAGGAAAAATGTGTACCTTTAAGCATTTTCATAATATTGAAAGACTTAGTGGATTTGATTTTTTTTAAATTATCTGCGATTACTGCAACTGATTCAAAAGTTATCAATAATTCAACATGAACAAAGAAAGGTAACTAAGTTTTAATTTGTATACTTATTATTATTGTGGTCGACAGAGACATGCGCTAGCTACAATTATGAGTGACCTCGAATCTCATTATTTTTTTCCATTGCTGATGCATGTGCGTGCGTGGGTATATTTGTTTTTAGGTGTATTATATCCAGACAGATGAAATATCTAACAAAAAAATACTGACCGAATCTTAACTTAATTGACGTTTTAAAAATGTCATATTTAAGCATGGCCGGCATTTCCAGGAATACTCAAATTAGTCTTGACAAATGACCAAATGTGAGTATTTGAATGATTTTTAACACCCTTAAGATACATGTACCTAGTTTTCCCCTTTGCTTAAAACGCGTTATAAAATTAAAGTATTACAAAATGAAATATGTGAAGATAAAAGATAACGAACAGTGATCGATCTGGGGAAAAAAAATCTACAAAGTATATAGTTATGTAAACAGGGTATAAAACACTACAGGTGTGATCAGGTGCCTAGGTGGAGTAAGCATCCCCTGTCGATCGGTCACACTAGCCATGAACCATATGTATTGAGCAGACAGACGGAATATTCCATAGTCAAATTTAGTATATAAAAGGCCTAACAATTGGTATAAAACACGTCAGCCAAAATTCAAACCCAAAATATGTTGTTTTGCTAACAAGATCGTTATAACGACCATAAAATGCTGACTTGAAACGAGGTTGTTGAAATCCATGTAACATTAACTTATCTGTCAGTAGTCTGCCTTGGTTTAAAAATTGATCAAACTCGAAGAATGCTCTTTAGAATGGAATAAGCTGGGAAACGTTAACTCCATATGCAGGTGATAGCGGATTATTACTACATAAATAAGGAAAGTTGAGGATTGAAGTGAAGTCATCTCGTTTGTCATACAACTTAATTGTTAGTTGGCCCTTATCGACTGTAGTCTGTAAAACATCCAAATATGAAACAGATGTGGCAATCTCTGTAATATCTTTCATTTCGAGTTGACTGGGATATATCGAGTCGACATATGAATGGCAGTAACTATTGATAATTGATTAAACGTCGCCGATATATCTCATTGTGGAGTTGAAGACCACAACAAGAGTTTTCTTTTTCTCATGTAGAGGTTTTTAAAAATAAATTCTGCTTCATTAGAATATAAACATAGGTCGGCTAAAAGGGGGCATAATAAGTGCTCATCACAATTCCAACAGTTTCTTAGAAGACCTGGTCTCCGAAGACTACATAGATGTTGTCATTGAGGAACTCCTGCATCCTTTCAATATCAACTTCAGAGTAATTGTGTGTGGAATCAGAGTAACACAGTAATTTGTTGATAACCAATCACACGATAGGAAAATTTCCGAGATCCGTTTTTATTGAAGAAGCAGTTGTCCATGGTTTCATAAAGCCTCGGTTTTAATTTATCGTGAGGAATGGTCGCATAAATTGTAGAAAAGTCGTACGTTTGATGTTACTTACTTCTGAAAAAATTGGTAATTTTAAATTTTCTTAAAGTTCTTTTGAGTTTTTGAGAATCCATATCTGATTTACACCACTTTTAACCAAGTTTGTGGCTGAAATGTAAAAATACTAGTTTAAACAATTTTTTCATGATATTATTTTAAAGTGCTTTATCATTGTTGTTTTTATTTCTATCGATTTAGTTTTTCTTGATCACAGCATAAATGCTGATTAAAGTTTGATAGTGCTAATTAATCAATGATGAAACATTTTCTTTCAATGAACACATAATTTGTTCTCGGTCGACATCACGAACCAAAAATGTTAAGATAATAATGACAGTAAGTACACTGCATTTGACAACAAAGAAAGTGAACAATTTCAACATTATCATGGGTCTAACTGACAACTTTTTTGTACAATCGTCATGCTTTTCCTTGGGCTAAAATTTCTTTTATAGAAAAGCTTAACATTACGTATAATTATCGTACATTTACAGAGTTCCTACAGTCTACAAGTACTTTGATTGCGTAGACATAAAACCTTTTAGCCCAGCTTACAAGAAGTCTGGTCATTTTCCAAAGATGCTGTAATAGAGTATTGCAAATCCTAATTAAAATTTTCAAAACGAAATTCATTTAAGGCATAAGACAATATTTCTGATTTTTTCTCTTCTAACAGACTTTGTACATGTGTAGGGGTGTTAACCCTTCTCTATACGTTTCCGTAAAATAAATGGTTTTCGTCATTTGAGCTTTTAGTAAGTTATCTCATGATGGCAATATCCTGACTTAATTTTCTTAAATGCTAGCTTCTAGATATAAATGATTTTTGATTGTTACATCGTTCTCTGATTTGTCATCATTTATCATACCCAAATAACAATCTGAGTATAATTATATCAGTATAATTTACGCATTTTAGTAAATCTATTATGTATCTTTCCATAATCCTTATTTTGAAATTAAAATCCGGAAGAAATTTCTGTAATAGTAAACAGCTCTGCATTTGTCTTCGCAAAAAACTTTGTGTTTAAAACTTTTGCAATTGAAAAATTGAATAAGTTAATTAAAAAAGGTCAGTACAACAAATATTATGCATACTTTGAATAAAATCCGGAGAGAGAGATTATTCTTCTGCGTAGAAGTCTTCTGTTCTCAATCATAAGACCTTTTCAGATGTCAAAGAATTTTCCTTATCTAAGATGAAATTTATTCGAAGAAACCATTCACTTTCCATAAAACTTGTTTTATAATCCATATACTAGTATATCTACTCTAAACAAAACTGCAATCAAAGAAGATAAAAATAGTATTGACATAGAGTTTTTTTTAAAAAACATACGAATAATAAATTTAAAAACAAATCAATAATTTGAAGACTGAGATTTCTTTAAAAATTATATGTTAATTTGATATTCCATATATATGTACATGTATTTAATATACATAGTAATCAAAATGAAAATACCAGCTGAATGAAAAGAATTCCTCTTCAAAAAAAAAAGATTACTCCTTGGTATGGATGATTGGTGAGAGAATTCAATAAGAAATTGTAAAATCAAGTTTTAAAACTTATTTTTATTTAAATTATTACCTGAGAAACAATAATTAACTATACTCATCGTCAACAATACTTCACACACTAACAGCTATATTAATACTTATCAGTATATGTATTTGCAGCATCGTGCTTTTTTCGTTATATTTTTTTATTTTCAATGACAAGGAGGCAGAAATATTTACAACTTTTTATCTATAATGTACAATGAAAAAAATACATACATGTGGTGGTAAAAAAAATGTGCACGATAACATTCATTAATTTGCAAGAATCTACAAATATAAAAGTAAAAATCAATAAGAAAACAAAGAGGTTTTGTACCCAAAAAAACACATTACAAAAACTTTATAAGTCATATAAACAAAAAATAACAAATATCTTTAATTTAGTATCGGGAAAATAAAATACAAGTACCATTTCAATAATAGGGGATGACCAGTGAAAAACACGGAATGAACAATAAGGCTAACAAACACACACGCACACAAGAATAAATAAATAAAGGACAAAAATATGTAGTAGTAAAACATACATTTACTGTAAATTTTGAGAAAAAAAAATGAATCAATGAGGGATATTTTTATCAATTGTTCAAGAAAGCATATAAAAGAAAGGATTATATTCGTTGTTGATATTTTAAGATGTATTTATTCTACACCATTCTGTATATACACATATAGATTCATGGATCTTTTACTATATTACAAATTCTCTCGACCAGTAATGAAAACATTCAATGAATTTTTTCTTCTGTCACACTATAACTTGTCAACCACAAAAATCAAGACATTTAAAAACTACTGAGCATGAAAGATACATGTACATCAAATATATGCATGTTCTTTCGATTGTACATTATAGGTATGAAAAAATGATTTCTTTGGCTTTTCTGAAATGTTCAACAAAATTTACGTTTCCAATCACATTTTAGAATAAAGAACACATGAAGCCGGATGAATTTCAGGTTGCCCAAAGAAAATGTCCCCAACAAAAACAACCACGATATGTGAATTCAATCAATCATTAATTTACTTCTCAAACATAATCATGAAATATTTATATATCGAAAACATTTTACTTTCATTGTAAATTTCACCACATATACATGTATGTGTCAAACAAAGCCACTTTGAGTTGGGTTCGTACTTTTCAACATTTAGGTATGTCGTTTACTGTATATTTCATTGCATATCGGTGTTTTTCTTTAAATTTGTCTTGAGAAGATATATTACTTTTTGAAAGTGAATGTAAGAATTACACAAAAAAAATAATGTATATTCCTGATTTTTAAAAAGAAAATAAAATTACAAATACATTACACTTTGTTAAGTTTTTGGAATGAGTACAGTTCAGATTCCAACCATAAATCTACATACATGTATCAAAACCCCTATCCTTAAAGTTGACAGAATTTAATTAGTTTACAGAAATACTAGCGTGAGAAAATTCAACACGAAAAACAAGGAAACGACACATGTTATTTTATTGGCTTTGTCAAAGACATTGGGGTCAAATTTGAAGCAGTTCTGTTTACCATCAATCACCTGGAAATTCTGGGCCTCACAGAAAGACGTACCATTTTGGTATTTAGCACCTATAAAGAGTACCAAATACGTACACATGTAATGAAACTCAAATACCCCTTACAAATACGGATGACAAATATGCCATTTTGTACTTTTTACATTTAACAGACAAAAAAAGGAAACAGTTCATTTTAGATAATTTACGTACTTGTAATATTTTTAGTACTATATATCCATAAATAGACACACAAGGAGGCAAAACTGGCTTTTATCATGTGTGGAGATTACAAATATTTCTGTCTACATTTGGATTTTTTAACTGCATACAATATTCCCTCTCCACAAAACTGATGACATGGATTTCAAATTAACTTCCTTGTATGTTTCGTGTTACTTGTACATATAATTTATATTACAAACATCTATTAGGTTTATTCAAAAATAAATGTCCTTTAGCAATTATGTCAAGAAAATATTTGTAAAATAATAAGTACAGTTAACTGAACGAATTAGCATTACCTATTCTTTTTCCGTCATAAAAAGCTCCTTGGCAATGGTGATAAACTGATTTACAAAAGTCCGTACAGACATGAACTTTTCTTTCTTCATCTCTGAAATAACAAAGGTTGGAAAATTAAAATACATAAATAATGAATTTTTCTCAGGAATTTAAACATATCTTATGCATTTTGTTTTTGTACTGCTAATCATAATTGTTTTTAAACATTAGTTTTTCATTGATATAAGTAAACCTTTTTCTTTGAAAACATTTACTAGATGTGGAATTTTCAAGTTAATAAAGAAGAATGAGGTTTCATACTTGTGATACCAGTGAACTTGGTCTGGTGCACAAAAATAACACATCATGTAGTTCAAGTGATTGGTGCAGTCTCGGGAGGCTCCATATAAAGGTGGCATTCCGGAGAAAACAGAGGTAACCTCTGTACGTTTACAGCAAGCTTTGGGGGCATACCACGTACAATTTATTAGTCCCTCAACTTCTACAGCAAATCTTTTATTTTCTAAAAAAAAAAAATTTACACTGTTAATTATAACGGATTTATTTAATTTTTGCATGACTAGCAATATTGAAATTTGAACAACCATGACCAGTACATGGCTGAATAAGGCTTTCATATATATGTAGCACGTTCCATAGTTGCAGCATGGCCTTCACACTGCTTTTCCTCTCTAGCTCTATATACTGGATAATGCCAATCCCTTTGTAGTGACACATATTCTGCAAGTACATATACTATTTATTGTGGTGACATGCCACTCTTTCTTGTGATGAACCATGCCACTTTTCCTCATGTCATTCCACTCTAAGTGTATGAACCTTCCCATAGATTCTCATCACAAACTGCTACTCTTTCTTGTGCCATCCACTCTCTCTATATGAACCATGCCATTGCCCCCGATGATGAACTATGTCATTCTTACTTTTGTCACTTCACTCTTCATGTATAAACCATGCCATTCTCCCCATGGTCAGCCATGCCATGCTTCCTTTTTGTCATTCCACTCATTTTGTATGAACCATGACATTGCTCCTCATGATGAAACATGCCACTCTTCTCAGCTCATGTACAAATATACAATTCTTCATCATGGCGAAATACATGTATGTTATTCTTTATGTGGATTTAACCATACTACTCTACCTTGTGGAGAATAAAGCCATTCTCATCATGGTGAACTACATATACAATACTCTTTTGTATGATTAACCATGCCACTCTTCCTTCATTCTCAGCACGGTGTAACTACAATATTCTTTCGAATGATGAACCATGCCATTCTTCCTCATGAGTCATGTCAATGTGAAAGGTTAAGATAACAAACAGTGATCAATCTAGTAAAGAAACGAATCACGAACAGGACAAAAACACGAATCCCTGGAAACACCAGTCATGGGTTGAAGTGCCCGGAAGGAGTAAAAATCCCTTGTCGACCCGGTCACCCGCCGTTTGTCCTATGTATTATGACTGTACACGGGGTAATCCGTAGTCAAATTTAACAATGAATGAACATATGGTATGAAACATGTCAGACAAAATACGATCCAAAGATAGAGATGCATTTGTCAAACAAGATCATTACAACGGCCTCAATCTAATTCAAGGTGATTCAAGCTACCCTTCATCATTTATTCTCATGACGTCTTAATCAATTCTTCATTTTTAACCATGTTACTTTCCCTCTCTCCAGATGATAAATCATAAATCTCTTCACGCTTCCTAATACAATTTCTCATCATAAACCATGTCCTCCTCTTTATGAATTGCATGTACATGTACGTCTATTTTTCATCGCAAAAAAATTTCTCTCTTCATCAAAAGGAGCCCATTGCTCTATTTCGTATCAGATAAACCATTCTTGCCACTATTCCTCATGATTCAGCCCACCACAGATACTTCTTACACTTTTCTTTATGATGAACAATGACATATTTCTTTATATAATAAAACAAGGGTCATTTCACTCTTCCATTATTTTTGTCCCCCGCTTTCTCTAAAATCGGGGAATATTAATTTGGGTCTGTCCGTCCGTCTTTCTGTCCTTCCGTCCATCTGCCATTCTGTTTGTGGATAACAATTTAGTTTCCTGACGATATCTCGAAATTTTGTATCATCACTCCCTATGACTTTAAGAAAAGGCCCCTATTGATTTTGAAGTTAAAAGGTAAAAGGCCACGTTCAAAAATTCATATATTGCATAACGTGTTTTCAGACTATTCAGGTAGTTTTCAGATGATAACTTACATGTATGTTCTCTTTGAGCTTTTGCAATGAAATCGTGAGGTGATGAATCCCTCTAACTGAAGAAAGACCTCTATTGGTGTGAAGGCCAAAAGGTCAAGGCCAAACGTTCTTTTTTTTCATCATCAACATTTTTTATATCTTCCACCCTCTTATTAATACCTTAAGTTGAGGACATAAATTCCTTGAATTAGCTTGTTGCCCGTGTTTTTGCAACATTTAAATGCAATATTTCAACGCTTTATAAATGCATGTTGCCTCCTTCAGGACAAATAAGGTCCTTTAAGCTCTCCTATAGATCCTTGTTCTTTCCGAAATACTATTTGGTATTTCAAATGTCTTCCACTTCTCCTGGGTTAAGTTTATTATACAGCCTTTCACTCCTGAAGCCTTACAATGTACATGTAGACATTAAGGCAAGAAAATTCGTTTCTGCATCTATTTTGACGATATGGCAAAGTATACATCCATCCACAATACTTTAATTCATGTTTAATTTGGACAACACACATTTACATGAAAGTCATTGATGATTTTTAAGTATACAGCTCAACAAAACTTTTGAAACTTAATATGCTTTCGTGAACTAATTAAATGCACATTTTGGAAATACATGTAAATAAATTGCTACTAAACAAAAATGCAAACAAAAGATATGATGAATTTTGCAATTTTATGATAGTTTTCATATTCATTGATGGTGTTTTATTTTCTGGTATTTGATAACTTCGCCTTTGCACGTATTACAGCCTTGATGCCACTAGGTTCGCTATGAATTAAGTTTGTACAGAACGTTCAGGGTTAGGGCATTGAGTACCATTCCCACTGAAATGTCCTCCACATGTTTTTTTTTATTTTTCAGTCATTGGCATGTTTTTTCCAAAGGCAACTCTGTTGCCCTGTAACAGTCCTGATTCAAAACTAAATAAAAACATTTTGGGTTCAATAAAAAATACCGGGCCTTACTCAAAACATACCTACAACTTTTGAATTAAGGACAAACATATAACAACTTGAGTCTTATTTATATAAGTAAAATGAACAAGTTTAACCGCATAGTTTTTAATTTTTTCCTTCAAAGTTTCATAATTGTGGAATTTGAAGTGACAAAATTTTTCATAGATTAATAAGGATGGTTGTAGAAAGGTAGAATTTTGAACATCCTAGAAGGTTTACAATTTCTTGATGTTTTAAAAATTATTATTTGCATCATTTCAACAAAAATAGGCCCAAAAATATATACCAATCCAGTCATCCATTTTTTGTATCATCTGCCCTTAAAAGATATATGAAAGGCACTCGTGGCTCAATTCCAAAGAAAACGTAGTATAACACTTACAGACTGTATTTCAGGACTGCAAACATCTCGAAAATAAGAGAAAGAAATCAATATAGTTGTATGTTGTGTTGAATGAAAAATCGAATGATCCTTACCAAAATATGTGCAAGGTTTCTTGTCATGGTTGCGTTCGATGTGAAATTCAATTACTGAATTTTCGGCGATCACCACGTCTGAAAAGGAAAGGACGAGAAATACGACCAGGCATTTCATTTTGAAGAACTCTTGCTGATGTAGTTATAAAAGCAGTATTTTAATCATACTGGCTGAGAACCCAGCATCTGTACCAAGAAAAATCAATATAGGAAACATGGATAGAGTAAATAAAAATAAAACGACGACGAGTCGGATTTCCGTCTTTATTTCAAGATTTTAAAATATCAAACAATATTAAAAATCATTATTTGTTTCAGATCTCCCTACCTTCCCGTGAAAAGATTCGCGTCAGGATAACTTGTTTTGAACGTCTATGAAAACAAACTTTTTGCGGAATCGTCAAAAAGTGTCATTAATTATAATATTGTAATAAATACGAAGAAATGTACATTGCGGACCCTTGAGACTTCCATTGATTTTATCAGTATTTTTTCCATAATGAATTAACTTTGCTAAAGCTCATGCATGACTTACTTGTAGGATCCTGTTTCTCTCTTATTTGAACCCCACGTCATCCTGTCAATAAAATGGTGAAATCGATATTCGGGTGTCATAGTCATAGGGCTAACTATTTTTAATTATTTATAATTAGGGACGTATTAGTTGATCCCTATTATAGCTAATAAATTTTGAAAAAAGATTACTTAATTTTTAACAAAATGTTTTCAAGTATTACAACCTATAGTGACGTAAAAAACGTCATAGCAGTCAAATATTTCATCAACAAGTACAGTATATATCTCACTCAGCGGTCCAACATCGATTTTTTTTTTTTTACTTGTAAGACTTCTTTATTGGTACAGATATATATATATGAGAAACAATTTTCAAACGTATAATATTACATGCATAAAGCTTCAACATTTATGATGAGCTGTTAATACTCAGATATACTAGGCAGTCAAAGAGATCTACACGTAGGTCTACTTTTAGCTATGTTAAGAAGCTTCAAATTGTTGTTGAAGTGCGGGATACTCTGTTAAAGTATAAACCCTGCGTATACAATTATACATGTATTAACCGATGGTATACATGTACATACATCCTTAAAGTTGACAAAAAAGACACCTGGTTCTATTGGAGAGTCCATAAGTCGATAGTGAAGCTCATGGGATTTTTTTTATATTAACATAAGGCAGCTAGGTTTGTTTTGTTAAGAGATGATTGATGAATAAATACAGAAGAGGAGGAGGGGGTTTTGGAATTTAGAAAATGCATATTTCAGGCACATAAGTATCGCCCCCCCCCCTACTTTTTTTCCAAACAACCTTTTACTTTTGAAAATTTTCATTTGAAAGGCTGTCCCCTTTTTGTTTTTATCATAGTTAAATCATGGTAGTTTGGTGATGTATTAATAAAATTGGATGGGAAAAGTAGTTGAAAGAAAGTTGGAAGCTATCCCCACCCAGCCGGCCGCTCCTTTTTTTGCTTGTCAAAGTTTTCAGGTATGTTGTCAATTTTTTTCTGTCTGCCCCATTTCAAAAACGACACTACGTTTCTGTATTTTGAATATATTGTCCGTAATGTTTTCTCAATCATCATGCAATAACCTTCGAAAACACTTTCTTCTAATAAATGCATGCATATTTATGTTCCCCAAACGAAGTTTGGGAACATATTGTTTTTACTCTGTTTCTTCTTCTTATTATTATTATTAAGGTCTTCCGTCTCCAACGGAAGACCTTATTGTTTTTGTTCGGTTTCTTTTTCCCTATTATTATTATTATTATTATTATTATTCTTACCGATTTTGTGCACGCAAGTTCTCGGTAACGTCTTGGCCGATTTTCATGAAACTTTCAGATCTGATAGGTATTGATCTGAACCTTATTGGAAATTTTTTTCGTTGATGACGTCACTTTCCATCTCGAGATATTTAGGATTTTCTGATTTTTCGAGGGTCGGCTTGTCCTGGAAACTCCTCTGAAACGACTTAAGATATTGAGTCAAGATTCTCAATGAAGGTAGGGGAAGGTTTGTAGATTTGCAGGCAGGTGTCCAAATTTCTCTAGCGCAAAAGGCGCCGAAGCTCGGTAGGGCTCAAAAAATGTCTCAGAAACATCTCACAAAATTTTACACCTTTTCTTTCATATCTTCATACATGTTCAGAATTTGTTAAAACATATAGAATGATACGACCTTTCATTTGATATCACGAAAAAAGGGCTGACCCCTCAAATTAGGGGCTGAGAGGGGCCAAAAGTCTTTCATCGTTAACTCTTTAACAATCAATAATTTGCAATACATTACTGAAGCAAAGATGCTCATCTTAACGATTTACAACAATATATGATAAAATTCTGATCATATGTTACGTAATAAGGGGTCACAAGGGGCCAGAATGCTAAATCTTTGACGCTTTATATCTCGAAAAAGGAGAATATTTTGATAAGCAATACTGAACAAAAGATGGTCAGAATAATGTTCTAAAGAATATGCACCCTTTCAATTTTTGTCAAACGGCCCCATTAAGGACTTGGAGGGGTGGCCCCTAAATATTTCCATTCAGCATATCTCCACAACGAAAAGAAATCTCTGAATAGCTGTTGAACAAAAAGTCTTCAAAATCACAAAATCTTTCATTTGATATCAAGAAAAAGGGGCTGACCCCTCAAATTAGGGGCTGAGAGGGGCCAAAAGTCTTTCATCGTTAACTCCTTAACAATCAATAATTTGTAATACATTACTGAAACAAAGATGTTTATCTTAACGATTTACAACAATATATGATAAGATTCTGACCATATGTTACGTAATAAGGGGTCACAAGGGGCCAGAATGCTAAATCTTTGACGCTTTATATCTCGAAAAGGGAGAATATTTTGATAAGCAATACTGAACAAAAGATGGTCAGAATAATGTTCTAAAGAATATGCACCCTTTCAATTTTTGTCAAACGGCCCCATTAAGGACTTGGAGGGGTGGCCCCTAAATATTTCCATTCAGCATATCTCCACAACGAAAAGAAATCTCTGAATAGCTGTTGAACAAAAAGTCTTCAAAATCACAAAATCTTTCATTTGATATCAAGAAAAAGGGGCTGACCCCTCAAATTAGGGGCTGAGAGGGGCCAAAAGTCTTTCATCGTTAACTCCTTAACAATCAATAATTTGTAATACATTACTGAAACAAAGATGTTTATCTTAACGATTTACAACAATATATGATAAGATTCTGACCATATGTTACGTAATAAGGGGTCACAAGGGGCCAGAATGCTAAATCTTTGACGCTTTATATCTCGAAAAGGGAGAATATTTTGATAAGCAATACTGAACAAAAGATGGTCAGAATAATGTTCTAAAGAATATGCACCCTTTCAATTTTTGTCAAACGGCCCCATAAGAACTTGAAGGGGTGGCCCCTAAATATTTCCATTCAGCATATCTCCACAACGAAAAGAAATATCTGAATATTTCTTGAACAAAACGTGTTCAAAATCACAATACCTTTCAATTGATATCAAGAAAAAGGGGCTGACCCTCCAAATTTGGGGCTCAGAGGGGCCGAAAGCATGTCATCTATAGTTTTTTGATATTGTTATATAAATCAAAAGAATGAAATCTAATTAGGGAAGTCTATATATCATTATCTTTTAACAAAGATCATAGTCAAAATCATATCTCATCTTATCGAAAAATCGGACGGAAGACCTACTCGTTGCTCGCAACGAGATCTCATCTAGTTATTATGTTCCCCAAACGAAGTTTGGGAACATATTGTTTTTACTCGGTTTCTTATTATTATTATTATTATTATTCTTTTTTATTCTTATTTCTTCTCCGGTACTTTTTTGTTCGCGAGTGTTCTCGGAAACTGCACATCCAATTGAGTTAAAACCTTTTTAGGGTTAATAGGCATGTTGTGTAGATGTGCTCGTCGAATGTCATTTTGCGCGCACATGCATGCACGTGCGGGCGCGTGCAATGAGTGAAATGACTGCCATACTTCATATAGCCGTAACTTTTACATTTTTTATCGTACCGATAAAAAATGTTAATGAATATAATTGATAGTATTGCATCTATTTTCTTTTACTAAAATATCGTTAATTCTTTTTTTAAATTGATAAGTAGGCCGACTCCTTTTCGTAAAATGTATAACAAAAATTCCTATGGGCTCAAACACTACAACAACGAATTGACCTCAAACCAACCGGTAAGTGGCGCTGTGAATGTAAATAAACTACAGAGGAAACGGGTGGGCGCTGTCTTCCCATATACAAACGAAAGTAAGTTTGAGCTTCGGTTGATTTTGGAGTGTATTATCCATTATGCTTTTATGATAATTGTAACATTATGTCTGATACACATAAAGAAAAGTGTATGCGACAGGAATATCCGCGAACATTGCGCAAATCGAAGTATTGAAGTAGGCTGCTATAGACTGATAGTCTATTATTAGGCCTACGTGTAGCGGGAATAATACCCAAGCGTCAGTATACGGGCCAAGTTTTTGATATTTCATGAAAAATAATGTATAGATATTAGGAACATATTTTGGTGTCTGATTTTAGGCACTTAGTTCATGATTCGTGATCCCTTAATGATAGTAAATTTATAGTGAACTCTTGACTTTTGTTCATGATACGAGTAATATTGATGTAATAACAGGATATTTCTTATCAAAATGAAAGATCTTTGTCTTTTCATTCTGCTTTGTTTACACTGGGGTTATTATGTATAAACAACTACATTATACAATCCTTGTGAAAGAAAAAAAAAGAAATAGAATAGGGCCTGATGAAATAAAGTTCCTATAGAGTAATAGCTAGACTTCTACAGTCTTTCAGTTTGTATATATAATAATCATATTAATATATATCATACTATACATAAGAGAACAAAACATAAATTATGTTTAATATTTATGTTTAACAAACTGTCAGTAAATTAAATCTTTCTGAAAATTAATACATTAATATTTGTTTGAGTAGTATTTCATCAGTCTCGAGGTCTTGCATCATTTGTAGAATCAGCACTTAATTCCTATTGCTGAATATGACAGTGTATAAATTGATGTATTTATATCCAGCAAGCTAAAGTTTAAAACATTGAAGAAAAGAAATGAGAATGATACAAAGATGTTAAGTATGTTTTAATTTAATTAATGTATTTGTATCTTTATTTCAATAATGTCAATTGTATCCTACATTGTAAAATCAATTTAAAGTAAATAATAAAAGTTTCAAATATTTAACTAAAAAAAAAATAAGATAAAAATTTAACAGATTATAGGTTGGAAATGTTCCAAAAGTAGATTTTGTAATGTCCATGTTCAGGGAAGTGAGTAAGTGCAGGTATTCTTGTCTGGATCCTGTTAATTTTAAATTTTTTTTAAAGATTACACTTTCCTAAATTTGTTATTGTTTTAAACTAAAATCAATTTTAAAATTCATGTTAATAATAACAGTATATAAACCCAAAATATGAACCTTTGTTCATCTATTGTATAAGATATGTTGTGCTGAAATATAATATTATTGTGATTATAACGTATAATAAGTGCACAGTTAACATGGCAAAATGTTTGCACAGGTGAGTTTAAAGTTTACAAAATAAATGAATTTTAAATATTTCAGATTTACATCTTAAATGTTCATTTATCAAAGCATTATGTAATATATGCTGTTATATGTAGATTTTAACTTTTTAAGTATTAAATTTCATTAACTGTCTGCATTGAGATATCATGATAATGTTGTTGTAACAGCTAGAGCGTGAAAGCACAAATCATGTTCAAAATTTGCCCTCAAGAAACAGAGGATGTTAATAAAATAATTATGTAAAGCTACAAGGCTTTGTACATACATTTTAAATCTTTTTTTTGTTTCTACAGACATTTTCGTGTGAATCTTTAATGCCATGGATATTTGTGTAAAATTTCAGCTATGAGATGTGTATATGATACATGTTGTATTTCATCCAGCACATAGAATAGAACTTGCGGTACCTTTAATATTCATTTGTGACTTTTCTAATCCACTGTTTACATACAAGTACAGTAGCTTAAGCATTTATTGAGGACAAACTTATTATATTTACATTTCCAATGTCTTTGTCCGAGATAAAATTACAAATTGTAAATATACTTTATTTCTACATAAATCTACTGGTTCATTGATTGGCGCGGTTAAAAAAAAAATCACGTGCGGGGCGGGACAAAAAGAGACAGAAGCAGGGCTATTAGCACGGGAATTTGCAGAATCAGGAGCATGTAAATATAAGGAATAACTGTCAGATTTTTTGGATTCATGACGATGATCAATCGATTGGCTTGCGTGATAATTTTATGCATAAACGCCTTCGGCGTTTATGCAAATTATCACGCAAGCCACTCGATTGATCACATCATGAATCCAAAAAATTAGACAGTTATTCCTTAAATATAATGAAATTTCATTGATTTACATGATTTATGTCAAAGCATATAGACTGAGATTCAGCAGATATTGATTTATAGTCTTGATGGATTTTTATTTCATGAAATTCATCGAAGTTGCCAGAACTGTTATTAACCTTCAAAAAAGCATCATGATCAAAAATCACAGCCAAATAAAGGCAATTTCACCTAGGATATGTGGTCTTTTTTTCCAAAATGAACTATATTTTCCTAATTATTTTTAAGATTTCAAATTCTTCCCAAAATGGATGAAAAAAGGCTGCTTTTAAAACATGCGTGAAATATACTGATCTGTTTATTTATCATGTTTTAATTACATGTATGTACTGCACACACCAATTGTATTTTGAGGAAGGTGCTGCACTAAATGATCAATGTTTTCATCATTAATTTTAGGACAAAGAACACTAATGGATTCCAAGCAACAACCTCCACCTGACTATTCAGGTAAGTGATTTATACCAGTACTTAAAGGAGTACAGGACAGGAACAATTAGTTTTACTTATTACTATCAGAAAAAGTACATTTGTATGTACCTATAGATAAAAAGTTAATGTTCAAATAACTGAGTTTATTACTGTTGATAAACTGGGGGATAAATTCATGAAATAAAGCAAAATAAGTTAAACGTTAAATCAATAATTTATTTTCTCATACCATTTAAAATGGGAAAAAAATCTGAAAATGGGAAAATATATAAATTGTCACTATATGGACTGCAAATATACTTGTAATGCCTATAACCTTTCATTTAATGTAAGGTTATAGAATATATACATCATGATACATGAAGCAAATTAAAACTAAGAATGAAACTACACTTCAGTTTCAGTATCAGTATGTTGGTCAGAGATATGTCAAAATGAGTAGAGAACCAGTTCAACTTTGATATATTGAAAGAATTTTTACTACAGTAAATGCCTTCACTGATAATGAGGTTCATATTTGATTTGAATTTGTCAGAGATAAGAGATAATCTGAGATTGATTTTTACACAGTATTTTTGTTTTGCAAAAGGCAAGTTGGAGTTGGTGTGATTTATTTGAGTTCTTAGATAAACAAAAAACTTGCATACTCATGAAAGATAATGAAATCTATTTTTAATGCTATAATTATACACTTCTTCCCGCTATGTCTTTATTTTGCAAGACTATTTTAAAATTCAATTGTATGCTCATGAAATGTGAGACACATTAACATGACTAAATAACAAAGATTTGCAACTGTTCAAAATCTCACAATTTCTTGTGTTTGCTTTTGTTTACTTTTTTTCCAAATCTTGCACCATTTAAATCATATAAATCTTTAAAATTTCAGGGATAATGGAGCAGAACCTTTTTATCCACCTAAAAATATTCAGTTTGTTCTATTACTTTAAGTTTCAAATTTTAATTGATAAAATAAAGAAGGAGAAATCTGAGATAACAACAGATATGTGACCTAATGGTCAGCCCTATCTCCCAGACTTTGCAAACTTTCAGTAATTGACCACTTTAATTTGCCTAGTTTATCTCTTTCTCTTATTATCTCTCTCTATCTATTTATGGGCCTGGGAAAGGGCCATGCCGTACACCATATGTGCTTATACTGCTGAAAAATGGTGCAATGCATTAATGGTGTGCTGCGCCATGCAGCGCATCATGCAAATATTCTGTAAAATGCAAGCACATATGATTTTCTCATTTCTAAGTTCATCACAGCTAGCACATCACAGACAATTCCATCTAATTTCAATGAGGATGATGGTATGGAATTATAAAATCAAAACATCAGTTTAACATAATTGACATTCTGCTGGCAAAGAAACAGAAACTTTTCCTCACAAATGGTTCTTAGCTGACAATTCATTTTGGACAGCCGATCATAGCATCACAAGTTTTAACTATCCGAAAGTCTGGCACATCTTGCACATAGAAAATGTTTCCTTACAACGAATACCATATCAAGGAAGTCTACTTATCTTGGCCTTTAATTCCTTCAATCTGTAAATCAGCTTTTAAAAAGAGAAACTTTTTGGTATAATTTTTGGTATAATTTTAATATAATTTTTCGAATCTTTGCCGTTTTAGAATGATTTACTGTATGAAGTTCTTAGATTAGTAGAAAACATCAGCAAGTCAATGTCAGATACGATGATTTATCAATTCCTGTAGCATTTTTTAAAAATTTTCCTAAATTTGTTGTTGAAGAAATATTCATTATCACTTACAACAAAAATGCAAAATGATCATACTGTGATATGTAATTTTTAAGGTAAAAATAAAGAACAGTGATCATTCTCATAAACAGTTCTTTTTTTATACCTAAATATTTAAAAATGGCCCCAATAATGTATTTTCTCTTCAGCCCCTAAAATTTCAAAATGGCCTGATCATTTCATGAAAAGTGTGGCCACTGGCCCCACCTGTTCTTTGGCCTTCCCAGGCACTGCTATCTTTCTATCTTTCTCTCTCTCTCACATATACATAATAAAATTAATATCAATTTTTAACTTTAGGTAGTACATGTAGTACACAACAATGACTAGTACTTTATATAGGACCATCACTTTTTTAGTAAATACATGTAAACATGTACACATGGTGGAGTTGCAAATCTCTGTTAATGATGTCTGTGTTGAAAGTAAATTGTAATTTGAATTATAATTTTAAAAATATATGAAGGTCAGCAACAAGGTGGACCTCCCCCAGGGCAATATGGACCTCCTCCAGGGCAATATGGACCTCCCCCAGGGCAATATGGACCTCCCCCAGGACAATATGGACCTCCCCCAGGGCAATATGGAGTACAGCCTGGTTATGGACCACCACCTGGTAGGGATATAATTTATGTATTATTTTACATGTTATTTTATAAATGGAAATGATAACAGTTATTCTTCGAGTCCACATCAGCATACAACTTCTTTGAAGACCTCTGTGAAAATCAGATATTAATTAAATAGCTTATCAGAAAATTCTGTTCATGATTTAGCCCATGTGTTTTCATTAAGCTTTGCTAGATTAAGTATACTAATTAAATCAGAACTTTCATCCACTTCCATTTAATACTAGTATTATCCCAGGGTTTAGTCCAGGCTTTGGGGAAAACTACCCTTCTTGGAGAAATTAGGAAAATCAGTTGGGGGTCTGGGGGACCAGAGCTCTGCAGTGGGACGAAGGCCCCCAGCCAAATGTAAAACCATTTTTGTGTCAGTCAAAATGCACAGGTGACGAGATCCACCATGCATACTATGGCAAAGATGCCATCACATCTTGTACAGGAAGGGGTTCAACTTACACTTAATATCCTTATTTGAGCTTTTTCAGAGTGCAAGGGGAATTTTTTACTCATCAAAAGGGGAAAATGAGATATTCAGGGGAAATTTTCTCTTAGATTGATTGTTCTTTTACGTCCCATTCGAGAATTTTTCACTCAATGACATAGAGAGACATCACCATATACCGGTGAATGGCTTCAAATTTGGACCTTTACTCGGCACTCAGGGCCATTGAGCAGTTAGGGATCTTTATCGTGCCAATGTCTGCCATGACAATGTCTGCCATGACACGGGGCCTCGGTTTCTAAGGTCTCATCCGAAGGACCTGCAACTTTCACTTCAAAGTGCTGAGTGCATGGCGTAGGAACAGTTGCTACCCATTTTTATTGACTTTAGTCAGTCGTGGCTGAAATTCAAACTCACAACCTCTCGATCATGGAGGGAGTGCTCTACCGACTGAGCTACCGTGAATGGTAATTTTCTCAAGAAAAATACTGAATATCGGTAGTGTATATGACCTAGATAAATCCCTGCTCTCCATAATGATTAATTGCTTAGTCACTTTCCCCCCTCTAAAAATTTGAAATAATTTTATCTGTTGCACCTTGTTGAAGTATTAAATATTATTATTATTATTATACCCCACGCAACTAGTTGTGGGGGGTATGATGTTTTTGACCCGTCCATCAGTCAGTCAGTCAGTCAGTCCGTCAGTCCTGTTTTTTTGTCAGCGCAACTCCTCCTAAACTGCTGCACAGAATTTCGTCAAACTTTGCAGATATTTAGGACACAATGTGTAGATGTGCATACTACCAGGAAATTCTGATTCCTTTATTTTTTCTGGGAATTTCGGCACTTTTCAACTTAGATTTTTGGCCATATCTTGAATATAGAGATGAACAGTTTGTCAGCGCAACTCCTCCTAAACCGCTGCACAGAATTTCGTCAAACTTTGCAGATATTTAGGACACAATGTGTAGATGTGCATATTACCAGGAAATTCCGATTCCTTTATTTTTACTGGGAATTTCGGCACTTTTCAACATAGATTTTTGTCCATATCTTGAATATAGAGATGAACAGTTTGTCAGCGCAACTCCTCCTAAACCGCTGCACAGAATTTCGTCAAACTTTGCAGATATTTAGGACACAATGTGTAGATGTGCATATTACCAGGAAATTCCGATTCCTTTATTTTTACTGGGAATTTCGGCACTTTTCAACATAGATTTTTGTCCATATCTTGAATATAGAGATGAACAGTTTGTCAGCGCAACTCCTCCTAAACCGCTGCACAGAATTTTGTCAAACTTTGCAGATATTTAGGACACAATGTGTAAATTTGCATACTACCAGGAAATTCCGATTCCTTTATTTTTTCTGGGAATTTCGGCACTTTTCAACTTAGATTTTTGTCCATATCTTGAATATAGAGATGAACAGTTTGTCAGCGCAACTCCTCCTAAACCGCTGCACAGAATTTCGTCAAACTTTGCAGATATTTAGGACACAATGTGTAGATGTGCATATTACTAGGAAATTCCGATTCCTTTATTTTTCTGGGAATTTCGGCACTTTTCAACATAGATTTTTGTCCAAATCTTGAATATAGAGATGAACAGTTTGTCAGAGCAACTCCTCCTAAACCGCTGCACAGAATTTTGTCAACTTTTGCAGATATTTAGGTCACAATGTGCAGATGTGCATATTACCAGGAAATTCCGATTCCTTTATTTTTCTGGGAATTTCGGCACTTTTCAACTTAGATTTTTGGCCATATCTTGAATATAAAGATGAACAGTTTGTCAGCGCAACTCTTCCTAAACCGCTGCACAGAATTTCATCAGACTTTGCAGATATTTAGGACACAATGTGTAGATGTGCATATTACCAGGAAATTCCGATTCCATTATTTTTGCCCTAAGAGTTTTTCCTATTATTGAATAAACTTTCCAGCTAGGTAATAAGGAAATCCACACTGGAATCAGCCTTTGTAATGACATTTTTTGTGAAATATTTTATGACCTTAAAAGACCCCTATTGACTTTGAGATCAAAATATGAATGATTTAACACACACACAAAATCTTGAATCTTGGATAGTTCTCAACCCCCCCCCCCCCCCCCCCAAATTGGTGCTTTGCCTTAAATAATTTCATAAGTACAGTATATAAACAAATTCATATGACTACATTATAATTTTGTTTCCATCAGTTAGGCCATTCCAAGTTTTTTCTATGTTTAGCGTCCACCCATCTTTCAAATACCTACCTACCTATTCGCAAAAAACACACAAACCAAAAAGTAAAACACAAGTCTTTATAGTCATAAAAATGATGTCATCCAAAGGATTTGATTCCATTAATCTATTTTTCTATATCTATTCTATAGAAATATCTATTCTTCAGCAAAATCAAGGTTTTAAGTGCTTACAATATTCCAAATATGACATATTGTAGACAAATACTTAGAGTAATTCATAGAATTAAGTGATTTCGACCAGAATAAACAATTTCAGGACTTCTGATTTTGTTTGTTTTTTCTTATATGGGGTGTCAAAAACCAAGGCGCACGCGGACGCTAAACATAGAAAAAACTTGGAATGGCCTTATTTAAATGTGTACGTTGTCATGTGTTGGACATGGACTTACACTCATTAAAAAATCGAAATCACTGAGGAATTTAAATAACAGTTTGTCAGCATAACTCCTGCACTGAATTTCCTGAAACTTTGTAGGTATTTCAGACATAATGTATAGATTTGTATATTACCAAGAAATTTTTATTCCATTATTTATCTAGAAACTTCAGCCCAATTAAATTTGTAACATACAAAGATTTGAATGTCCTTATATGCAAGAAGTTTTGATGTGATGATTTTTTGCAAGTAATGCCCCTTTTTGAATTATACTGTGTATTTAAAATGCACTGTGCTATTCAGTACATGTTGCGTTGTCGAGTTTTGGGGGAGCGTGGGGTATGTGAGCTTGCTCACTTTTTCTTTCATTCACTTAAAAAAAAGAAAGAATTATATTTAATTATACATATGGTGTTATTTATGACACTTTGTATGGAGAGTTTCTACATTAGTATTTATTAATAAGAATTTGTTTCCTATTTAATATACCACTGTAAGGTAGTACTCTTGTCCAGTTTTATAGCTTTTGAATCTGATGTATATTACCAAATTATTGTAGGTCAGCCATATGGGCAGAACGTGCCCCCGCCCCCTCCAGGTAAACACAGAGCTATTAAGACATGTAGATATACATTGTATTCTACGTGTTTTGCATGTGATGATATTAGTTGTGGGTGCATGTTTACCAATTTGTAAAATTTTATATCTAGTTTTCTTTTTTATTTATAGAACGTTCATAGTACATTCACAGTATAATTGTACATTGTATAAACTGCTTATGCATATCGAATGTCATGTAAAATTTACAAATATTGTCATTACAAATTGACCTGTCATGGCAAACTTAGAACCTTAACAATAAATAAGCATGGATCAGTTTATAATATATAAACCAGAGTAAGACATATGTAGAAGTTCATTGTGTTATATGTTACTCAATTGATGCCTTTCAATCTTACACTAAAATCTGTTTTATCTGAATATTGTTTGACATTTCTTAAACCAATGTATGAAGTTGAATTTTTATAACACCCATACAGGTCAATTTGCAGTAACAATACATTTAGCTTCATGTGGGTACAATTGTACCTGTTCAGTTACTTCGCACTACCATATCTTCCGTGGATTCGTCCAATAAAAAATCACACGTGCATATTGAATACTTCTAGAGCTTTACAAAATGCATGATTTCTAATGAACAATTTCAGGAAGGAATCCTTATGTTGTTCCCCCTACACCTCCATGTATAATTGTCGAAAACTGTGAATACCCAAAAATAACCATGATAACTGCATGTCAAACTTCTGGGAGTTTCAGATCAGACTGTTTTTGGAATAGAGGCTGCCATATTCTTCATTTTTAGCATTATTGAAAGTTTGACATGAAATGACCAGCTTAAATTCTTAATAATGTTATTAAAATTTTAATTAGTGTAAATATGATTTTTTATCCTTTTTAAATTTAATTCAGTTTGTATAGATCTGTATACAAACTATAAACAACAGGTTTTTACAATCAATGCACTTCGATCAACACAGTATTTTAAGTATAAACAACAAGAAAAGGTTTTTATGATCAATACACTTTGATCAACACAGTATTTTAAGTCGGGAATACAAAAAATATGTACTTCCTCAGGGTTCGACACTAACTTTTTAAGGCTTTAGTCCAGCCGGACTAGTGCTTCATTACTTTTACTAGTCCGCACGCTATTTTATCAGTCCGTCAAAAAAAAAAAAAGAAACATCAATGTTTTTTAACATTAATTTAACATGACAATTAATATACGTATTATTTTTTGAAATAAACAAAGTATTTACGTGAAATATATTATTCCACAGACTCATGAAATCTCGCAATCAGCAAGTTCGATCGTATTCCCGATCTCGTTTTTTTTTTTATCTTTACATTACATCCAAAACGTCCAACATCTTTCTTAAAAGTGTCATACTAAATCATGATCGCTTAAACCTTATACTTCATATTGATCAGTCGAAAAATTAAGCGCTGAATTGACCCGGTATTGCGTAACTCCCGCCAAAAGCTAGAAATCTAAAAATACACGCGGGATTTCTTAGTAAAAGTTGTCGAGAATCGGACATCGGTAATTTATTCATATTCTTTTTCAGAATTTTTTATTGGTCCGTTCGGACTAATTAGCCACATATTTTATTAGTCCGAATGAAAATGTATTAGTCTGAGACTAACGGACTAACGTTAGTGTCGAACCCTGCTTCCTGCAAAATATAAGGATCTTATTTTCAAGTGTAGTTCAGGAAGTGATGCAGTAAGGAAGTTATGTAAAATGAGTCTGTAAATGAAAAAAAAACAACAACTTGGTGGAGAATTAGAATGTTATTAGTACATGTAGTACAATTCTACATTAAAGTTTCATTTCAATATTTTAAATCATTTTGATTTTTGATGCAACTGGTAATTAATGAGCCAAAAAATAAGCTCAGCTCCTTTTCTAAAGTTTTTTTCCCTTGAATTGGGTATCCATAGTTTTGAATATGTGCATGTACTTCTTTACCATGTTTGCATTAAATAATGAATGAATGAATACAATACTTTATTACTAACTTATATATATGACAACACCCTTATCCAACATGCTCCATTCTTTGTAATACAGTTGAACTTCAGTATCCTGAACACTGATATCTTGAATTGAATACCAAGGAAATATGTCAAAATGATTTGGAAGTCCCAATTGCTTATTCCTTAAGTATTTTACCCTGGAGATCTTGAACCCTCAGATATCTTGAAATTTTTTTTCTCGGTCCCATAGAGTTCGAGATAACGAGGTTTGACTGTATATTAATATTAACTCGGTATAAGGCTAGTTGACCTTCATTGGGATCATTGACTATTATTCCTTAAAAAAATAGAAGTTAATGGGCGATTCCTGTCAAATTTTGCACCATGAAGTATGCTGGATTTTTTGTTCACATTTCAGTTATAATTTAGATTTCTTTTGTAAATCATTATCATTGCAGCAAAATTTACAATGAGTGAACAGAGGGATAGAGCACCATTCTCAAAAAGGGATTGGCCATTATGGGATTTAAGGTTCCATGGGATTAATAGCTAATTGTTTTGAACTATTGTTGTGTACTAACATGTAATATTACTTGTAATTAGTTTAATATGCTTGTTTTATTTTTCTGTGAAGTGTATGCACAATTAACAAGTTTGGAACTTTTGAACTTGGGTAATAGGCTGAAAAGAACTTGCAGTGTTAGTAAATTTAAAGGTCCATCAATATATAACACAGCTTGAAGACACACTTTGTTGTTTGCAAATTCAAATATCTGGAAAAGGTGCAGCACCATGCTGGGGAAAAATATGTGATGTTATAAACTGCAAATTTAAATCCCTATGCAGTAATAATGTATTATCAACAAATCCTTATTCATGCATGAAG
Source organism: Saccostrea echinata (assembly GCF_033153115.1). Lineage (NCBI taxonomy): Eukaryota > Metazoa > Mollusca > Bivalvia > Ostreida > Ostreidae > Saccostrea > Saccostrea echinata. Next base: position 32,406,271 of record NW_026889803.1, read on the forward strand.
CAGCCAGTCTCAATTTTCCCATAAATTTCATGTAAAAATACATAAAAGTGTATTTAGATATACACTTTTGTATATATTAAATCTGTTCATAGACACATGAATATATTTTTATGGTCCCACCTGTTACCTGTTTCCATGCATCCATCATTCTGTCATTCCATCATTCTGTCATAGTTTTCTGGGCTTTTTTGGGGGGTATGCTTGTAGACAATGAGTTCATTTTGGTATATATTAGGCCATGAAAAATTAAATAATAGTTTCTCAGGCCAAAAATTTCAAAATTCAATGTGGCAGGCAGGTTGGTTGGTTTGTTTGGTTTTTTTTTTTTTTATAGCAGTGTTATACCTTTTTTTCATGTCAGTCATTCAACAAAATGATGATATCAACTTATTCTAACTTTTTGTTCTCTTAAATTTATTATAATATGTATTTAACTTTAAATAATGTTATTCTAAACAAAGTTAATTCATAAAATACTGTATTAACAAGAAATGTTCAGTTTATCTAATAAAAACATCTATCGATTAGCATTTATGAAAAGGGGAATAGCTCAATTTTCTTTTTCAACTCGGAAAAATAGGAAATTGAGTTATTTCCCTTTTCAATATGTCAATAAAATTGTTCAATGTGGCAGTGTTTGACCTGATGCGGTGGTGCCTGAGACACAATTGATTAATTTTTTTGGCCTTACTTAATATAATGACTTACAGTTTTTACAAAAGTTATAGCCCTTGGACTTTGAAAATTTCTAATAATTCACTGTTTTCCACACTTTTTTTGCTATGCTTGTAATGACTTCATTTTAGGTACAATATGTCTCTTGATATTGATGACTTGCAGATCAAGTTCTCATTTCTTGATGATTGACCCATTTTTATGAAAGTTATTGCCCTTAGACTTTGAACATTTCTAATAATTCACTGTTTTCCAAACTCTTTGCTATGCTCAATGTAGACAATGAGTTCATTTTGGTATGTTTATTGATATTGATGACTTGCAGGTTTGAGTTTCATGATGATTTACCCATTTTTATGCCCCCATAATTGAAGATTCAGGGTTATATAGTTTGTGGTTTGTCTTTTAATCTGTTTGTCTGCAAAACTTTAACCTTGCCCATAACTTTTGAATGGTTGGTGCTAGGGCTTTCATATTCACATGTGACAAGACCTTTCTTTTGGTACCAACATATTTGACCTCTTGACCTTGGAGTTGACCTATTTTTGCAAAAATTTACCAAATTTTAACCTTTGCCATAACTTTTGAACAGTTGAAGCTAGTGTTTTTATATTTCATATGTGTATTCCATGCATCCAGACCTTTGTTTGGGTACCAACATTTTTTGACCTCGGCCTTGACCTTTGAGTTTGACCTACTTTTGAAAATAATTAATCTTGGCTACTTTTTAACATTGGGTGCTAGGACCTTCATATATCACAAATATATTTCTTGTGACAAGACCTTTCTTTGGATACCAACATTTTTGACCTCAATACATGATGTTGATTTTGGAGTTTGATCTACATTAATTTTGAAAAAAAACTTTAACCTTGCATATAACTTTGACTGTTGCTGTTAGCGTTTTCATATTTCACTTGTGCATTTCTTGTGACAAGACCTTTCCTTTAGTATCATTTTTTTTTCACCTCATGACACTCATGGGTTTCAACATTTTTGAACTCTTGACCTTGACCTTTGAGTTTGTTCTAAATTTGAAAAACTTTAACCTTTGCATTGATTGATTGTTTTACGTCCCATTCGAGAATTTTTCAGTCATATAGAGATGTCACCATATACCGGTGAAGGGCTTCAATTTTTGACCTTTACTCGGCACTCAGGGCCATTGAGCAGTGAGGGATCTTTATCGTGCCAACGCCTGCTGTGACACGGGGCCTCGGTTTTTAAGGTCTCATCCGAAAGACCCGCAACTTTTACTTCAAAGTGCCGAGCTCATTGCGAAGGAACAGTTGCTACCCGTTTTTTATCCACTAAGGTCAGTCGCGGCCGAGATTCAAACTCATGACCTCCCAATCACAAAGCTCTACTCTACTGACTGAGCTACCGTGAACGGCAACCTTTGCATTGAGCTGCCTTATATGGGGGCATCATTTTTTTTGTTTTCATACCACCGCAAACGAAGTTTGGGGGGGTATATAGGAAATCACCTTGTCTGTCTGTCTGTGCAAATGTGACCGGTCCATATCTTTCTTATGGAGGAACATTAGAATCTACTACTTCACTTAAAGATTAGAATCTACTACTTCACACAAAGGGTGTGTCATGACCTTGACTCAAGGTCATTTGGGCAAGTTCAAGGTCCCTGGAAGAAAAAGTTCATAATTCGTGTCCGGTCCATATCTTTCTTATGGATAAATTTGGTGAGTTCCCATTTTACACAAAGATTGTTTATGACCTGAGGGTGTGTCAAGGCCTTGAGCCAAGGTCATATGGGCAGTTCAAGGTCACTGAAAGAAAAAGTTCATAATTTGTGTCTGGCCCATATCCTCATATGGATAAATTTGGTGAGTTCCCATTTTACACAAAGATTGTTCCTGACCACAGAATGTGTCATGACTTTGACCCAAGGTCATTTGTGCAAGTTCAAGGTCACTGAAAGAAAAAGTTCATAATTCGTGTCAAGTCCATATCTTTCTTATGGATAAACTTGGTGAGTTTCCATTTTACACAAAGATTGCTTATGACCTGAGGGTGTGTCATGACCTTAACCCAAGGTCATTTGTGCAAGTTCAAGGTCACTGACAGAAAAAGTTCATAATTCATGTCTGGCTCTATATTTCTTATGGAGAATTGGTAGTTTCCACTTCACACAAAGATTGTGTATGACCTGAGGGTGAGTCATGATCTTGACTATAGTCACTGTAGAAAAAATGGATAAATAATGCATCCATACTTTCCAATAGAGGAATACTTGAAAAATTGTTATTTATTTTTTCAATGTAATAAAAAAAAATGTTATCATAAGAATTGATGTTTTATTGGGCTGCGCCTTAGTTTCATTCATTTAAAAAATATAATGAGCAATTACCGGTAAATTTTAAATATTTAAACATATTGTGAACACCTCTTATATCATCAAACACTAGTTTAGTGACTTGGCACCTTCTCTGAAAAAAACCTGCAAGGGGTATTTGTCCATTTTGGACAGTTTTAGTTTTTTTTTGTTCACAAACACATTTATTTTGAAAGTGATTGCCCTTAGATTTTGAAAATTTGCAATAATTCACTGATTTCAGGAGTTTTTCATCTGTACTTGTTCATAAAGAGTACTTCTTGGACTTTCACATGTTTAAAACTTGCACCTCAGTGGGGGCATTCATGTAACCCTGATGTATCTAGGTTTTCTTTATTCAATGTGAATTATTATTCCATGATGGTAAAAAAAAATAAAAAATACAGAGAAAATTCACCAGCATGTGCTTTATACTGTATATGTATGTTTGAACATCCTTTATAGTGTGTGAAAGTCATACATTATATCTTTCTATTTACCTACACTGATCTATGTATGTATGTATGTATGTATGTATCTATCTATCGAACAATCAATCGAGAGAGTACATGCATGTGACCATGCAGTATTGTAATACATTTCAATCTCATACTTCATACTTTTAAAAGGTTCTAAGTGGTCTGAGGAAGTAGCATATTGATTTCGCTCTGACTTAGACTGGGTTTTAAGCACTGTCTCGAATTTTACATGTACGTGATGACCTTCATTAAATATCTTCTTATCAATCAAACTAAAGACCATGCAACTAGATCTGATTGACAGGGTTGCTGAAGAATAAGCTTACTTAGACCATATTGCTTTTTGTTTTAATTTGTTTCTTGATTCTTGTTCCTTTGATTTGTCCCTAAAATCTAAAAAAAGAAGAAAAAAAAATCCAGGATGCACCCAACCCTATAGGGTTGACTGATTAAAAGTAATTTATAACTTTTTCTACAAAATGTAGAATTCAAGATAACATTTACTTAAGGATGACTGTTTACTTAGATGACAAAAAAATTTCCACTGATAAGAATGAAAAACCACCTATTGTACATTGTAGACCTATGCTTTTAGTGTTATTATTCACTTTCAAATAAGTAGGTCAATGACCAACTTTTCATGCTAGTGGCCCCTATTTTTCGGAAAATACCTCAATTTTTTACATTAAAACAAATATTTTTTTTTAATTAAAAAAGTATAACAATTAGTAGCAAAACTTTGGCTAATGAAATATTATATAAATGGAAAAGTTTTCTTAAATATTAATAAACAATACGAGTTGAAACTAAATAAACTTATTTATTATTCCAGTCCAAAAATCCTCTGAACATGCATTTTCTAATTTTTACCCATTTTTAGCTCACCTGAGCTAAAGTGAGCTTTTCTGATCATATTTTGTCAGGCGTCCGTCTGTCTGTCTAGCTGTCCTCCTGTCTGTAAACTTTTCACATTTTCGACTTCTTCTCAAGAACCACAGGGCCATTTTCAACCAAACTTGCTACAAAGTACCCTTGGGTTAAGGGGATTCTAGTTTGTTCAAATGAAGGGCTATGCCCTCTTCCAAGAGGAGATAATTACAAATTAGTGAAAAATTAATAGCATTTTTAAAAAAATCTTTTTCTCAAGAACCACTGGAAAGATGAAACTCATGTGGAATCATCCTCAGGTAGTTTAGATTCAAGTTTGTTGAAATCATGACCCTGGGGGTAGGGTGGGGCCACAATATGGAATCAAAATTTTACATAGGAATATGTAGGAAAAAAACTTGAAAAATCACTTCTCAAGAACAGCAAAGCCATGATTAGTCTTATTGCTATTGAAGCATTCTCAGGTAGTGTAGATTCAAATTTGTTCAAATCATGACCCCCAGGGGTAGGGTGGGGCCATAATGGGGGATCATAGTTTTACATAGGAATATATAGGAAAAAAACTTGGAAAATCTTCATCTCAAGAACAGCAAAGCCATGGTTAGTCTTATTGCTATGGAAGCATTCTCAGGTAGTGTAGATCCAAATTTGTTCAAATCATGATCCGCAAGGGTAGGGTGGGGCCACAATGGGGGATCAAATTTTTAGCAAGGGAATATATAGGAAAAAAAACCTTTAAAAATCTCCTCCTCAAGAACAGCAAAGTCATTTGTTATATTGATATGGAAGCATCCTCAGGTAGTTTAAAATTCACCCCCCCCCTCCCCATTTAAACTTTTCAATACTGGACTGATTTGTGCTTTTTCCTAGCCAATGAGTGATGTGGCCCATGGGCCTCTTGTTAATCTAATATTACAAAAATTTGAATAAAAAGAACTCTAAACTATTTATAGCCTCAGTTTACTTCTGTTGCCCTCATTCTGCTGGTATTAGAATTATATGAGTCAATTACCAAATTCTTGAGATGCGTTGTCTGGAATGGTTTTTGTTCATATTTTTGAAATTTTTCATTGCATGCCATTCAATTAAATGAATTGAAATAATACTTGAGCTTCAATACACGTAATACATCCTTGCCTAAATTGTGTCACAACACAGACTTTGTGTGGTATTCCTCCTTAATTACACTGTAGAATGAGTGTAGGTGCAAGTAAAATTTAGGATGGCTTTTGATCAGGACATTTTACAGAGTTATATATTTGAGTTATAAAAAATGTTCAGTGTGAAAGAATGCCCAACTTTATCAATTTAGTTAACCTCTTGCAATGAGTGCTGTGTCCTTGCTATTTTGCACGATAATTGCTTTTCGCTGTAAATAAAAACAGTACTTTCTCTGATTATAAAAAAATTTATTACTATGTATTACATGTAATTTGATTTTCATTTGAATAAAGTTGTGTACAGATATGATCATATACATGTATGTAATTTAAGTTTTTAGTGATACATGTGTAATTGTTTCCATTGCTTTGCATGTACTGTATAATGATTTAAAATGAAGTGCAATATGGCAGAAATGTTTAAGGTGAGACGGTTTAAAGAATCTCAGTTTTTATATTGTAAATAGGTCTGCAGAATGTTCAGGTACAGCAGATGTGGGCTGCCCGTCCTGAGCCCATTCCAGGCTGTCCTCCTGGGCTAGAGTACTTGACAATGGTGGATCAGCTTCTTGTTAAACAGCAGATTGAGCTTTTAGAGGGTCTGTACATATAGAATGAACCCAGAAAAAGAAATTAATGCTTTTGTTTTCATATGACACATGCTTTAATGTGTTTAGAATAATGACAACAGTCATTTATGATGATGATTGCAATTAAGTTTTCATATTTCTCAACTTTATTAGAACTTGATATCTTTTACATTTCAAGTTAATTGACATTCTGTGGCCAAGAATGAATGTTATAGCTGTAATGATTTGAAATTTATTAATTTTTTTTACACATTTTGTTTTGTAGTTTTCACAGGATGGGAAACTGCAAACAAGTACAAGATTGTAAACACAGGTGGACAACAAGTCTACTTCGCAGCTGAAGGTAAATGGTCTCTTTTTTGACTTGTCCAAATTAGGGATGTAACGATACAGCAATACATCGATTGTATTGATCGGAAGGGCTCATGATATGCATATCGTAACGCCATGTATTTATCATGATACAGTACAAGATAATTTTCATTGTTTTGTTTGAAACTACAAACAAGCTAATAAATTTTAATGTTTTAAAATGGCTGAATAAAAGGTAGCAAAGAAAAACTACAATGTCAAGACTATAAATCCACCTTTTATTAACTTTGGTCAGGGGTATATTTTCTATAACTGGAGGTTTTCAAAGAATAATATGTTAAGATAACAGTTAATTCAATTGTTGACAGCTGTATCATGATACATGTTGTATCGCATGACAGTATCGTGATATGTATCATATTGTTAGGTAGCTTGCAATACTCAGGCCTATATATATAGTCCAAATCAAGTTTTTAAAAGTCCTTAAATTGGATCATCTAACAAAGGACATTTAAAAGTATTAATTTTTTTAAATGTTTGAAAATAACACTTCAGTTTTTAGATATGGAGGAGATCCTAGTACTTACATGCATGTTTTGATTAAGTAGAATTGAAATTGATCGTCACTTTGAGATTGTGTTTAATGACTCATTTTTTCAGGAACAGCTGCATTATTGATTATTGCATACATATTTTGTTTTTAGCTTATGATGGATCCCAATGGAAACAATAGCTAACATTATTATCTATGATTAAGTCCCATAAGGCAGAAATCAATAGGAATTAATTAATTCAGTAAATTATTTAAAGGCATGTAACTGGAGATAATACATTTTGATGTCAGATCAGATGCATAATCAGTAAATGTCCTGTCAAATTGATTAACACCATGCAGCTCGACAGAGTTTTGCTGTCAGACTACAGCATACAATTCATGTATCTACAATTCTTCATGGATATGTACAGTGTATTTGCTATACAAATTGTGAAAAGACAAAAGTGAAGACTTAATTTTAGTAGATTATGATCTTTACTTGCAAAATGTTATTGTTCTAATGCATTACCAAGCATGACTTATTATGAACAATAAGAAACCCTTAGATATGTTATAATTTCCATGAAAATTTATGAGAAAAGAAAAAGATGTATTTAATGAATTTGATTTAATAGAATCTGATACCTGCACTCGCCAGTGTTGTGGTCCTAATAGAAGTTTCACAATGCACATCACAGACAACATGGGACAGGTGAGATAATCATAATAATTACAAATTCATGGATGTTAAAATCATCTTTGTTCTAAAATAACAAACACATATATCTTAAATTTGCAAAATGTGTGGATAGCATGGATCCATATTTTGATAGAAACATATTCCAGAACAAATGAATAAAAAAACTTGAATATTATTAAGTCTCTGTAGGTCAATGTAGGATTCATTATGGCTACTTTACCATGTACTCTTCTTGTTAAAGATTGTGTTACTAGACAATTTAGCACCAGTGATTTGCAGTTTGTATACTGATATCTTTAACCTGATTGAAGCAGTATAAATCACGGAGCTTTCTGTATGGTCAGTCAGTACCTGTATCCATTGTATATGTTTTACACGAGGTCATATTTACCCTTTGCTTGTACAGGAGGTGATCAGGGTTACACGAGAGTTTAAGTGTTGTGCTGGGTGCCCATGGTGTGCCTGTATTGACGCTCTGGCCCACGAGATTACTATTGAAGCACCACCCGGACAGGTGGTGGGATATGTCAAACAGGAGTAAGTTATTCTTACAGGCATTATGAGGAGAGGTTGAGAGGATGATATTGTAACTGTGAATCAGCAAATACTGTATTTCCTTTATAGAAGTTCCTTGATTTTCCCAGTTTTGAGATGTTAAGCTTGTTCCATTTAGTTTTCCAATAAAAAATGAATAATGTACTTGTAGCATACAAGATGACAGCAGATATTAGTACTGCATTAAAAGATAATGCATTAGTCAAGTTAGTTCTGTAGAGTCATATTACAAGTCCACCTAATGAATCATGATGTTGAAGAAGACCACTGTATTATTTTTAATATTCATTTGTGATTTCTATGATGAGCTGCCCTTTCTGCTGTTTTATGATATAAGAAAAAATAAATGTTAATTATTCAATATAAGACAATACCTGTACTTTCTGTTTTTTTAAAAAAATTCAGACAGAGCTGGTGTCCACCAAGCTACTCGATACAGGATGCTAATCGCCAGGAGATCTTACGCATCAGTGGACCTGTCTGCATGATTACAGGGCCATGTTGTCCAAATGACATCGACTTTGATGTTAGTATCAACTAGAATATGAAGTTATATTCATAAGTATTTGAATATTTTTAAATGATTTTTTCTAGCTAGATTAAAAAAAATTCTGAGTGTTAGATCACCTCTATCCTTGTCAACCAAACTTGAGTGTTTAAAAATTTATTTTGATAATAGTTTGCACTTCTAAAATAGAAATAGAACAAGAGATAAAATAAATAAAAGAGAACTAGAAAGTCATTTTAGATTCAGTTCAAAGTCTCCTAGAAGAAGAAAATGTTGCATTTGATTGAATTTCCCTGTGACATGATAAAAGTTTTGACCCAAATGTATTGCATAAACAAGGAAGAGAATATGGCAAAGTATTGTGAAAATTATTTCAAGGTCTTGGCTAAAGATGGAAGCACACCGGTGGGAAAGATCAGCAAGCAATGGAGTGGATTGATGAGGGAGTATTTCACTGATGCTGACAACTTTGGAGTTTCTTGTAAGTTGAGATCACTACATTTTTATTTTGGTAAAAAGAAACTACAGACCTACATCGTTTATGCCTGTAGGTCCTTTATATCTCTAGTTCTGTCATCTGTCCATCCAATGAGGTGTTTCACCTTACTGTTATGCCTTACATCAGTATTTGAGTCAATAGAAGTCAAGGAGATTGGAAATGGAGACTGATTACATGAGAATATTTTATACTATTCAAAGTTGCATTTTGTGGTTTCAGCAGGTAGCAAGTCTAAATTTGGTATCAGTGTTGATTCTGAATGTACCAGGGTATGTAAAACTAATAGGGTAGAATCTAAACTTTGTATGAATTATGGACGAGACAATTTAACATCTGAAAATTTTCCCATTGTACATGTAGAAGTAGAAAAGCATGATACTTCAAATGAGTCTCTTTGGATTAATTATTGTAACTGGTACAGAGAATGCTGAGGCTTAAGCTTTTTCTGGTTCATCAAGGTTTATTTAACACCATTGTCTGCAATGAAAAAAAATGTCTGTTTTTGGAGTTACCAATTAGTTCATGATGCTTGATGATTGATTTCAAATTTTATTATTGATATTTTATTTTTGGTTACAGTATGCATTTGATTGATTATATTTACAAGGAATTAGAAATATATAGCTGGAAAATATGATTTTTTTTATTTGCTGCCCTATGTATTTATAAAGAAAGAGTTTTTTTTTACACATACTGTCAAACCTCATTATCTCAAACTTGATGGGACCAAGAAAAAACTTTAAGATATCTGAGGATTCAAGATATCAGGATAAAATACTGAAAGAATAAGTGGTTGTAACTTTCAGATCACTTCAACATATTATTGGTATTTGAGATATCAGTGTTCGAGATACCAAAGTTCTACTGTAGTTGTATATTAACGTCAGGACATATTCCATTTTTTATAAAGAAAATATATGAATTTCAAATTAACATATTTGTTTCACATTTTAAGTTTCCTTTACATTTCTTTTTCATCATTAATTAAGTCATTACAATCACATTCCTCTAACCCCTACCTTATATATTAAATATATTCCTTAGCAAGACCCTTGCTAACTAGAGAGCAGTTAAAACTTTGTTTTAATTTGTAAAAATTATATGTAACTGCCAAAACTGAAGAATATATAGACATTAGACAATACTTGTACTTAAATGTCTCATAAAAATTAAAGATCATATGGAATTAAAGTGAAACTTTGATTTTTTTTTTTTTACTGTTGTAGTTCCAATGGATCTAGATGTCAAGATCAAGGCAGTGATGGTTGGAGCAGTGTTCCTCATTGTAAGTTATCTCCCCATTCCTTGCTAAAACAATTGTAATGATAATTATAAAGGTTTAATAAACTAATAAATATGTTATAGATGCATGATTAAAAACTGCTCAGTTTGATTCAAGAGAATTATTTACATCAGACTAAGCAGATTTATACCTCTCTCATGCTTACTAAACATTTCTAAAGTGAGTTTTAATTACCCTGCATGTTTAGCACTGTATTTTGATATAAACTATATTATAGATGATGTACATGTAGTTACATGAATTGTGTTAGCATAAGGAGATGGAGAAGAATTTATTCATTCCCATTATGATTTTTACTGATCTCTGTATTTAAGTATTAGTGATGTACAGTTTTTTTTTAACCAGACTTAATTATATAGGGGTAAAAAAATTGTGGCATTTTCGCCTTTTTTACCTACTTGTCTACAACTGAAAACATTATTCTATAATATATATTTTATAATAAATTATATATATATATATATATATATATATATATATATATATATATATATATATATATATATATATATATATATATCTAATAATTATATATATTATAATATATATAAAGTAGATATGTGGAATAACATATGTCAAAGTCAAAAGGGTTTATTTGTCTCTGCTTGGGTCATCAAGTTTGATCAACTTATCATTTTTTATACATTTTGTTGCAGGACTTCATGTACTTTGAGAACAACCAAAATAACAATAACCATCATCACTAGTGTTTGGGCAGGTTAAACACTATACAAATAGGGACAAAATGTCCAGGATGGAAACACTATAGTGGAAACGAGAACATGAAATCCTAAAACCCAGGCTGGGCAAAACAGTTATAACTTACATAAAAAAATGTGTATAATTTGGAGATATACAAACTAGGAGAAACATATTTAGTAAGAACTTAGTAGCATTTTTATCCTCTCTATACTGTTTAGAAGTAAATGTAGTTACAATTTTTTTTTTAAAAATTGAATTTTAGAAAAAGTTATGCATGTATTTTAGAAATTAGCTGCAGTGTACAATATTGGCTTGTTTAAGTCATTTTATTAAGGAAGTACTGTAAATGTATTATTCATGAGGGTAGAGAATGTTAAAAGATTTATCCATGATGTACCTCAATATTATATGATTAGAGCAGTGTTCTAGTTTTTTTTACATACATGTATAATTGTATATACCGTTGTTTGACATTATTGTATGACTCCTAAATTTCAACTCTGATTGGCTAATATCCCCCTACATGGGAATAATATTATGCTTCCCTCACATTCTGTTGATATCTTCATCTTTTTTCATTTGATTAAATGAAAAAACTGTTTTAATATGATACAATACAATAGTTAGTGGCCTGTATTTTGTCCATCCAATCATTTAGCTACCTTCAGTGACCTCATCCTTCAGATTCATTGATTATTCTCTTTCTCTAGTAACTAATTATAAATGACTATTTCTCAAACAAGTCAGTATAATATTGGAGTATTATATCATAGTTTTAGGCATACAGTATATTAACTGGGAATTAAATATAGGAACTTTTGCTTGTGTTAAAGCTGAGCTAAACTTCCAGTAATATTGGTGCATCTAATTGGTGTTCATTGTTAAGTAAGAACTTATTAGTAAAGTTTCAACAGAAACTAATGTTTATATGTTCATTTTAGAATTTTGTCTACTGTGGTTTAGCTTGAAATCTTATTTAAATACAATGTACTTATCAGGACCAAAGAGCTAAAAAAAACATCAAAGTATTTCATGTTGGCTTTGTTTGTTGTATGATTACGATTTAATCTTGAATGTGAAAAAATTATAAATGTTAGCCTGTTTCTTTTACGTAATAGTTTATATAAACATTCATAATTTCCAAAAAGACATATTTTCAAATGAATGATTTGGGCTTAATTCAATGTTGACCAAATGAATTCAATGTTGACCAAATGAATGTAATTGTCATTTTTACTGGTTTGTTTTCTACTCCACGTATTTTAGCCTCCTTTATAAAAGAGATTTTGTATGTGTTATTCTGAAGTACAGCATCCACTTCATATGTTTACTCTGAAACTAAGTTGATTCATTTTTTTTTATCTTTCTCTGGAATGATTTCAAGAAAAAATAATAAAGAAAGGTACAAGTTTACAGCACGTGACAAAATTATCAGGGATATTCCATGCAACAACCAATTCATTCTAAATGCACCTTTCACATGAATACATGCACATAGTATGCATTTAAATGTAACTGAGGATTTTGTCTTTATTGTCATCCTTTTTTGTTAGAAATCAATGAAAATGCCTTAATAAATGTACAAAGCCTTGAAAAATACATTCCTGGCATGATCTACATCCCTTCCATAATTGGGACATTAACTGTGATTAACCTGTATAAATGAATTTGTCACCTTTGTTTCATGTGCTGTTGTGAATTTTTTCTTTTATTTTATTTGGCATGTCACCTTGTATTTCCATTCTTTAATTGGAGTTTCTTATTTCTTAACATAATTGATATACACTGTATTCTAACATAGATATTTGGTGTTTTGTAAAAAAATATTTTACTTTCTACTGTATCATGTGAATTAACCCAGTATTACTAATGGCATTATTATTTATTGGTCTTTCAAAATGCTGTAGCAATGGGCTGTTAATTAGTTAATGAATTTGTTAAATTATTGTCCACATGTAAAGTCCCTAGCTTTAGTGTGTGAAATCACTATCAGGCTGATTAACCACAAGAAAGGTAGCAAAATGATTAATGCTGCTTTTGGCAAATTTCAAATTCACCAAAACCATTATTTACTGCATCTGATAAAAATGAATTTAGTCATGAATTTTTTTTTATCTCTGAGAAAGTTTTTTAAATGGTGATCTACTTCAGAATTAATATTGTAAAGGTTATTCTTACTGTATCATATAACAGGGTTTTATTGTATATTGAACATGTGTACCGGTAATTGATTTTTTCCCAATTATTTTGATTTTAAAATGCATTAATTGTGTATTGGTAGATTGATAATATGAATTGGAGTTTATTTTATTAGCTTTACTACAGTAGACCTTAATTAATTTAGTCTTTGTTGTTAATATAAAAGTTATTTTAAAAAAAATGCCTGCTCATCTTTATTCTTCATTGCTAGTTTTTCTTACTGTTAACCAAAGTGACTATACAGTTCTACTTTTCAGTTATTTATAAGGAATGCTCTGATTTGAAATTGATTGCACAATCTGAAATATATTAACTTAATTTCAGGACTTGATTAAAACTAATATGATGTACTTTTGGCACTTTTACACAGCTAGTTGGAAATATACGGGTGCCAAAAAACGACGATTTCCTAACATCCAGACATGTCTTAAACTTATTGGAACCTGACACTCTTAATGAAGTATTTGGTCAATTGCTTATGTATCACAACTGGTTACAGTACTTCGGCGGTATTGATAGTACATGTCATTTCATATTAGCAATAATGCCCGCCTTGTCAACTGTTCACCTCATGCATAAATCAATATCTTTGAGCTTCATTTGGTTTTAGTTTGGATTTAATGATTAGATCACCTATATTCTTATGTTTACTGTATGCAACTACATGTATAGGAGGTGTTGTGATCAAGACTTTGCATACTTCGTCATGTTGTATGTAATCCCAATATTTCATTAGTTGTTTCCTTAACCTCTTTATATTTGGGTTGAGCTTGGGGACAAAAACGTTGGATACAGCTTTATTATCCTTTTTCTTCTTTAGATTTTTTGAGAAGATCCATTCTATTTGCAGAAAGTGTTTCTTGCGTAATCAATTTCTTGATTCTGATTGGTCGGCGGAATACAGTTTAAATCATATGACCAGTCAGATAAAGCGTAACACATCCAAACTCTTACAAGGCTGTAAATAGAGAAAATTTTATGTGTCCGTCTAATAAATCGTCTGATTACAGCATGTGAAACACTAAAGATGGGGTTTAGGTTAAAGGGGTGCGTAGACAGAGTGGTTAGTACCTTGGAAATCAGCCTCGAAGCGCCCCCCCCCCCCCATTGTGCATAATTTTTAGCTCTACTGGTCGGAGATCAGAAGAGCTGATGCGATAGTAAGGTGACCGGTGTCCGACCATCTGCCTGTAAAAGATTTTTCAAAACGCTTCTCCTCCTACAGTTTTGGTCTGATTTCAATATAACTTGGCACAGTAGTAGACTACACTAAGATATATAATTTAGTGCATCGGTTTTCGATTTCGGTGAACGGGGTGTTGCCATGGTTACTAAAAATAGAAATTTCTGTAAAAATCCTTCAAAACGCTACTCCTCCTACAGCTTTGGTCTGATTTCAATATAACTTGGCACACAAGTAGACTACACTAAGATACACAATTTAATGCATCGGTTTTTGATTTCGATGAACGGTGTTGCCATGGTTACTAAAAATAGAAATTTCTGTAAAATTCCTTTAAAACGCTACTCCTCCTACAGATTTGGTCTGATTTCAATATAACTTGGCACAAAAGTAGACTGCACTAAGATACGTAATTTATTGTATCGGTTTCTGATTTCGATGAACGATGTTGCCGTGGTTACTAAAAATAGAAATTTCTGAAAAAATCATTCAAAACGCTACTCCTCCTACAGCTTTGGTCTGATTTCAATATAACTTGGCACACAAGTAGACTACACTAAGATACACAATTTAATGCATCGGTTTTTGATTTCGATGAACGGTGTTGCCATGGTTACTAAAAATAGAAATTTCTGTAAAATTCCTTTAAAACGCTACTCCTCCTACAGATTTGGTCTGATTTCAATATAACTTGGCACAAAAGTAGACTGCACTAAGATACGTAATTTATTATATCGGTTTCTGATTTCGATGAACGATGTTGCCGTGGTTACTAAAAATAGAAATTTCTGAAAAAATCCTTTAAAACATTACTCCTGCTACAGTTTTCGTCTGATTTCAATCTAATTGGCACACAATTAGACTACACTAGTGACTACGTTACATAAAAGTGTATATCGGTTTTTGATTTCAGTGAATGGTGTTGCTATGGTTACTTAAAATAGAAATTTCTGTGAAATACTTTCAAAATGCTACTCCTCCTACAGTTTTAGTTTGATTACAATATAACTTGGCACACAAGTAGACTACATTAAGATACATGATTCTATTTATTGCTGCATGTTGCAAAATTTCAAATCCAAGTGCTACTTTTCCCTTGTTATACGTACAGACCAGTAGAGTACAGTCTCATCAGAGACTTCTGGTTGTTTCTTACCTTGTATATTTTTATTTTGCCGTAAATGGCGAATTTTAAAACCTTATCAAAAGTACAAACCAATTGCACAGAATGACATACAGATAGAACTGACGGAGAAATCGCATATTTCCGAGAAAATAAAGACACCTTTTATTTTATTAGTTAGTTGGGGGGGGGGGGTGATCCATGCTTCAGGCGCCTGTTGCTAAATATGCTTTCTCGACAGAATGTAGTATATATAATTCATCAAATTCCATGTTTGTGTACATGCTGGTCACATTATAAGTAACCAGGATGACATTTTCTGGTACATTCAGAGATTCGATTTTTTGTCTTGACGTGTCTTTGATGTATGAATTTTGTTTCTGAACAATGGGCACAAGGATATTGAGCATATTGGAGATTTATGTTAGTCAACACTGCTCGTTGGGTTTTTCTAAATATATATATTCTTCGTTTGACCAACAAATACTTGTGCTTTGTCTGAAATATCACAGATTTCCACTGTCCCTTTAACGTCCAATTTTTCATTCTTGACACGTACGATATTGTCAAAATTTTTAACAACATATGGTGTCTATTTAGCCTTTAGGAAAGAGTTCTAATAGATGTAATTAGAATATAAATCTTCCGACAACGTGCACGTGCATTATATGTAATAACTCTTCATATGGCACCTGTGCTAAAAAAGTGCCACGCGACTTTTTATACAAACGTTGAACGTGATCGATGCCAACAAATTTCCAATTGAATTTGATAAAAAAAAAAAAAAATAATAATAATTGGACGAAAATAAAAAAAAAAACATAAAACAACGGGGCGGGGCATTTTGAGAGGGGCGGGCGGGGCCATAGGGAGTTATGCTATAAAATTTTATTGCAAAAGCCCAAAAGCCTCTTGAGATATCGCTCGAAAATGAAAGTGTTACAAACAGACAAAATGTATGAATTTAAGACCTTGACCTTTTGACCTTAAAATCAATAGGGGTCTTCTTTAGGCCTCGGGGGTTGTGGTAAAAAAAATTCATTGCAAAAGCCCAAAGGCTTCTAGAGATATCACCCGGAAACGGAAGTGTGAGACCGAATTTATGACCTTTGACCTTTTGATCTCAAAGTCAATATGGGTCTTTTTTTTTTTAGGCCATAGGGAGTTCTTATGTAAAATTTCATTGCAAAAGCTGAAAGGCTTCACGAGATATCGCGCGAAAACGGAAGTGTTACAGACGGAAAGACAGATCCAATCAGTGAAAGCGGGGGACAAAAAGCTATATATCATTTTTGAATGAGTTTTTCTATTATATTACAAATGTAATAAGTTTCACTATAAACCCTAAAGAATGCTGAATCACACCGGAAACAGTTATGTCACACGCCGGAAACGGTTATATCACCCGACAGAAACAGTTATAACACCCTCTCGATCACTTTCACGTGTCTTTATGTTACGCATTTGTAGCTCGGGTTCGAGAAGTGATCGGGAGGGTGTTATAACTGTTTCCGTCGGGTGATATAACTGTTTCCGGTGTGTGACATAACTGTTTCCGGTGTGATTCAGCATTCTTCAGGGTTCATAGTGAAACTTATTACATTTGTGATGTAATATAGGAACACTTCTTCAAAAATGTTATATAAGCAATTGACTAAATGCTTCATTGAGAGTGCCGGGTTCTAATAAGTTTGATGTTAGAATGGTGTCTTCTTTTTTTTTTTTTTTTTTTTTTTTGTTTTGTTTTTTTTTTTGCACATGTATTAGTTGTGATATATAAGCAACTGACCAAATGCTTCATTAAAAGTATCGGGTTTTAATAAGTTTTAGATATCTTTGGATGTTAGGATGCCGTCGTTTATTTGCACCAGCTCACCTGAGCTGAAAGTTCAAGTGATCTTTTCTGATAACGTTTTGCCTGTCATCCGTCTGTAAATTTTTCCACAGTTTCAACCTCTTCTCAAGAAAATGTGGGCCAATTTCGACTTAACTTGCCACAAAGCATTTCTTGATGAAGGGGATTCAAATTAATTCAAATGAAGGGTTACGTCCTCTTTCATTGGGAAATAATTAAGAATAAGTTAATATTTAAAGTCATTTTCAAAAATTTTCCGAAGAACCATTGGGCCAGAAAAGTTGAAACTTATGCAAAAGCTTCATTATATAGTGTATATTTAAATTTGTTCAAAACATGACCCCGGGGATAGAGTGGCACAATCCTCACCTGAGTCACTATAGTCCTGCTACTTCTTTAGATTTCCCCCAATATATTCCTATGTTAAACTTTGATCACCTGTTTTGGCCTCCTCCTACACCGGGGGTCATGACTTGAACAAACGTGAATCTACACTACCTGAGGATGCTTCCATATAAATGACTAATCATGGCTGTTTTTCTTGAGAAAAAGATTTTTCTTATATATACCTATGTAAATCTTTGATTGCCCTTTGTGGCTCCACCCTACCCCATGATTTGAACATATTTTAAATTTACACTACCTGAGGATGCTTCAATATAAATATGATTGAACATGGTTGTGCTGTTCTTGAGAAGATTTGTTAAAGATTTTCCCCATGTATTCCTTTGTAAAACTTTGATCAGCCATTGTGGCCCCACCGTGCCCACGAGGGTCATGATTTGAACAAACTTTGATCGACATTATGTAATGAAGGTTTCCCGTAAGTTTTCAACATTTCTGGCCCAGTGGTTCTTGAGAAAATTTTTTCCTATATTCCTATGTAAAACTTGTATCGCCAAATTGGCCTTGTCAAAGGCGTAGGGTCAAACTTGAAGCAGTTCTTTTACATGTACCATCGATCAGTTAAAAATTTTAAGTTCATCCTTTCTGCGTTGTATTCTATGGCGGTGCAGGAAGCATCCATATTTGAATCACGGCAGTGTGAACTATCGCTGTTTAACAGCTCACATATTTTATCTATACATAATTGTCACTGATTTTTCTTTGGGTTAACCACAAATTGTTCTGTGAAAGAAATCATTCTTTTATATAAAGGAAAAAAACATCCTTTTTTATGTTTGGTAAATTGATTTTGTATCGTGAAGTGAAATTGTACTGTACGTAACAATGTAACACTTGTGGGTAACTTTTCTTTTCAGCAACTCCTCTTATACCTCTGAATGCAATTAAATGAAATTCACCAAATCTTTATAATATACTAGTATACATAGCGCATTTCCCATTTTACGTTTCGATCGGACTCAACTTCTCCTTTACCACTGAATAACTCAATAAAATTGATAAAATTTAAATTCATAAAAATTAAGAATAAAAAAATAAAAATTATAAAATTTATTAAGACTTTCACAGAATCTTTATTACATAGTGTCATTGTGCACATCCTATTTTACGTTTCGATGGAAAAATATTTGGTGTTTCCTATAGAAAAACATGGGACACTGCCACTCTTCTATAACATTTTGGGCACCAATGTCTTATCCGCAGCTCTTCCTATACTACTTTATAAAAAGAGGTTTTCAAAGAATCTTAATTACATAGTGTCATTGTACACTTCGTATTTTATGTTCTGATCGGACATATATTTGGGGTTTCCCATAGCAAATATAGACTTTTCTACTAGTATACTCATTAGGAATTTAAGGGGGGGGGGGTATCATTTTGTGAGCTCAGTGCCCACAGTGCCTCTAGTTTACAGAATATTTTAACGAAATATCAATTCACTTGAAAAAGCTGTCTAAATTGCCCAAAATGTCCAGATATGTAGTTTTTGAAGACCACATACTTACTGAGTTTCGTTTTAGCGAATGTATATATGGTCAAGCATTAAATGCAGTTTATTCTCTTTCAACCAGCAAATTTAGATAACACATATCTTAAAAGCAAGTATCTTAGTTTTCTGATTGATTTGTTTCCTTCCTTCTTCTCGAACAAAGTACATTTACGTGATGTGAATTTATTACATAAATATTGAATGTAGATTTATGTGATGTGAATTTACTATATAAATTAATACTGCATGTACATGTAGTTGAGGGTGGCATTGGAAATTTTCACCCCAAGAAAACCATTGTCAACCGAGGCGCGCCTGATATTGAGAATCTTATGGTTTTCGCGGGTTGAAAATTTTCAGTGTTACCCTCAACCACATGCAGTATTTTTTTTTTTTTTTATATTTTACAGAATGTTTTATACAAAATCAAATAAATTCCGCGCGGTCAATTTATATTTATTTGAAATATCACCCGTCGTCAAGCAATGTTGACTTTTGCTAAGTTTCATCGCGCTGTAGGGTGTTGTTTCATCATTCAGATGATAACAGTGTTTTTAACTATGTTTCTCGACGATTCAAAATCAAGTTATTTACATGAAAGTGAAATATTAAATAACAGTGGGTTCCACGTATCTTGCATCACTCATACTTTATGAGCTTTAAAACCGCGTGATTTTTTTTTTATGTCAGCTGATCGTGAGTCACTCAGGTGACATACTGGCAAACTGATTTTGTCCGTCGTCGTGCGATGTGGGTCACGTGTTAACATTTGAACATTTTCAGCTTCTTTTCCTGAACTTCTGAACATTTTCAATTTTGGCAAATCTTTTCGACGGTAGTAACGTAATTAACCGTATACAAACCAGAAGTCTCTGACGAGACTGTAGCTCTACTGGTTTTTACTTATAATAAAGGAAAAGAAAAGTAACACTTGGACGTGAAACTTTGCAACAGCAATAAAAAAAAAATAATGATTCTTGGTTAAGTTTCTTTTTGTGGCAAGATTCAATGCAATCAGACTAAAACTGTAGGAGGAGTAGCCTTTTAAAAGAATTTTACAGAAATTTCGATTTTAGTAACTAGGCAACACTTCATCGAAATCAAAAACCGATATATAGAATGATGGATCTTAGTGTAATCTACTTGTGTACCAAGTTATATTGAAATTAGACTAAAACTATAGGAGGAGTAGCGTTTTAAAAATATTTTACAGGAATTTCTATTTTAGTAACCTTAGCAACTCTTCATCGAAATCAAAAACCAATAAAGAGAATTATGTATCTTAGTTCAATATACTTATTTTTAAGGTATATTGAAATCAGACCAAAACTGTAAGAGGAGTGGTGTTTTGAAAGTATTTCACAGGAATTTCTATTTATTTCTATTTCTATCTAATAAAGATTATTTCTATTCATTGAAATCAAAAACCGATAATCAGAGTAAAGTATATTAGTGTAGTCTATTTGCGTATTAAATTATTTTGAAATTTGAGCAAAACTCTAGGAGGAATAATGTTTTGAAAAAAATCACAGAAATTTCTATTTGCAGTAACCATGGCAGCACCGTTCATTGAAATCAAAAACCGATAAATAGAATTATGGATCTTAATGTAGTCTACTTGTGTACCAAGTTATATTGAAATTGGAGCGAAACTGTAGGAGGAATAACGTTTTGAAAGAATTTCACAGAAATTTCTATTTATAGTAACTAACCATGGCAAACTGTTCATTGAAATCTAAAACCGACATACAGAATTATGTATCTTAGTGTAGTCTACTTGTGTGCCAAGTTATATTGAAATCAGATCCAAACTGTAGGAGGAGTAGCGTTTTGAAAGTATTTCACAGAAATTTCTATTTTAAGTAACCAAGGCAACACCGTTCATTGAAATCAAAAACCGATGCATAGAATTATGTATTTTAGTGTAGTCTACTTGTGTGCCAAGTTATACTGAATTCTAACCAAAACTGTAGGAGATGTAGCATATTGAAAAAAATTCACGGACAGACAGATGGACGGACGACGGACACCTTTCTATAAGCTCTTTTGGTCTCTGACCAGTAGAGCTAAAAACCTGGTTCATATAGCCAAGGGTGATTTCCTGGAGGACAGCCTCAACATAATAAAATGTATATAAACACCCCTACTTATGTGTTCGGAAACTTATTTTTCGGTGTTCTGCAAATTATAAAACTCGAGGAGTTCAGAGTAGCTCTGACAGTAGCTCTGGTGAGATGTAGCGAGACTACAGCGAGATAAGGTAAATTATTCACGGAAATGTGGCTAGGAAGTGACTTCCACGTGGAGACATGGTAAACAGAAAAGTTGTGTTGCGTTTCAGTTTTCACCTCTGTATAATATCTGTAGAAATGTACTTCAGTCTCTCTTAAATTCTTTAATACATGTAAGTATTCCTAATGAAATTATTTTCTGCAGTTATGTATTAAAATTTCTTTTTGGACAAAAATACTTGCATGGAAACTTGGACTATATTTTTTGGCGTCAGATTAGCAATTGAGGTACCAACATGGCTTAAACTGAAAAATCAGCTGAATGAGTTGAATTGGATTGTAGGTTACTACTGAAATTTTACGCTTGGAAAAAAAAAACTAAAGGCGATCGGAAAAGCACCAAAAAAAAAAAAAACAAAACAAAAAAACAAAAAAAAACCCAAACATTTTTTTCATGCATTTCGTAGATGAAAAGTAATTTGTCCATTTTTATTCTTTAATTGCGTCTGTATTTCTTTGTTGTAGTACCATCGGTGAATACAGTTGTCAGGTGGGTTCCCTGACCAAAAGCACATGTGATCACGGGTATTGTAATGTAAAAAAAACAAAAAACAAAAACAACTGTTGTCCTTTAATTGTTTAAATGCCTGAGAGATGCTGCTCGTTTTCCTTAACCTTGAAGTGCGTGACACAGACTACATTTGATTACATACCTTTTCTAGTTAACAACGTAACAACAAATTGCAAACGCCCGTGACATTTTTCAAAGTTTGTAGTCATTGTATTTTTCATAAAAAGTTTTTTAAATTGGTTTTTGCAGTCCATGCATTTAATATCGATCGTAGATTGACCTGAACCACGTGTTTGAAGTAAAATGTAAACATGAAGAAGTCCAGTAAACGTTGCTATTCATTCAACGATTGGTCAATTGTTTGTGGTAAGATCCTCTGTGCACATTAAATAACAATAGCCATGTAAGGTAAACAAAGGTTTGTCAATGTAGAAGACATTACACATTTTTTCTAACAGCGTATTGGGCGATTTTGGTAAATTGTCACTACTGAGCTCCAATTTTTACCCCCCCCCCCCCCCCCCCCGCCTCCTTTTCTAATTAAAATCATGAAAATCTCTCAGAAAGGTCTGGAAACACATTTTTCATAGGACATGTTTTAAAAAGAAATAGACTATAGCAATTTCCTGTTTACTGCCAATTTTATTTGTAAAACCGGTTCTACCCTATAACCTGGGTCAACCAAAGACCACGTGTCTTGAATTTAAATCACAATAACATTAGAAGGGGTGATAAAATTCCAGGTACATATAGCCAAGGGTGTTTTACCGTAAAACGGCCTGAGATTTAGATTTTGCACGAAATCATAATATTCAATAATGTCTTATGAATTTTAGAAAATATATTTGAAAAATCAAATGATTGTCATGGATGTCACGTTTATTAGAAATTGTCCAGACATAAACATGATTTAAATTTCTTTAAAAAAATAGATTAAAAATTGGGTAATCAATTTTTTGCAAATATTTAGAAAAACTAAATATTACATAATCCTCAAAACTTCATGATAGGTGTATTTCTCTTTTTTTCAATTCTCGATTTTTTTTGGAACGCGCTAAGCTATACTAAACAATTCTAATCTATATAATGCCTAGGTCGGGAGACCAAATTTTTCTCGTATCAGTCGGTTAACCGTCGCCCGATCATCGTTCGTTAGGCCGCAGTTTGTTTTTCACCGTCGTCAGAAATTTACGAGCATTCGTGCCACGGAACGCATGATCGCCGCACGTCCAATCTCATTGGCGCACGTTCAATCGCCCAATCACCTGATCACTCGCGCGATCCTCTTACAACACTCGGTTTCATTGTACAACAGTTGCATAGGGGTTATCAGAAAGTTCGCGAACTATCTCTATATTTACGAAACAACGATTCAGATCAGAATGAAATTTGGCACACATACACTGTATAGCCATACATATGTTCTATAAATAGCAAATGTTATGTAATGTTTTGCTCCATGTTTGTGACGTCACACTGTGAAAATGACGTCAATATGTAGGTGACTTGTGACAAAAATTGGTTGACTTAGTCGTACTCGAGAAACAAACTGCTGTAAAGTTTAACATTTATCTTGGAAATTCCTTTGCAGTAGCATATAATAATTTGTATAAGGTTTATGAAGACAAAAGATTTGCCAGAAGTTCAATCATTTATTGGATTGATTGTTTCAGTGAAGGAAGGGAGATGGTTAAAAATGATGTTTGTATTGTTGCTTAGTGAAAGCAAGCTGGGGAAGAGATGTGTCGTTAGTTGAGCAATTTGTTATGAAAGGTCGCAAAATTACAGTTAGAAAAATAGTTGAATATCTTAACAATAATATAATTATTAAATCCATAAAGTATCGTTTACTTTATCATTTAAACATGTCTGATATGATAAAAAGAAGGCGTCCATACTTTATTCACATTGGTTAAACGACGCTCCATAAGACAGAGGGCTCGGATTGTGATGGCCACCATGCTCATTCTGGGAAAGGATTTCCTTATCAATCCATCCTATTGCCTAGATTTGTCCATTTTTGACAAATGGACTGATCTTGTTATAAAAAATAACTTGCATGGTAGGAAATATAGGACTCGGAAAAATCTTTTAGCTTCTGTGAACAGAACGCTACGGAGCATGTCACGTGACAGCCAATATCACGTGATTCACGCATGGACAGAACAGTGTCGGATGTGTATTTAAATCGAAGAGGACTCTGTTAAAAATAATGAACACTGAAACTAATTTCATTTCTTTTGTGGAAGTTATTCAATTAGTTCCCGAACTTTTTGATCACCCTTCGTAGATGCAAGATATATCGCAAGATTTAATGCGTTTGCATCGCACAACGGTCGCTTTAGATCAGTCGTGCGGATTTCGTACGAATACTTTTTCATATGCGATTATTTCGGCAACAGTTTACGATCCAAATCAAAGTTTTTTGTTCGCACGAATATTTTATCGCTTCTGCTCGTGTGCCAATTGTGAAAGGGCCTTAACGGCTGCTTTAAATGAAGGAATCGGCCACCAATGCAGAAAAAAATTATAATTTGGCTCGACTGAACCAAAAAATTCACATGTACATATGCTGCATTTTAAAATCTATTAAAATTATTGTACTTTCATGTAAATTAGTTGAATGTGCTTCGTCGAGAAAAATTGTTAAAAACACTTTATAACCCGCTGATTAATGAAGCCACGCCCTCCAGCATAGCAACAGTCAACATTGCTTGACAGCGGGTGATATTGCCAAAAATATTGACTGCGCGGAATTTATGCGCGCAAGGTTCACTGTAATATGTATTTGCATAAAACATTCAGTATAATATAATAAATACTGCATGTATTTGAGTGTAACATTGAAAATTCTCATCCCAAGAAAACCATTATCAACCTCAGCTGCGCCTTGGTTGACATTGGTTTTCTTGGGGTGAAAATTTTCAATGTTACACTCTACTACAAGCAATATTTATATAATGATTTCAAAAATAAAAATCCACTGAATGATTAAAATGAAACATGATTGATTGATTGTATGTTGTTTAACGTCCCGTTCGAGGATTGTTTTCTCATATAGAGACGTCACCATATACCGTGAAAGGCTTCTTAATTAGACCTTTACTCGGCACTCAGGTCCATTGAGTAGTTCTTTATCGTGCTAACGTCTAGCGTGGCACGGGGCCTCGGTTTTTAAGGTCTCATCCGAAAGACCCGCAACTTTCACTTCGAAGTGCCAAGTGCTTGGCGAAGGGACGGTTGCTACATGTACCTATTTTTTATCGACTTAGGTCAGTCGAGGCCGTGATTCGAACACAGGACCTTCCGACCACGGAGCGAGCGCTCTCCCTACTGAGCTACATGTACCGTTACGCTTTAAAATGGAACAAAGATTAAAATTTGTAAAAATGAGGTAAACTGAACCAGTAGTTTCAAATATTTTGGATGTTAAAATTTCTATGCAAAATATTTAAAAAAAAAAAAAATCAGTAGATAACGTCATAATATTTGACCTTTGATCTCTAAATATAACCTTGACCTTTATTGTACAAAATGAATGGATACTCTTTATTCATAAATGTGCATATGTATGTCCTAATATCAAGTCTCTACAATTAAGGAATCAAAAGTTACTCTATATTGAATATAATTGACATAAATCAAAATGTAGGCTCCCGAATGACCATTATATGGAATGTCTCTGGGTTTTTTTTTATCAAACTATAATTGCAAATTCATGTCAAAGTTTATAATTATTTTCTTTCAAAGATCATACATGTAATTCATTATTGGCGTTATAGTGACTTTTTTCTCGTATGTGTTAGAAGATATTGTACTAGAGTCTACATGTACCTTAAATAAGCGAAAGCAACAAATTAAACTGTACGTAAGGAATTTATCATGGCGTAAATTTGCGATAAAGACCGTTGAAATACAAATACTCCCTTATTGTAAATATTCTGGACCAACAGTTCTGTCGGGAAATCATTCTAATTGCTCGGGATAGCGTGCGCTAGAAAGTGAACTCTTACTAACAACCCGTAAATACAATCGAACACGTTTTCTCAATACTGACATTTCATTGGCTGAAACCTACATAACAATTTCACCTTAGTAACACCACAAATTTCGTATTCGTTCACAAGTCGTCAGGACAATTATTTTTCGATATACTTCGTAACGCGAAAAGATGTAATTTCGTTTTCCATAAACAGCCGTGAAATATGAAAAACAAGATGTGTTTGTGAAAAACTGATGCCCTCGTATGGCAGCTCATGGCGAAGGTTAAAGTTTCTCAAATGCAAGTCAAACTCCCAAGGTCAAGGAAAACAAATCAAAATTGTTGGTACCCAATGGAAGACCTTCTCACAAGGAAAACACATGTGAAATATGAAAGTCCTAGTACCAACCGTTCAAAAGTTATGGCCAAGGTTAAAGTTTTTGTAAAGTGGGTCTAACTCCAAGGTCAAGGTCAAGAGGTGAAAAATATTTGTACCCAAGGGAAAGTCTTGTCACAATGAATACACATCTGAAGTATGATAGCCCTAACACCAACCATTCAAAAGTTATGACCAAGGTTAAAGTGTGGTAAAATTTTGCAAAAATGGGTCAAACTCCAAGGTCAGGGTCAAGAGGTCAAATACATTGGTACCCAAAGAAAGGTTTTGTCACAAGGAATACACATGTGAAATATGAATGTCATAGCTACAAACAATCAAAAATTATGGCAAAGGTTTAAGGTTTTTCGGACAGACGGACGGACGGACAGGGCAAAAACTATATGCCCCCGAATCTTCGAATTACAGGGCATAAAAAGAGTACGGTGGTGGTAGCGGTTGTCGGTTCTAAGAAACTAAACTGACAATAAACAATCGTTTTGTTAATTGATAAAACGTCATTAATGAATTATTCAATCAAAACTTAATTTAGAAGAAATAAATTGTGATAATTGATTATAAAACAAATTGTGCCAATCATTTTCATCAGTCCCCGATCTTAGTCTTGAAGGAAATTTCTAGAACTTCATATGGCGTCGAACACGATGTTTTAACTTATACATAAATATATAAAAAAACTTCAATAATGTAAATGGACATAAAAATAATGGTAGAGCAATGATAACACAATAAGTAGTGAATATGCTTAAACATCGAAAGACTATAATATACATTATATTGCAAGTTTAAATAATAAATTTATCAGTAAAATGTGCATATTCGCCACTGAGCGTCATGGTGACGAATCCGAAGTGCAATATGTATATAGTAAAAAACTTGCTTAAATGTAAAGAGAAAATATGGTTTTGTTCAAATATGTATGAAAAGAAAATGGTGCACTCTAATTTTTTGCATTTTAGTAAAGCTGTTAAAAATTTATGCTTTTATCATTATCTTTCTGTGGGTTTTTCGGAATTCAGCATTTTGTTTTAAATCCTAGGCCTATACATAAGGTTTGAAAAACTAATTTAAAACAAAAATTGCTGATAAATTTATCAGTAAAATGTGCATGTTCGCTTCTTTTGTCCATGATGGAAATGGAAACGGAGCACCCAAAGTACAGTATGTATATTCAAGAGGTATATGTATCAAAACAAACTAATTCAGAGAATTTGTGTCCCCCGCTTAGGGAATATGTATCAAAACAAACTAATTCAGAGAATTTGTGTCCCTCGCTTAGGGAAAAAAGAAGAGCATGCGCAGTTCGGGGGGGGGGGGGGTTCGGACCCCCCCCCACCTGGATTTGTAGAATTATTAAATGTATACATGTATATTGAAGCAAATAAAAAATGCCAATATGGATATAAAGATTTATTCTTTCATATGTATATAGAAGATTCTTTTTATATAGAATATTTATCTCACTGTAATAATGATTTCATAAGTTTGTACAAGCCAGACGTCATAACTTTTTCATTTCACATGCTGAATACTATCATTTAGTAAATCCAAAAAAAAAAAAATCGTCCGGAATTTGAACCCGGGACCTCTCACTTGCTAAGCAAGAGTCATACCCCTAGACCATAGAGGCACTTGATTATAAAGCAAATTAAATGCAAACATTAAGTCATATATAATGTTTATAAACGATATTGTCAAAATTTTACAAAATACATGGTATCTAATTTAGCCTTTACTAAACAGTTTTAATAGATGTAATTAGAATATATAGTCCGCCGATAACCTGTATTGTACGTAAGAACTCTCCAATGCCCCTGTGCTAAAAATAGTGACAAGCGACTTAAATTTAAAAAAAACGGGGCGGGACACTTTGAGAGAGGCGAGAAAGGCCATAGGGAGTTATGGTATAAAATTTCATTGCAAAAGCTCAGAAGCTTCTTGAGATATCGCCGGGAAACGAAAGTGTTACACACAGACGGAATGTATGAATTTACGACCTTGAACTTTGACCTTTTGACCTCAAGATCAAGAGGGGTCTTCCTTAGGCCCCAGGGAGTTGCTATGCAAAATTTCATTGCGAAAGCTTAAAGGATTCTCGAGAAATCGCGCGGAAACAAAAGTGTTACGGACAGACAGAAATACAGACAGACGGACAGACAGACCCAAATTATTATCCCCCACTTTCAGTGAAAGCGAGGGACAATAAAGCTGCTAACATGTAAAGAGAAAAGTAACGTCAATTAATAAAATTGGTGTTTTTCAAGTTTTTACAAAAAAGGGGAGGAGGTGAGGCGTATATACCGTTATCTACTTCTGCTCCTTAATTAACTGCGGGATTTTGAACAAAATATTTCTTCCTGCTAAAAGACTGTAATTAACCGTCAGAAGAAACTATAACATATATATTACTGGAAATGTTCCGTTAGTGGTGGTACAGTTCAGTTTCCCGCGCTTGTGCGGAATTTCATTTAGTTCATCATAAATTTCAGTTGCCACTTATAAAAAAATTACAATCATGTAATAAAATGCACTTGAAAAGATAATGTTATCTTTTTCCTTCTAACCTAAATGCCAAATTTCCTTGATTGATTTTGCTGATAAACAAGAACAACTACTAAAAACTTCTAACATACAGTGGCTTATTTTAGCGGGGTGCTAATTTTGGCTTTTTTAGCGTTTCGGTAGTAGCTCGCAAAAATTTTAATCGCTAATTTATTTAGTACTCTTCAAAGTGTGCTTTTGCAAAGTAACGGAACCCTGTGTCAGCTAAGTTACATAATCACCGGCAAACCTTTGAGCAACGAAATCACCAAATTTTACACACACCATGAAAACCTACTGTGCGGTAATGGATACAATTTGTAAACAGGAGGCCAATGAGCCACATCGCTCACCTGCGCACTGTGGCTAAGAAAAAAGCAAAAATCAGTTCAGTGTTGAAAAGCTTTAATGCATAAGTGGTCCCAACCTACCCCTAAAAAGGGAGAGGGGTTGGGGTAAAAGGGACAGGGGTTGGGGTGGGGTGAGGGGTGGGGGTTATGATTTGAACAAAATTGAATCTACACTAATTAAAGAAGCTTACATATTTCTTTGTCTGTGACTTTTTTCCCTACAAGTTTGAACTTTCATTATGGTTCCACCCTACCTCCGGAGGTTATGGTTTGAACAAATCTGAATCTACACTACCTGAGGATGCTTCCATATAATTATGACCAATCATAGCTTTGCTGTTCTTGAGAAAAAGATTTAAAAAAAAAAATTCCTATGTATTCCTATGCTTAACTTTAATAATCAATTGTACTCCCACCCTATCCCCAGGGGGTCATGATTTTTTTCAAACATGAATATACACTACCTTAGGATACTTCCGAATAGTTAATAACCAATCATGGCTTTGCTGCTCTTGAGAAGATTCTTTCTATATATTCCTATGTAAAACTTTGATCCTTCATTGTGGGCCCCTCCCTACCCCCAGGAGTCATGATTTGAACAAACTTGAATCTACACCACTTGAGGATGCTTCCATATAAATATGACCAATCATGGCTTTGCTGTTCTTGAGAAGAAGATTTTTAAAGATTTTTCCTATATATTCCTATGTAAAACTTTGATCGTCCATTGTGGCCCCACCCTACCCCCGGGGGTCATGATTTTTATAAAATTGAATCTACACAACCTGAGGATGATTCCACTTGAGTTTCATCTTTCCTGGCCTAGTGGTTCTTGGGAAGAAGATTTTTAAAAGATGCCATTAATTTTTTACTAATTAATAATTATCTCCCCTTGGAAGAGGGCGTGGCCCTTCATTTGAACAAGCTTGAATTCCCTTTACCCAAGAATTATCTGTGCCAAGTTTGGTTGAAATTAGCCCAGAAGTTCTGGAAAAGAAGATGAAATTTTGAAAAGTTTACGACAACGACAACAACGACGACGACAACACCGATGACAGACAAATTTCGATCAGAAAAGCTCACTTGAGTCTTCGGCTCAGGTGAGCTAAAAAAGACTGTGTTCAGAACTTTTACAATGTCATATTGATAAGGCCTGCAGCGCATGGTATTCAAGGGTACCTAAGATCTCTAAGGGAAATATTTTAATAAATGCTTGTCAAAACAAAATGCTCTACAAACATCTGTTAACTATGAAGTTCTCAGCCAATTAATTTTATTGAATACTCAAGATAGAGTCCTGATATAACCAAGGTCAATGCTATTCTTATCTTAATGATTTTTTTTTCTAGTTTTGTCTAATTGTAGTTGTTATCATACTATACATGTAGGTGAAACTCAATTGCAGATTTCGTTGCATTGGTTGTTAAGCATTAACAGTCTGAATCATTTAATTATAACGAAGTCAAAGCTTCATATGTATTGCAAGGAGAAATTAAAACTGTTTAAATACTTGAACTAAGTTTACTTTTGAAAGAAGTGACATTTTTTAGACAGGGAAATTGCCCAACACACAACTCATTTCATGTAATACAAGTTAATGAATTATTTAATGCTAGCTAATTAATTTTGTCTTTTGTTCATTTTAAGATTTGGTATATACATACAGCATTCTTTTATGTATTCATTGTGTTGCCAATTTGATCCCAACTAATTTAAGAATAATTATATAATTTTTATATTTATATATATTTTATTATTATATGTAACATGTCAAAGCTATATTTTATCAATTGTACAGGGTATACAAAATAAACATCTAACTACATGATGTTTTTATCTATTGTTGTTGTTGTTTTTTTTTGATCGACCTTCCTTCCGTTTATCTTAATTTTCTTAGATGTTCGGATTGACGCCAAAATTAAAGATATTATCGAAACCTTTTTCTTTATTTTTAATTTTTTTCTTCCGTTAAAACTTTTTTATCTTGACTTTCTTTCCACTGCCTTTCCATTTCTGCCTTTTACCCAGTTTGAATCTTGGTTTTTGGAAGCAAGACATTAAAGGTATTGAAGTATATATATATATATATATATATATATATATATATATATATATATATATATATATATATATATATATATATATATATATATATAAACATATAAACTACATCTATTGTATTGTAGGAAGACACAACAACTAAATTATCTTGTCAGTGTTTTTATTTATTTTAGGGGAATTAACTTTTTTAAAGTATTTTGTCTATTTCGTGTATCTTTTGTATTTGAAGAAGACACATCAACTAAATTATTTTGTCAATGTTTTAGGGGAAAAACAATTATGACTTCCAAGCAAAAAAAGTCATCTGACAAAAAAGGTTGGTGAAGTGATTTATTTATACATGTACTACTGAAAGGCGCCCGGAACAGGAGAAATTTGTTTTAGCTACCAGTATCAGAAATAGTACATTTATATACACTTATAGTTACTGGTCAAATTATCTTGAAGTATGTTCTTAATACCATTGATAAACTGGTAATATAAAAGAAAGGTAAAATACTTCAAATTTAACTTGTGGAAAAATAAGTCCAAATGTCACGATACATGGATATGAACTGCAAAAATATACTTTTTAGGGATTATAGATTTTTCGAAAATTAAAAAATTAACTGAAAATAAGGTTGAAATTCGGTATGTTTGTGTTGATTATTGCGGATATGTCGAGGTGAGTCCTCTGTATTAATCACTTACATGTAATTGTTTTCCAAAAACTTATTCGAGTCATTTACAGGTATTGAAGTTAATATGGCGTCGATAAATCAATCTGCCATAATCCATTTAACTACAGAAAATGTTCATTAAGTAGCATTTAAAAAATGACCAGAAAATATTCCTACCAAGACTTTAACACTTTTCTTTTTTAGTATACGTCTTATATAATTTATGCTTCCTTGTAAAACAAAAGAAAATGTTGTGTGAAACAAGAATGCCTCAATTAGGATTCGAAACAAACTAGAGATACTCAAATTAGGCTTAAACTCACACAAGTCATGGTGTTTGAAAAGAAGTTAATGAATGTTCCTATAATATATATTTCTGTGACATTCAACCATTCAAAATCTATGGACAAGGTTAAAGATTTTTAAAGGTAGGTCAAACTCGAAGGTCAAGGACAAAGAAGTCAAAACTGTTGGTACCCAAGTTAAGGTCTTGCCAGAAGGAATAAACATGAAATATGAAAGCCTTAGCACCAACTGTTCAAAAGGTATGGCCAAGTTTCAGGTTTTTGAAAAGTACGTTAAACTCCAAGGTCAAAGTCAAAGGGTCAAGATTGTTGGTATTGAAAGGAAGAGCCTATCACAAAGAATACACCTTTGGAATATGAAGCCCTAGTGCTAACCATTCAAAACTTTTGGCCAAGGTTAAAGTTTTTAAAAGTGGGTCAAACTCCAAGGTCAATGTCAAAATTATTTACACCCAAGGAGAGTTTTTTTTCAAAAGAAATAGACATGTGAAGTATGAAAGCCCTAGCACAATCTGTTCAAAAGTTATGGCCAAGGTTAAAGTTTGGTAAAATTTTGCAAAAGTGGGTCAAACTCCAAGGTTTCGAGGTCAAATATGTTGGTACCCAAAGAAAGGTCTTGTCACAAGGAATACAATGTGAAATATGAAAACCATGGCTCTAACCAATCAAAAGTTATGGGCAACTGCTAACTGTTTTTGCGGACAGACAAACAGACAGCTAGACAAACAGAGAGGCGGATAGATAGAACAAAAACTATATGCCCCCGAATCTTCTATTACGGAGGGCATAAAAAGCATCTGAAATATTTACTGACCACGCAAATTGACTCCGACAATATATATGTATTGATATAACAGCCACAGTGTAAAACGTGGGCTTCATCTTTTTAAATTTTATGAATCAGACGTACATTTCACACTGTCTGTAATTAATCAAATGCACTTACGACCATCCCTAACAAAAAATACTATAGTTAACTATAGTTTACTATAGTTAACTATAGTTAATCAAAGTTTCAAAGTTTTTTTTATAGTAAATCAAAGTTCCAAAGTTTTTACTATAGTTAATCAAAGTTCCAAAGTTCTCACTATAGTAAATCAAAGTTCCTAAGTTTTTACTATAGTAAATCAAAGTTTCAAAGTTTTCACTGTAGTAAATCAAAGTTCCAAAGTTTTTACTATAGTAAATCAAAGTTCCAAAGTTTTAACTAAAGTTAATGAAAGTTCCATAGTTTTCATATTAGTTTATCAACTTATTAAAGTATCTTCATATTTTGTTTTGTTTATTTTGCCGTTTTTAGTGGGTGGAGGTGGCCCGGGGTTTGGTGGGGGCTAGGGGTTGTTGTTCGTCTTAATTTAAATTAACGAATTAGTTAATTGAAATGAAATATTTACATTTATAAACTGAAAAAATACACGTTTACTGAAGTTGATGTAACAGGTGCTTGGGTTCTTAATGATGCAATTTTTATTTTATAGTATATTATTTTCCTTTCGCCATAAAAAACTTACATTACATCTGCATAGTTCTCTGATGCTTTTATGAACATCATAAAATGTCAAGAATGGTAATCAAAAACATAATTCCACGGATTTTAGTAAATCAAAATTTTTACTATAGTAAATAAAAGTTTCAAAGTTTTTACTACAGTTTGTCAAAGTTTCAAAAGTTTTTACCATAGTAAATCAAAGTTTCAAAGTTTTTACTATAATAAATCAAAGTTCCAAAGTTTTCACTAAAGTTAATCAAAGTTCCACAGTTTTCACTAAAGGTAATCAAAGTTCCAAATTTTTTACTACGAGTGTTGTCCCAGAAAAACGCGAACTTTTTGAATATTTCAAAAACTATTCGACCAAAATAAATGATTTTTTTGCACCTTGTTGGGAAATGAAATTTTTGCTATTTTGACAAAATATTATAAAGTTGTGATGTCAGATGCATGTAATAATAGCTTTCAAAGGGTGTCCAATATCGGTGCTCGGCGCACGGCAATTTTTTGTGTTTTAGAAATAGCATTGTCAGGGAAGTTTTCTTTATCACCAGGCTATACGGAAATAAAAAGTGAAAAAATTGCCCCCATAAAAACTCTATGATCTGAAGTACTCATGTGTGAAAATTCATAAATTTAGCATCACAAGTGACAAAACTATGACGTTAGATGCAAAAACACCTTTACATAGATATTGTCAAAAAAAAGTGACGCCGGGCGATAATGCGGAGCACCAAATTATCAAGCAGTACTGTTGAGCAGGATATGACACCTGTCCATACGGGAAAAGATATCTAAACGATGGAACGACACAAACATATACCTCGGACATAGATTTATAGCTAGGTCAATAGGTTCGAGGATGGCTTGACTGATTATTCGATGGAAAAAGCGTTTGTTAGACCAACAAACTGAAAAGTCAGAAGGCGGACGCCATACGTGGCGGTGGCCGTTTAACTAAGCGAGCAGTTAGGTAAACCTATGACCTGGGTTGGGAAATTGTTAAAGTTTATTAAAAGATTTAATTCGCGATCTTTTGGAAACGATAATTAATACCTGAGATGAAAAGAAAATTAAATACACTGTCAAATTTATGCTTCAAACAAATTTTATCAGACTCACGATTCCATACTAAATTCACAAACGCCACGAGTTACGTTTTGACGTCGTCAGTGTTGCGCCGACAGCTATTTTGTAAGATTCGTTTACCTGAAAGAAAAATCTTATTGAAAGAGACATTTTATTGAAACTTTTATGTATTATTCAAAAAATGATGATAATGGTGTACGCCAATTTTTAACTTTATAGTATTAGTGAAACAAAAGATATTAAAAATGTTTCCGTTTTTCTGGGACAACCCTCGTATAGTAAATCAAAGTTCCAAAGTTTTCACTATTAATAGTAAATCAAAGTTCCAAAGTTTTTACTATAGTAAATCAAAGTTCCAAAGTTTTTACTTTGATGCTATAGTTAACTATAGTATACTACTAGATGAAATCCCGCGCAAGCGCGGGGAATTGAATTTATACTACATGTACTACCGACAGAAAATATATTGTAGTTTCTACTGACAGCCTACAGGGTTATAGCATCAAGAAATAATTTGTTCAAAACCCCGCATGTGCGTCCCCCCCCCCCTTTTGTAAAAACTTGAAAAAATGACAATTACATTAATTGATGTTTATTGTGAAACCTGTTATACTATGTTATGGATATATTGTTTGCTCTTATTTCATTTCCGTCAAGGATAAATTAAAAGCAGCGAATATGCACATTTTACTTATAAATTGATATTTTTTTTGGGGGGGGGGGGTGGTGGTGGTAAAAATTCACAGGTACTTGTGTTTTGGTTTATAAATATGTATGTACAAGTACATGTACCTTATTGATATGTAAAAAATGTACTTTACCTTTTTTACATATCAAGAAGGTTCATACATATACATAAACCAAGACGCAAGTATCTGCGTAAGAAATAGCTTTTAACGCCCTATGAATAGGCCGAATATTTGATAATATACATATTTTACCGATACATCTGTTAGGAAAACCTACTACATATATGTAACAGTCTTTCGATATATAAATATATTCACAACTTATAGTGTTATTAATGATTTACCATTATTTCAGTGACCATTCACACATAAGTTTTTCTTAGGTTCCTACAGCTATAATTGTCTCGTTTTTCTTTTTGACATCGGGCTCGATGCTATATGATGTTCTAGAAGCTTCCGTCAATATTAAGATCGGTGAATGACAAAAATAATTTGCACATTTTCCTTTTCAATCGGTTATCACAACTTATTTCTTTTATGTCATTTAAATCAAGTTTTGATCGAATAATTCAGTGATGACGTTTTATGAAATAAATAAACGATTGATTGTTGTCAGTTTCATTGAAAGTTGCTAGAAACTTAGATCCGCCAACCGGAAACGGCACCGTACTCACGTTTTTGCTATTTCATGGCTGTATATAGAAAATAAAAGTAGACTTTTAATTTAATGCACGATACTGATTCTGCGAGTAAAATCTAAATATAGTTTACGGACATCATATTGTATCTAGTGTTTTCTTAGAGGAGTAAGTAAAAACTGTGGTGCATCCGTTTCGGAGTTTATTTGCAAAATCTATTAATTTATAAGTATAGATAATTAACTATAGTTTACTATAGTATTTTTTGTTAAGGATGAATTAGCTATACGTTTTAATTCCTCCAACTTGAAATAAAATATTTGCACTTCCTGTAAATTAATTTTAATTTGAATGAGACTTTGAATATACATAATAAAAGTTTTCAATTGTAATTATTTCTTTTTCTTTGCATAATTAATATTTTTAATGGAGGGCATTTCTAAAAATGTGTTAGTCCTGAATTTTCAAATAGATTCGAAAAATGTCAAGGATCAACAGGTGTGGGCACCTCGCCCTGAGCCCATTCCGGGCTGTCCTCCTGGACTAGAATACTTAACAACGGTGGATCAGCTACTTGTTAAACAGCAGACAGAGCTTTTAGAGGGTTTGTACATATAAAATGAATTGTTTTAAAAGCTTGGTTTTTATTAAACATCTACTTATTATTCTGCACCTTATAATCTGTTCAAAATAATAAAAATCTTTTATGATTAATATTGCAAAATTATAATATTCCTGAATTAAAATGAAATCCAATGTCTTTTACATTTCTTATTATTATTTTGCCTTGTGTGATTAAGAAAAGATGGCTTGTATTTTATCAATACTACATATTTTGTTCTGTAGTTCTCGTAGGATGGGAAACTGCAAATAAGTACAAGATCAAAACCAAAAGTGGACAACAAATCTATTTTGCAGCTGAAGGTATTTGTTGTCTTATCACTTGGAGGAGTCTTTATATTATGACAAGCTTTCCTTTAAAAAAATAAATGGGGAGGGGGTAAGTGACGTCTTGTCCATCATTATACACAAAGGTGGGTTTGGACCATTGGTTTATTTAGCCATATCTTCTAATTAATGTATCAATAGATAATAAGTACACAGTGCTTCAATGTTTGGGTGGAGGGGAGGTTAATTCAGCATGGTGAGACTCCAGTGTGCCCTGGCAATATCATCACTATTACTGTGCATATATGTTCGTCTGTTAATCAGAACAGAACTTTAAGCATTGTTTTAATTGCTCACCTTATTTAAATGTTGAAATCGAAGAAGTCTATGGCACTACAAGTTGAATATAATGCAGTGTGCAACCGTTTTTTAGTTGAGATAAGCTTTTTAAATTTTAGTTCTGAAATGACTGAATTATAGGAAGATGCAGTTTTGCCAAAATAGATATGTTTCCCCCTTTTTACAGGTTATAATACGAAACTGGCATGAAATGCTTTTAAGAATGCCTAACTATGAATTCGAGCATGCGCATTCTAGTTTTAGAAAAGGATTAACTAAGTTAAAAGTACTTATTTGAATTATCTAAAGTAAAAGTATAGTCATTGATTCTAACATTATTGATCTCCTTTGATTGATATTTAACTGTCATAAAATTGAAGTAAAGAACTTCAATTTCGTAAGGAAGTTACAAGTAAACAGGGGATGAATGTATGTGGTGATTAAGGAAAATAGAATTGATCACTCCTCGAAGAATGTGTTTTACTGGCATATCTTGCTTTTATTTTCAATTTTAACATTATGAATAGATCCTTTTTTTCATATTTGTCTTATTTGATTTTTTTTTTAAATTTGATATTTGATTGCTTAAAGTCGAAAACAAAACCCCTGTCATTTCTAGCCCAATCGAGCGCTACCGACTGTAAATACTGAGTCTTTTTAACGGGTAATGCGCATGCTCGAACTCACGGTAGAGCATTCCTGGAAAACGCTTTCCTGATTCTATGGTGATTAAATACATGTATATGATTCTATTGCCGACGGAAAGTAAACGCGAGTTTCCTGATTTTAGACCAACAACCAATAATTCAGAAAACCACTTCTTTGTGTAATTATCATGGCTACAGCGATAGCCTAGCTATATTTTTCAAAGGTGAGCTTCTGAAGAGCAAAATATATAATTGTTATAATCTACATTTGAGTCCCAAAAATAAAATAAATAGAAATTAATCTATAATATTGTTTAATGGGATGTCAATTCTCCAAGAAGATAGATAAAGTAGCATATTGACGTCCAATCAGATGTGTAATCAAGAATGGCATGATATCAAATTGATATTGATTAATACAATACAGAGTTATCAATAAATAATCTAGAATATTTATATGCTTTTACTCTATTCTAAAAAATGCAAAATGAAAGAGTGAAGACGTTCATTTGACGATCATCTATAATGAATAATGCTGCAGTTTTTCCAAAATCATTTATGAAGCAGGACTATTCATGTACAATTTCTTAAAATTAAGGTTTGATAAGGGTTATTTTTCAAATGAAAGAAGAAATTAAATTATAATTGATAAAATTCCATTTGGCAGAGTCAAATGCCTGCGCTCGCCAGATTTGTGGCCCAAAAAGAGGTTTTACAATGCACATCACAGACAACATGGGGGAGGTGAGGAAATTGTGATAATTACAAATTTAGGTAAATCATTTTTATACCAAAGTCTTCAAGAACGGGTCTTAATCAGGTTGGATCCACGACAAATCACTAGGAAACTGCATTACTGTATTACACTGTCTATCTTTTTTTTAGGAGAGTGTTTGGGCATAGTAGCCATATTGAATCTTACAAAGAACTTTACACATTTAACAGCATTTGAATTTTTTTATTCATTTGTATTTGAGGTTAGAATTTTTTGGATCCATGCTATCAATAAATCAATAGGTTTCTGTCAAGTAAGTATCTGTATCCATTGTATATATGTTTTAAATAAGGCAATATTTACCCCTATGTTCAACAGGAGGTGATCCGAGTAACAAGGCCGTTTAAGTGTTTTGCTGGATGCGCATGGTGTGCTTGTATTAACGCTTTTGCTCATGGGGTTACAGTTGAAGCACCACCGGGACAGGTGGTAGGATATGTCAAACAACAGTAAGTTCTTTTCTTATAAAGATATTTTGATGAAGGGATATATCGTAACTGTAAATCGGCATTATAAAAAGATAGACAGTGAGGATATACAGGTATTGTAACCGTAAAAAGGTAAATAGGAGGTTTATATTGTAACTGTAAAAAGATAAATAGTAAGGACTACATTGTAACTGTAAATCAGCATTGTAAAAAGATAAATAGTGAGGATTATATTGTAATGTAAATCAGCATTGTAAAAAGATAAATAGTGGGGATTATATTGTAACTGTAAATCAGCATTGTAAAAAGGTAAATAGAGGGGATTATATTGAAATGTAAATCAACATTGTAAAAAGATAAATAGTGAGGATTATATTGTAATGTAAATCAGCATTGTAAAATGATAAATAGTGAGGATTATATTGTAACTGTAAATCAGTATTGTAAAAATATAAATAGTGAGGATTATAAAGTGAGATTATTAGTGAGGATTATATTGTAATGTAAATCAGCATTTTAAAAAGGTAAATAGTGAGCATTATATTGTAAATGTAAATTAGCATTGTAATGAAAAATGAGGGTGAGGAGATTATATGGTAGCTGTATATATGCATATGGTTACTTTAAAAAATAGATGGATTTGACCATTTTCTGTGGTTTTCTCTGTATTACATGTAGTTGTTCAGTAAGTCAATAATTATGAATTTGTTAGAGGTAATGCATTTATTCTGTATAATTAAGATCCTATCTTACTCACAAATTATAATGTTAGGAAAGTGCATCATATTATTTTAATGAACATTGTTTGTTTATTTCTCTGAATACAGACCATTATTTGATACATGAAAAAATATGAGTGATCTATTAATTAAAGAGTTCAAATCAATCAGCTATTTATTTAAAAAATAGCTGGGTTTTAATAAAAGACAAGATATACATCTTCTGTAAGTTTATTTAGATAAAATATGATGCAGAAACATATTTAATCCTTAAAGGCTAATTTAAAATGAATTCAACACAACCATAACTTATTAAAAAGTTTTTGTTAATGATATTTTAAGAATCTGTAAAAGCCAGCGTTGATCAATTATAAATAATTATAAAAAGAGATTGATTATTTGTACACTATCCTCTTTTTTTTCAGACTGAGTTGGTTTCCACCAAGATATTCAATACTGGATGCCAATCGCCAGGAGGTCTTTTGCATCAGAGGTCCTCTCTGCATGATTACAGGGCCATGTTGTCCATTCGACCTTGAATTTGAGGTGAGTATCAACTAGAATATAAAGTTCAGTTCATAAATATTTAAACATTTCTATACCTAGGGATCGATGTTTAAAGGAAATGTTCTTCTTAAAATACAACATTTTGAGTGGGACCAGTTTTAACCAATTTGGTTAAAAGGATCTATGGGTGATAGGAATTGTGATTTGTTCAAATGATAGAGCAATCCCCCTTATTTTCAATGGAAGAAAACATTAATTAAGAATTAAATTATGAAAAATTGAAAATAGGTTGGGTTATTTAAAAACCTGAACTGCAAATATTCTAATGTTGTCTACGGAATAAAATGTACCTTTAGATGGCTTATTTATATTGGTGTAACCAAGGGTCCACTGAATAAAAGAATATCGGGGCATATATTTTTAAATTAACAACGGGGGTCAACAGATTCTATACAAGCACTTAATTTACCCGATCATTCTATTTTGTCAGTGAAAGTTAGAATTCTAGAAAAGGATTAACCATCATACAAATTGTCCATCATTGAGTACACCTTTCCATAGACAACGAATAGAATACTGGATTATAAAAATAAGCATGATGTCGATCGTGTTGGAAATCTTTCATGTCAACAGTTAGCAATGTGAATGTGATGGGACTTTTTAACAATACAGAGAGACGTGAGCGTAGTCATGGAGATCAATCTTACAATAAACCTATTATACACGTTGTCTCCTTTGA
The DNA here is from genome assembly GCF_033153115.1 of Saccostrea echinata. Taxonomy (NCBI): domain Eukaryota; kingdom Metazoa; phylum Mollusca; class Bivalvia; order Ostreida; family Ostreidae; genus Saccostrea; species Saccostrea echinata. The sequence goes on from NW_026889803.1 coordinate 32,447,807, forward strand.
TTCACTACAACCTTATGTAAATAAACAGTTATGTCATCATATTCCCACCAAACTTTATTCTGTCCCTTTGAAAGTTTTAAATAGTCAATTTGAAAAAGTCATATAAAGTCCATATTTGGATTCTTCGACACCAGAATACAGGTTCGGATCTGTGATTAAAGATATTGCAAATCATGTGCTTTTTAAACCGCCACGTTTTACGGAAGAAAATATTGCTCAAACAACCCGTTTGTTCCTTAAACATCAATATGCCAACAAAGGAATTGACGCAGTTAATATAAGTAATATTCCTAATCACAATAGGGTCCAGTCTTGTATTCCACCATATTTCAGGTTGAAGTCCACGCCTTGTATTTCTTACAAATATACATCGACTTATGGTTTCAAACTTTTTAATTAAAAAAAACCTCTACAGTGCCTACATTTTGTAGATATCAAAAATCTGAAACATAATCCTCCACTGTGTTCATGTTCTTCTTCATCCTACACTGTACACAAGCATGAAAAATACCTTGACACTTTGTTTTTGTGGATTAAGAGTATCAGATGGATGTTGAAATCTCCCATTAAGCGATTGAGGGGCAATATGAAAACAATATACCCTTCTCTTTTCATTAATTCAGAAGGGAAAAAAAGAATAAGATAGATTACACGATCAGTATGTACTGGTCCCAGGCAACGGGTAACAACATTGTCTTTGTTTGTAAGACTCATTATTTTAATTGCATTTTCGAGGAACTGGGATTTAATTCTGCAAGTGCATGGTAATCCAACTTATACCCTTAGCTCCTTTTCTAAAGAGGAAATTCTTCAAAATCATATATCAGTTTTAAAAAATTTTAATATTAGCAGCAATCGAAATGAATTTGAATTACCATGTCTATACTTGATTCCTAAACTTCATAAAAATACATGGCGCGCGGGTTCCAGTTAATGTTCTACCAAACGTCTTTCTTTACTCCTCACTAAAATATGAACAGCGGTGAAGGAGAAACTTCAGGAGTACTGTACAACTATATATTCGAGAAGTGGTGTAAATCAGATGTGGATACTTAAAAACTCCAAGGAACTTTTAGATTATATGAAATCACAAAATTTTACCATATCAGTGACATCAAAACGTACTACTTTTCAACACTTTATACAACCATTCCCCACGATAAATTAAAGTCCAGGGTTTTTGACTTTATAGAAAGTTGCTTTTTTATAGAATGGAATTCGTAAATTTACCTACCTACATTTGCAAAATAATTTTGTTAAAAAACATTCTGATTCTTCACACAAGTACTCTGAAGTAGATATTAAAAAGATGCTTGGGTTTCTGATTAACAATATATATGTAGGTTTTGGAGACCAGGTCTTCCAACAATCTGTTGGAATTTCCAAGAGTACCAATTGTTCCCCTGTGTTAGCAGACCTATTTTTGTATCCTTATGAAGCAGAATTTATTCAAAATTTTGAACATAAGAAAAAGAAATCTCTTGCTGTGGCCTTCAACATTTAGATATATCAACGACGTATTATCAGTAAAAAATAGTTTCTTCCATTCATATGTCGACTCGATATATCCCAATGACCTTGAAATAAAAGATACCACAGAGTCGGACATTTCTGTTTCTTATTTGGATATTTTACTAGAAAAAGACGTTGATGGTAACCTAACAACAAAACTTTATGATAAAGGTAATGACTTCAATTTTCTATCGTCATCTTCCCTTACTTATGTGGCAATATACCCTTATCGCCTGCATAAAGGTTTATATCTACCAGATGATTCGATACGCAAGAGCATTCTAAAACGAACCATTATTGACAAACAAATTAAAGTAATGAAACAAGAATATCAACAGTCTCGTTTAAAGTCATCATTTTGCAAGTATGGTCGATGCCATGACCTTGTCAGCAAATACAATCTATCATTAAGTCGAGTGCTGACTGACATTTTTCATACTTCATTGTAATTGATAGGCCATTTTTTAAACACTGAATTGTCTACCGATTTTTCCGTTTGCCTGATCATGACAATGAGCACAAGGCGGTTGTAACCGGTTGACAGGGGATGCTTACTTGCAAGTACTCTGAGGTTGATATTAAAAAGAGGATGCTTACTCCTCCATGGTAACTGATCATACTACCGATGTTTTTAGAGGTCCGTGTTTGCTCTGCTCCCGATTTGTATTGTTTCAATTGACTTTTGAGCTTGATTACTGTTCATTATTCTCTAATTTTCATCTTCTCAAGAACAAAATAAGATTCAAATCTGTCGAGGGGAAGGGATGGGGGTGGGGCTGAAATGTGATTTAGTTTTTAATTGAAATGTGTAAACAAAAAAGTTAAAATGTTATCAAGAGGTACAATTAATGACCTTAGACAAAAATGGGGTCAATCTTTACGCAGACAATTATGCATTTAATCTTCTCAAGAAATACAGAAATGCAAATTGTCAATTTGTTCGCAAGTATTCTCATGTAGTCCATATTCATGTTTGTTCAAACCATGGCCCCTTTGATAGGAATTTGATAAAGAATTCAATGTCTTTTGGTGAATTATAATTATGGTCTTAAAAAATAAAATATATTCACTATCATTGAATGAACTATTACAAATTTATGCTATTAACAGTTTGTATTTCTAAAAAAAATAAAAAGGAGGTAGTAAAAAAAATGTTAAAGACATTTTGGATTCAATTAAATAAAAGTCTCAAAAAAGGTAAATAACTGTTTTGTGTACATGTGCATTTACATGTGAAGTGATAGTAAGCTTCGAGACAAATATATTACATGTATTATTCCAAGGAAGAGAATTTGTCACTACTTGACGTAAATTTTTTCCAGGTGTTTGCCAAGGACGGGAATACAAGTGAGGGGAAGATCAGCAAGAAGTGGGGTGGAATGCTAGACTATGTCCTCGACATTGGCTCTGATGCTGACAGTTTTGGAGTTTCGTGTAAGTATATAAATAGTTGGGTGGTATTTTGACTGACATGTTTTTACCAATTGTTAGGTCATTGTGAGGGGATGCTTACTCCTCCAAGGCACTTGATCTCATTTCTTGTGGTTTCCAGGGTCCGTGTTTTTGCTCTATTTACGATCTGTATTGTTAAATGAAACTGCCCATCATTTCACCTTTTGTATCATTACTTTTTTAAGTTTGTTACAAAATAAGACCTTTTTTTCATGACTTAAAGCTGCTGAACCTTTTCAGTATCTTTGATTCCATCATTAATCTGTCCAACATTGTTATGCATCTCCACTTCTGAACTTTTCATCAGGTTTTATGTTCATGATAACTCATTAGGGAATGAAAATTGACACTAATGTTTTGTTTTTTTTATCACAATTTATATTTTTAATCAAATTGTGAGGACCCTGCATTTCTGTTTTATATTTTATTATAAAAACATGATTGTCATATTGTGTCAAAATTTAGCTTGTTATTTCATCAGGAGTAAGACAAAATTTGTTATCAGTGTTAATTCTGTAACTACATGTATATCACGTGGGTGAGGTGTTTGATGGTAGGTTCCTTAGTTTTTTAATGAAGAAGTAACAATGTAAGGTAATTCTTCAAATTTTCGTATAAAATACATAGTAGAAAAGGATGATAACTCCAATGAGTCCATTGGACTAACTTTCTTTCCTGCTGCAGAAAACGTTCATCTGTCACCTTCAGATGTATTATCAAATCTGCCTGCAATAGCTTTTTAATGAAAACTTTTGCCTGGGTGATGTCAGCATTCTTATGATGTAAACTCCATTTTTTATTTTGGTTGATTATACCTTTAAAAGAATTATGATTGTATTTTTTGGTTTTGTTTGTTTTTTACATTACCCCCAAGTAAATACAAGGAAATTTTGTGCAGGTAACTGAGATCATAAATTTAAAATGACAGTGTTTAACATTGTTCAGCGTTTAAGTTTCATTTTTTAATTTATACTTTTCTTATTTATTAAATGATCAAAATTATAATTCTTAAACTCCACCTTTAGATAGATATTCCTCATCTACATGTAGGCCCTTGATATTATACAAATGTAGCTGTTCCTTAAATGTGTAAAAAAAAAAAAAAAAAAAAAAAAAAAAAAAAAAAAAAGAAAGAAAGAAAGAAAGAAAAAGAAAACTGAACAGGGTATGGATACCTTATGTACTTACATATTCTGTTTAAAGGGTATTGTGAAAAAAAATTGAGAATGTTCTTTATTTTTATAGTTCCTATGGATCTAGATGTCAAGATCAAGGCGGTGATGATTGGAGCTGTGTTCCTCATTGTAAGTTAATACATTTGTACCTCTCCATTCCTTGCTTTAAAAATTCCACTCAGAAATACATGTATACTGGCTACAGAAAGAACCTCAATATATATATATTTTTTTTTTTATTTCAAAAATAATGTTCAGAAATATCTATGCTCATTGAAAAATTATTTACATTAAACCTAAGTTTTATATCTATCACATATTTATTTTGAATATGACCCTAACTGCACTACACTGTTTACATGTAAGGTGAATTCATCATGTATCGGACCACAAATCAGACCATCGAGTAAATAAGCAATATTAGATTTTTTCATGAATGTATATTTCGAAAACAAATTCTTGTAATCCATCACTGGATTTACAGTTTTTGTTGAAACTTATCAAGAGCAATCCCCATGGAAGTTATTTAATAAAATAACTTTGAATTAAAGAAATTAGATTTAAAAAATTTTTAGTCCAAAGCAGTTATTTTTACTTTTAATCACTTTTTGGAAAATGCTTTTATTAATATTTTGCCTTTTTTGATACATTTTAATGTGATGCATGTAGTTTAACCAGCTTAGGAGACGCATTACAAGAAAAATTAACACACTAGAATGCAGCATACGTTCCCTGAATACTATCTACTACACTTCACGGATGCTAAGTATCTAAATAAACCAACAGTTTGAACCCACGAGCAGACACTAAACACCAGAGTTGCTACGCTGCTAATAAAAATACATTTTGTAACGTGAAGCAGTCACGTATCTAAGGACTATTCATGCTTCCTGAAGCTTAATCTGCATGAAATGAAGGGAGACTCTAACTCATCATTATAAATTGTTTAACAGCAAACAATAACATTATGATTTATAGCTTTAGAAGCAGATCTCTAATAATGGCCATTTTTATCACGGATAGGACACACTTTCACCACTAGCATAGGCACTTGTACATTGCAGCATCTTTGTGTCATTATATGTTACTCTGCAAATGGAGTTTGCATCTTATTTATACTACTGTATTGAAAAGATTTTTATTGTTATAGTTTGTAATTATAGCTTTTATAAATTAAGCAAAACCTCTATAAGTCTTCAAAATGTACAGAAATCAACATGAAATAATATTAAATTAATTTAAGCTTATACAGAATTTCCAGTTCAAAGTATGATCTATCCAATCCATGATAGAAATGGCAACATGTTCTAATTTTTCCTTATCCTTCAATGATATAGGCACGTATTCTCCAAAAATGTTGAATAAATTTTGAATAACTGCTTCGACTTTTCTCTTTTAACTCTTCAAAATATTTACTATTGTTTTTAAGTATACAGCTTTAATTATCTTTAAAGCAGAAGGATATCTGATCCATGGTGAATCTAAGCTAGGTACTGTAGACGCTTTTATATGTTTATTGGTGTATTGTATTGGTTTATCAAGATGAATAAGAGTGTGGATCGACTACCACCAGGGTTTTACTGATCTCTGTAATTTTAAGAGGCGAGGTACAGACTCATGTTTCTTGACTAATTTTTAATGATGTCAAGTCAGATATGGGGGTATATTGTCCTTCTTTCCCATTTTACTACAATTTTACACACTGTTTTATTAAGTATAACACACTTATAAAGGATTCAATTTGATTATTGCTTTACGTCGTGTCGGTAACATTTCAGCCATATTTCGGCGGTAAGATCAAGTTTATGTGACCGGTTTTGAAAGTTATTGGTTTGCCTGGCAGCCCCCGGTGAGCCTACTTTTTTTCGAAAACTTGGAGATAAGGGAATGCCTTTAGAGCTGTAGAGAGAGAGTTAGAGAATTCATATTGGATATCGTAAGGTTATTCCTACCTGTCAAAGTCAAACGGGACTTTGTTTCTGATTGGGTCATCAAACTTCACATTTTGTTTCTGTTTGGGTCACCAAACTTCACTAACTCATCACTTTTTATTTATTTATTTATTTATTTATTTATTTATTTTTGCAGGACTTCATGTACTTCGAAACGAGTGCAATTGATAATAGTCTCCTCTCCGGATAAACACTACACAAATTTATTGGTTCAAAACGAGAAGAGTGGAATGAAAGCAAGGAACACAATATACCAAAAACATGCTGGCAAATCAGTTAACTTATACATGAAAAACGTTTACTAGATATGCAAATACTGCGTAAAAGGAAATTTTAAAGAGATTTAACGATTTTCTCTTCAATTAAATCCTTAAATATTTTTAGTGAGAAATTATTTTAGCAATTTTTTGATGAGAGAGAAAGCTGTATTCCTTTTCTTCAGAGATTGTAAGTGAGTTGGTAAAATATGAACTAGGTAGTGAAGAAAAAAAATCACCTTATCTTATAATACTACAGACTTGGTATTAAACCAGAAAATGATTTGTTATGTTTAAAAAAAAACATTTACTTCGAATTAATATGACATGTATTTCATTTATCCATTGTAAATTTTCTCTGAAATGATATTGGTTTGAGTAAATAAGTGAATAATAGCACATGTTTACAGCCCCATGACAAAATTATGGGGCTGTATTTAAAAAAAAAATGAATATGCTTCAATTATATGCATGTTTAGAAAGCCTTTGAAAAAAAATATATAACTTGCATGATCCTCAATGCCACCAAAGACTTCAGAGAAATATATTGTCACCTGCGTTTTATGTAATGGCTTTAGTTTCTTCTTTTTTGAAGTTGTCACATTTTAAATCCCTAAATTAAATATCAAAGCTCAGACCATAATTCTTTTCTGCTTAATATGTTTTAGTTTAGATTTTTTGAAAAATCCATTCTTTTGCATTAAATAACATAATTATTCATCGGTCTCTGCTGTTGCTATTCACTGTTAGCTATTATTAAACTAGAGAAAAATGCGAAAGTATATGCCTACATTTTATTTATGAACTGAGTTCAATTGTACCATAAACATCAGATTGAGAAAAATAGCAAAATCACATGTTACTTTTAAGAAATAACCCCTTTTCAATGTACCTGATAAAAAAAAACTTTAGGCAGAAAAGTTTTTGTGGAAGTTAATATCTATACTGATCTAACTTCGAATCATGATTTTGTGAAGTTTATTATACCACTGTATTACGTAACAAAGTTTTCATGTACATTGATCTTTTTTTTTTTTTTACACGTAATGTTCTTTTTAATCAGTTAAATATTTATCTTAACTATGTTTGATAATAAAATTTCAGAATAAAAATGGCAAAGAATCTTCGATTTGTGATGGCATTAACAATATTGGCATTAACGTCCATGTTCAATCAAAATAAAATCCAGTCGATCTGTACATATTTATTTACAGAATCTGTAATGCGAATAACAAGAAAATACATGCACATTAAACATTAGTGAAGCATAAACATGTGTATACATTGTAGTTGTTAATGCCGTACATTTCTGTTTGCATTACAATGGCTTTAATTTATGTTTAAAATTTATCTCAGATGATTTTGTTTCAAATATTGATACGTTCATTTTCGGAAATCGACATTATAATTAAATTGTGGAAAATTTCAGCGTTTCAATACATCAGTATACAGGTACATATGTATAATTAAGTTTTAAATCATTTTTTTTTAATTGTGAGAAATAATCTTCCACTTTTAAAAATATTTTCTTTACACAAATAAAAAAAATCGGTGCAATTTTTATGATATATCTAGTTTCAATAATATTTTATCGGTCATGGTAGCCTAGTAGCAGGGCGTTCGCTTCATGATTGGAAGGCCTGAGGGTTCGATTCTCGTACGTCAAACCGAAAACGTAAACATAGGTACTGACTCTTCCTTCGCCATGCGCCCGGATTTAGAAATGAAATTTCCGGATGTTCGGATGAGACCTTAAAAACCGAAGTCCCGTGTCACGATAGGCGTTGGCACGATAAATACCTTCACTGCTCAATGGCCCTAAGTGCCGAGTATAGGTCTAAATTGGAAACCTTTCAGTTGTATATTGTGACATTTCTCGAATGGGACGTTAATCAATGTACAATCAATAAATCAATCCAAAATATTTAATATCTAAAAATATGTTCGTATCCCATCTCCATACATAAGTCACCTTCAGTGATTTCGACACTATCTCGTTGCCTGTTACGGAAATGGCATTTTGCAACAGCATCTTGATTTGATGTCAATTAATTGTTTGTCGTGTCCAAACTAAAATATCACGTTCATTTCCCAATTTAAAAAAAAAAAAAAAAACTAATTTAACAAAATTAGAAATACTCAGTATTATCTAAGAAATTTTAAAAAGCTAATTTTCACCATGTCGACAGATTTTTAAAAAAAAATTATTTCAAAATAAATTGCATTTTCATAATGAATTTCAAAATTTATATTTAATCCTTTCTATCAACTTCGTGCAAAATCTATCAAGTTAGCACTTTTTAAAATTTTGATAATTTTCTTTATTTCCATTGGAAAAAAATTAATAAATAGACAATAAGAACTGAAAATTATGACACCGCTCGTTAAACAAATGAATATTGTTATCATTCAAATTTCCCATAAAAAGGGTTTTTCTCGAGAAGGATGAGTTCAACACCCCAGAAGGTGAAGCAATCGTATAATTATTTCTTTGTGAACTGGTGCACAACGGGATTTTTAAAAAGCCACAAAATGTTTGTCGTTTGAACATTTTCTTTCATGTTTTTGAACCCACTTTTCGTGTTTTGCCTCGAAGATGACGTTATTGGCGGCTGTTACCGTGTTAACTATCTTTCATCTGATTGAATCAAATCACAGTCCTCCATACAAGGGAAATTTTAATCTGTTTTTGAGATCGGACAACAAGGTCTACATACTCAATATCAATGGAAAAAGAGTCCATTTGAAGAAACCCATCCTCAAGTAAGCAACAATTCTTTTAATTTCTCGATCGAGAATTTCACTCTTCTGGTTAAAAGGAAGGATGTAGATTTAAATCATGTAAATTAGATAATCGTGTTTCTTGTCCCACGCCAAACATACTGCTAATTTTTTAAAGGTCATTAGAATACATTGGGCACCTATCAAAAGCATCTGTGTTTCACAAGCCCATTTTGGTTTCCCCAAGTTACTTTAAGTGAATAATAAATGCAGGGAAGGAACGCTTTGCTAAACCTACACTCTTAACATATAACATTCTTTTACTGTGTTATCGCTTTGGTTGTCGTATTGCAAATTAAAGGAAGTTTTAAAACATTCTTGTGGAGTATATTATAAATATATATTAAAATTATTTTTTATCCATCTAATTCTTCTTATTATATTTTTTAATGGAGGGTCCAAATGCATTTGTCTTAGAATTCACATGCATGTTACTGTTCATTTTTTTTTTTTTAAAATTCTATTTAATGCCCTATACTTTTTTGTACGATACAAAGGTGTATGTCAAAAAGTGATGTCAAATGGGCCCATCGATCCCAAACACCTAGAATTGGCCTGACAGACATACAATTTAATGTTAACACGTATAATCTGCCTTTCTTGCTGTCTAGCCTGCATGTGAATTAGACAAAAGAGGAACAGTTAAGTGACCATGTCATTCAATTCAATACTTCGTTGTCCTTGAGTTGTACAAGTCAGCGAAATGTCAAAAAATATATTCACAAAATATCTTTATCATTTTGATCTCACGATTTATAAAGCCTCATGTTCCCTAGGATATTATTGTGTCTGATCTTGTCTTAATATTCAATGAAAGATCGTTCTTAATTTTATTAACAATCCAACTGTCATATGTTTTTGTAACCTTCTTTCAACCAGTGTATAAAAATTCTCAATTTCCTTCACATGTTAAGGAGGGATTAAAGTAAGTAATATTGCTTTGGTTGTCCAATTGTGAATTAATTGAAATTTCCAAAATATGCTTGTCCTGTCGTGTATGTTATAAAATGAACAAAACTTAAATGCATGTAATTAAGTAACCTTATGTATAGGTCTCCAACAAAAATGTTTATTTAATAGTCTTAGCACCTTGAATAATCAAGAAAATTCTCACATTGTTCCCCTAATTATAAATAATTATTTATTATGATTAAGTTATTTGTAGTTAATTTCCAAACAAAACTTATAAATGCTTACCTGAATATGTTGTCCAATGTGTGAAATTCTAAGTTTATTAGCTCTTAATAAATTTACTATATATAAATAAATATTCGAATTTAAATAATGCTGCTGCAATATATTCATTGATTTGCTTTGATAATACTGCTGTCAAAATAAGCAATTAAAATTCTGGTAGCTCTGTTTGGAAAGTCGTTTGTAACGACTAAAAAAAACATGCAGCTCGAGGTTACATGATCTCAAGAAGCAGGAACAAAATTGTGTTTCTACGTTATTCATCACAATGATTATCTATAGTATCCACAATTTATAATTTTACTCTAAATTAATAAAGTTAAAAAACAGATATTCAACTTATAGATTAATTATTGTAAACAGAAAAATGCACCTTTCATTACATATCATAGAGAAATTAGTTCTTGGTCAGCCTTCTTATGAGCCCAGAAAAGCCATGCATGTATGGGATAGCGATAGATAAATATTGAAGTAAAAAAAAATTACTGGGATATCAAAGATTTGATCTTAAACCACCCAATTTTCATAGATTTTAGAATCTTATATTTTTTTTCAAAGCCTCGAAGGAAAAATTGAAAATGGAAGAAGAGAGGCAGAGGGCTTCAATGTTAGTGAAATATTAGGGAGGAGGAACAATACAGCCATCAGAAAATCAACTCTCCGGCGCTCGCAACGGCAAACTTATCCAGGTATCTCTCTCTCTCTCTCATAACAGATTTGATCATTTTACTGTAATTTCTTTCAAAAGTGCTATTCTAGATTTAAGAAGTAGCATATTAGGGTTATCTGCTCTAAACTTATTTCCATGCAGGAACAAAATGGTGTGGCATTGGGAACGAAGCTACAAGTTATGAAGACTTGGGAACAAATAAGGATGTGGACATGTGTTGTCGAGATCATGACTTCTGTGATGTAAAAATTGAGGCTGGAAAAAGCAATTATGGTCTGAAGAACGATGGTTTTTTCACCATGTGAGTGTAGTTTGCATATATATGTATTACATGTACCTATTCAATACGTACATATAAATCCATATGTTGGAAAATTTAGAGGCATACAGGTACACATCCTGGATTTTTGAAAGTTTATTGATAAATTAATCGGCACTCTTCTTGGGGAAAAAAAAGGGAAACAGTGTGTACCAAAAGTTATAATGTGAATGTACAAAACGATTTTTAAGAAAAATACTTAATTAATCGACTCCAATTCTGCTCCCTTTTCTATTGGCGTGAATTCTCTTTTCATAATTTTAAATACATTTCATTTGTTTCTAGAGTGTCCTGTGAATGTGAGAAGGCATTTTATGGTTGTTTATCAGAGGTACCACAATACCCTCATGCAGCTATTATTGGATTTGTCTACTTTGATCTTTTTAGTCCTAAGTGCATTGGAAAGAAGAAAGTGTGTACTAGGTACATGTAAGTATCAAAGTGCCTTCAAGAAAACAGGTTTTTGAATTTGTAAAATTTTTAGTTTTCATTTAAAAATAAAAACAAAATGTCTAAACATAAACAAATTACAAATTCGATTTTTCTAATCTGTGCCATTTTAAGATTATAGTGATTATTCGTGGTAATACAATATGTCACTATATTTCCATTTCTATTTGTTTTCTCTGTGATAACTCTTTGAAAGTTAGTTGAGTTGATTTCTTGATCATTCTACCGGAATGTAAATTTCGCTAAGCGAAAGGTCAGGAGCTAAGAAGGCCTAATATGCATTCTCGTGCGGCTGTCTTTGTGTCTGACGCTATAAGGAGGCCTAATATGCATGTAAATCTCGTGCGGCTGTCTTTGTGTTTGACGTCAGTGGGCGGGGACTATTGAAATTGACATGTGAGGCATCGTGTAAGGGGATGCTCACTCCTCCATGGCACCTGATCCCACCTCTGATGTTTAAAGGTCCGTGTTTGCTCTGCTCCTATTTTGTATTGTTTAATGGACTTCTGAGCTTGAATACTGTTCGTTATCTCCATATATTTCATTAAATCTATTAGTCAACATTTTTAAAATCTAAATTTACAATTTTATTTCACAGTGAAATGGAAATATAAGGAATCACTGGCTAGTTAGTAGAGTATGTCAGGGACATCAACGATAGTTGGAAACGTGGGATAATTTAAGCATAACGGGCTTCGTCCGTTATGCAAATTATCCCACGTTTCCAACTATCGTTGATGTCCCTGGCATACTCTTCTAACTAGACAGTGATTCCTTAAATATATTCCATTACAAAATTTATAACTGATATGCATGTAACTCGACACTTGACACAAATTACATGTATTTCTCATATTTGTTATGTAATGCGGCCACAGTTTTAGCACACATGAGATTTATATATCAATAATAATTCGAATAACTAAGAATTTTAAAGGAGTCTATCAGATGCTGTTTTTATCTATAGATCTGCCTTTCCTCTTTAGGCCACCTTAGTTACTATTACCCATTGCTACCCGTATTCATCCGTCGGCATGCAAGGTGCGTCGTCCATTAACATTTGAACATTTTCATCTTCCACTCTTAAACTGCTTAACCAGTTTCAACCAATTTTGGTATCTATGGGCAATGGGGAACGAAAATTGTAAATTTCATGGTCTAAGCCCTCCTAAGGCCTAAGAGCTGGGCCAAAGCCATCAAAATAAATGCAATCTTCAAAAATCTACTTCTTTACTCCTGGACACCAAGCAGTCAAACAGTTAGCATTATTATAATAAGTATTCAGCCCTTCATCTTCATTCACTAGTTTATTTTGTTTTATCATATAATTATTAAATTGCCATTCTAGGGGTGTTGTTTCATACTCAGATAACCGTTAGGACTCTTTGGTCTTTTGATTGCATTTTTATCTTCTTGGATTTTAAAAAATCCTTTTCATATGTCTAGAAAAAGTGAAAACTGCAGTTTTGTCTACAAATTAAAGGTTAAACTATTCCATTCTTTACAAGCAGTATTAATTTTTCTTTAATAAAGCTGCCAAGATTTTACACCAGGTACGATTAGGAGAATAATGAGAAAAAAAAAGAGATCCCATCTCTGGAGAACTAAAAGACTATTGAAACCTTTCAGATTTTCAAAATCTATTTACACTCATTAGAGAAGCTTTAATTAAGGAATAATTTAAAGTTTTGTGTGAGTTATTGGTGTGTAAATCACTCAGACTTGTTACGTAGGCATATTTCATAAAAAATATTATGAATTTCATGAAAATTCATGAAAAATATGCCTTCGTTCAAGTCTGTGTGATTTACACACCAATAATTCAAACTAAACTTAAAAACATTCCTTATATTTACATTTTACATGCTTAAATGCACCAAAAATATACTAAATGTTTGAATTTCTCGCTGCCCTATATCGTCATTTTTTTAAAACGTCTCTGTAGCCTCATTGTGACCATTTTAGCGCAAGTTTCTCCGTGTATACAGTATTTCTACGCGTGAGTATACACAAAAATGGCTTTCAAATCAATTTCACAGTTGGCTTAGTAGAAAAACACAGCAAATGTAAATATGTATATGTACACTAAATACATTGAGACATATCGGAACTGCTGAAAAAATGACGTCACTTCCTAGTCCTCTGGTTATTGTACTATAAGATGTCAGTTAAAACATGAATGATATCTGCAGATAACAGCACGAACTTTCAGGATTATTTTGTGATACAAGTTTAAAGATTATTTCAGTTTTTTTTCATTGCTTTGCAGATTTTGGAAAACTTTTTGTGTTGCATGGAAGGAAAGTGAAAAAGTTGACTTAGTGTCGAATAAATTAGTCTGGTTTTTGTAATATTTTACCTGTAATCAAATGCTGTAAAATTTAAACATTTTAAATGTAATTTAATTTCTTTGTAATAGTTCATTTTGTTAGATACATTTAATTTGTAAAAAGGATTTGTTTCTTTGTGCTTTATATATGAATTTTTAATACTTACTTCAATATTTTTTTTTATTAAAAACATTTTACCATTTCAATATTGCAATGAATATAATTTTTTTCGCTGAGTTATCTTTTACTTAGGTAAGTTTCCAAAGCAAACCTTCACAATTCATTCTGTGATTTTGCCTGTTTGCTGAGAATGTAAATCAACGAGCCCTTGGGTTATTTTGTTTTCTATCTCTGTAGAAATGATGTGTTTGTTTAACAGACTGTTATGTGTGTTCTTCCTCTTTGAAAGCCAGTCCTTCGGTTGAGACCCTATAAAACGAGGTCCCCTGTCGCTGGGGGGTGCTGGCACGAAAAAGATCCCTCACTGCTCAAAGGCCGGAAAAAATACTGCGTTAACAAGTCTTAATTTGCAGCCATTTTCCGACAGGTGGTTGCATCTCAATATGAGTGAAAAATTCTCGAGTGGCCGTGAAACGAACAAACAAAAAATCCTCTTTGAGACTGGCAAGGTTTTGGAATTTTGTCCCCCAAAAAGACCAGTGTTGTTTACCTTATTTAATTGTCTTTTGAGTATACGAGTTTGATTTCTATAATCACCAATCAAAATAACGATGAACAAAACAAGTATAGAAAAAACTGAAGAAAAAAAACTTGTATTCAAGTTTTAGATTACATTTCTTTCCAGACGTCCTGCAGAATGGCAAAGAGGTTTTGTGGCATGAAAATGCATATGAATGCTTTCCTTAGCAGAGCGTATTTTAATAAAAAAAAAAAATATTGACATTAACCTATATACAAGTTACTAATCAGGAGTGAACCCAAAACGTATGCATACTTTACTTATTTGTGATAGGATGGTCTTCAATTAGAGGCGATCTTCAAACTTGTAAACCAGTTTCTCCCTTTCCACCAACAATATATTAAGCAATCCATTTCATACAAAGTATACCATATCAGAAGTAGAAGAGAGTACGTGTAAGGGAAACATACCATGTTAATACAAGATCATGTGGGTCATCCCCAATACCTATGAATTGTCTCTATCTTTTGATAATTACAAATTAAGCGACTGTTATGTATAATAGTAACTTCTTTAAAGAAAAAAATAAACTTTCATTTTTTTTTCCTGAATATCATAATTTACACAATTTTTAACGATAACTGACGAGTGCTTATGTATGATACATTTAAATTCATTAAGAAGAAAAATCAATCTTTGATAAGGATGAGGGCTCTTCAAAATGAACTCTGATAACAGTTATGTTGCAACTCTCAATAAATTATATGAAAAATGTAGTTGAGATAAATGTCCTGAAAAAATATTAATTTTTCTTATCAAGTTTAAGAAAGAATCTTTGCAGCTAACACAATTTGAAATATGAAAGTACGCTAGATAATTTATAAAGGTCGATATGAAAAAGAAAAAAATACATGATAAGGTGTTGTGAAAATGTGTTATAGTTTGAGTGCAAAAGTACAGTAGTTTTCTTCAAAGAAAAAAAAGAGCTTTCTGGACAAATGGCGAAGGAAATCTATAAGTGTTGCAAAGAGATGATATATAATTTGATGGTTAAACATTAAAGATAATTCAGAAACATGTTAACTTTATTACCAAACACATGACATGCATTTAAATGCCTTATAAATGATATATGAAAAATGGACTTGTCGCTGTAATCAGAACAACACTGTATATGTAATTCTGTATTATAAGAGATTTTCTTTCTCATACCCCAGTTTCTGAATCTTGTTAAGATAGACGATTGTAAATGATGTAGTATGTAACAAACCCATCCGTAAGAAAAACATGATGTAATTTCTTGAATCGATTTCGTTATTGTTTTTTTTAAATTGTTACATGTGATAGTATTTTAAAGCCTTCTCTGTAATGACTCTTTTATAGAAGCCCTGGTACACAAAGTCCCAGAATGTCTCAGAAGTATCTATCATAAGTCTTTGATAGTCTTAACTTATCAGGTAAAATTGGGTTGCTAGGTGTCATGGTTATCATGGCAACATTCTCCGAAGATTGAAAAATTGCATTTTCGAAAGTTGAAGACTCGATGTCTTATTCGGATTATAAAAACTATTTGGGAAGACGATAATTAAATGTGTTACCATTGAAACAAATTTTGAGTAGCTGTAATTTTTAAATAGCTGTAATTTTATTCATTTATTTTCATTACATATTCAGAAAATTATGTAAATGTAAGTTAAATGTAACCAAATAATAAGGAAAATAGGCAGTCTTGACTTTCCATGTCTTTCCTTAAGTTTGCAGTAATAATCAAGACTTGCCCACAAATTTTGTGCCACTCCACTGTATTACTATGGCAACCATCAATGTTACATTCTAAATAATTTCTTTATAGCATAAGTGGCGACAATGTGTGATGGTTTTTTTAAGAATAGTCAAATTGGTGGTCCTAGTTTTTCCTTATACTGGTCAATAAAGATTCAAAGTATCTGAAAATCGCATTTTTAAAATTTTTCCATCTGTTAAAATGGCAACCAAGACACATAGCAACCAATAGCTTTTTAAAAATCTATAATAACTTATGATCATGATATTCATATCATGAAACGATGAATGACTATTTCAACAAAGTATCGCTGTAGAAGAAACAGTTCCATGTAGATTTGAAATGACACTTCGGTGGTGACGTCACCGATGGTGGTGATGATGGTGCACGCGGTCGTGTTGAGCGTCGAACTCTTTGTGCCTGCAGACGAGAACTGGCACATGCGCATGGTGGACGCAGTAATCGCTGACACTTCCCAGAAAGGTTCGTCGGACTTTGCTCATACCTCTAGTCCCCACAATGATTAAGTCGGCTTTTTCCGTTTTTGATACTTCAATGATTGATTCACCAACTTTCCCGGTCATCTGCTTCATTTTCCCGCCAAGCTGAGAAAATAAACAGGAAATGTATCGATTATTTATGACAAAATTTCACTCCGCTATGTGCCAATTTTGACTTGCATTTCTAATAGTTTAATACAAAAGAAAAACTCGTTTGTTTTTATAACGATTAACGTTATCATTATTTTTAAATACATGTAATTGCGATTGATATTTAAAAATAACTGTATGAAGAACATCTACTTAAAATTCTTCGTAGTCATAAACATTGAATTGGAAAGTTCATCAATATCACTACATTATTTCCAAGAATTTGTCGAGCAAGTGTTTCTGATCATATAATATTATCAAACTGAATAGTGCTTACACCAAATTGCTTCATCTTTTCCGAATACTTGTGAACCAGGTCTCTGGTTCGAATTTCCTCCTCTTTCAGCAGCTCATTAACAACTCCTGGGTCAGTCAAAACTGCAGCTGTTAAAATATAAATAACCGCTTATTTCCAGATAAAAATTCATTAATTATCGGCGGAACATGTATCTTCCTAGAAAAAAAATATTTTGTCTTAATGAATTTGTTATACGTCATTGTAAATAAATATAAACATGTACATAAACTTGGAGGAACCAACTTGGCACACACAGAGCAAAATGTCATTATAGTAAGTTTATTTTTTAATGACTTTTTTAGCGGGGAGAGGATGAATTTTATGCATTTGTTAGCAACAAACTTTCACATGCTGCGTGATCACCAGTGCTGTTTTCTTTCCCTTCTTTCAGCTCATTTTAAAATTTTTCACATATGCACAGTAATATTCGGCGTATTGCAGTTAGCAGTTATCGAATAATACAGGTCTATATGAATTGTATTATATATATGATTGAAAGTAAAACGTTTCTTTAATTAATTACGTTAGTTTAATTAAGCAAAATGAAAGACAGTGAAAAGAAGGTTAAAAGCTGACATTTTTTCACATTTTTTTTTCTCAGGAAGTATAACGAAGATCATTTCTTTGCAATTTTTTATTTATGGAAATTATATATCAACATACGTGCCTGGATCACCCCATGGAATTCTGGGACATGGACCAATACAATGTTATCACCTTCCTTTCTCACATGATCCAGATAAACTGAAAGTGAAATAAGAAACATTTGGGATTACATTATTCCTGAATATTGTGTAAACATGTTCACTAACTTAGTAATGGTTTCATTCAAAAAAAAGGCAATCATAATCAAGTTAAGATGTTATATAGTGCTTGAAGATATCTCCATCTTATCCCACCTAAAAATAAAACAGATACAGTAATAGAAGTTAACTACATATATAACCATTAGCTGTCTAATCCCCGTGTAATAATATTACTGGACCAGGTGTTGCAACAAGCTATTTCATGAAATTTTCACTAACACGGTTTGCCGCATGAAAGGAGTTTATAATATATAAAATTCCCAAAATACATGTAAATAAGGGATACTAAGCGCTATAGAGAATCGATGTCTTTGATTTTCAAACACTTGTCTGCATGTTTCGATGCTATCAAAAGGCATCAAACGGCGGTATTTTTATTGTATTAACATCGCACATCTTCTCTTAATAACCGTCTCTCTAGAAGAATTTCTACACAAATTGAGGTCTAAAATCGTGTGTTGTGGTGGATATCTGTCTTCGGTGTTTGGTATTTAACCGGAAATGTTTCCCACTAATTCTTCCACTCACGGAAACATCCCCATGAAATCTTTTAATCTTTGGGTTTTTAGCTTTTTGTTTACACAGGTTTCTTCTGATGGAAACAGAGTTTCCAAAAACCGGTGAAAAGAGTGAATTAACCATTCCTTTTTTCATCACTTGCTCATCAATTCTCCAGAATAATGACTTCTTGGGGACAGATTCTTTTAGAGTGTGGGCTGATCTAATCATTATTTTGTTCAAAAACAAAACAAAGAATTCGGCAAAACAAGATTCTCTGCTTTCACTAATTAACCAAATGACAACCACGTGTCTAGGAAATTCTATTTTAAGAATCTGAATGGTTTCTTGGGTTACATTTAAAATGTTGTTTGTTGGATCGAGGGCTTGATAAATAAAATACATTAGCTTCACTAAGGAATATACCGGGGGGAAATAATGGTTTCTAAAGAAGTCATATAAACATAAATAACGGAGAGTTATTTCCACAGAAAGAAAACTCTGATAATGAGAACATTCATCACAGATCGCAACACATGTTTCCACAAAGAGCAGCATTGCTAATTGCAGGGCTTTGATTAGTAGCTATCTAGATGTCATGCAATAAATCTTATTCGATTGTCATTCTTATGTTTAAATAAACAATTTAGGTGTAAATAATGTTCTTCAAGATAAATATGCAATGAACAAGTGAGAAATAATGATTTCAGAATCAATATATTTGAATAAAACTAATCACTGTTTCTATAGGCCCGTTTGACAATGAACCAGAGGATAATACATTGCCTCTCATGTCCCTCTCGTTTAAGTCAACATTTTCTATGGCGTTGATTGAGTGAGTCGAGTCTCAAGACTTGATATCGCTTTAACAAATATATGAATTCTCCATCTTTTTATGTCAGTTTCTAGAATAATCGAAAGATCCCGTCGAGGTATGCCCCAATTTTCATCTCCTAAATACTCATATTATACACTTGTTTTATCCCGGTGTTTCATTATTTTTACGACGTGCAATTTAATTTCTTGAAAATACCTTAAGTTACATGTGGTATAAAATCAAAGAATCTGCAATTAGCTCGTCCTGTTGGTTTAAATCTTTGGATGCAGATGCTTCTAAAGAGTATCTCGTTAATTAAAGGTACAAATTTTTAACTAAACCATTTTATCAATTTGATCAACAGATGTTGGATAGCATTAGTTTCTGTGTAGGCTTTAATATAACAACCTGGCTATCTTAATTAAGACAATTACAATACCTCCCCTTATTTAAGTATGATGAAATCAGATCTATATCTTTGCATTTCCTTATTTAAATTTATTGACATCAGATCTATATCTTAACTACTAAAATATTATTTTTGACGTTCATTCCTTGCATTCTGGATATTACATTACAAATTTAGAGTACAATTAACTTGATCAATGGAATCGTTAGCACTGTATAAAATCATATTGATTTAAGCGTAATTAGATAACTATAACATTTTCCACATATTGATGTATATATCAAATATTTCGTTAAGCGGAGTGACAAATATATTGATAGATATTCAAATAACTAGCTCCTATTCAGGATCTATCTATACATAAACTCTATACAGATGATGTCTTTAAAATGTGTATATTTCCTGAATTCCCGGGCCCTGCACCGAATTTAAAATGTACATTGACTTTCACCTTGCGAAGAATTGTTGTTGAGTATATGTACTTCCTAATGTTAGAAATACTGCATTCAGTAGAAATCATATTTATTAAAAGCTATTTCAGTGATAATGGATATATTTCTGGACAATTTGCTTTGAATACTGTCAAGTCTTTTAATGCCAAAGTGTTGATAACTCGAACATACTAGCTATAGGGAATTTTATCTCATTTGATGACATCCCTTGGGTAATATCTCAATTTATAATTGATAAATGTCAACAAGCATCTGATCATATAATTAATCAAGTAAACAGCCAATGGTTGGTATTTTGTATAATCAAAGAAAATAATTCTTCATTATTGACAGATAAATATTACTTATAATGATTGATACCACAAAAAAAAAAAAAAAAAAAAAAAAAAAATCACTATACTCACAATTAAATGCGTACTCAGAAAAACAGCTGTCATCTACTCCAATAATCACCGTTCTAGAAGATTTAACAGCGTACGGGGAGTTGGCCATTTTATTTTTCTTCTTGTTCCGATTTTCTTGGGGTTTTGCTTATCACTGGCAATAATATCTCACTACCTTTCCCACTGGTTCAAAGCGCACTGGTAACCCCGAGCCAAGAGCAACCCTATATATTCTCTACTCACTCTTTAATTGTTTATATTGCTGATTTCTCCTCGGAATAACACTTCCGATTCTGACTTCAAGGTGACATTTGCCCCTCGGAATTCATCGGAAATCGAATCGGAGATTTAATGGTATTTACACGTTATTCAGCGGCTCAAGACTCACTCAAGGAGTTTTCTCATTTTGGCTTGATTCACTTCATCTAATTTTGAATTCGTTTCCAATCATTTCTCACTTGTAACAAGCCCTTTGCTGTAAGGGGGTTTTATTTATGCAGCCAGTCGAAAAATGAATCAATGCATACTGTGAATTTGTGCGAGATGTATGGAGATAGTAATTCCTCTCTACTTGTGGTCTTTATATTTAAGTAATTCCTCGCTTCTTGTGATCGTTATATCTTAATGGGGAGTGCGAGAAAGCTTTCACAAAAGATTAATAATTCTGAGAAAAATTTCTTTCATTTCTCAATTATTTTATTACACTAGATCTTCTTCAGTAATTTTTTTAATTCATAGATGCATTGAAATCTTTAAACACTGTTTTGATTTTTAAATAAAATTAAATGTTAAACAAGTAATAGCTTTTCAAAAAGCTTGCCTGACTAATCAATTAATATCTATGGAACGTATGAGCAAGAGAGGTGCTAAACGTTTGCGTCATCAAGGAGCGACATAGTTGCGATACTTCATTACACAAGATGTACAATTGACTTTCTCAAATCTCATATCCAAATACTGCAGATTAACAAATATCTAAGACATGCCACTATTCAATCATTTATTAGTTAGCCCACGGGCTGACAAGTTACGTTGGGATGAAACTCTAACTTTAAGTGCGATAGCGTAGATAATAATTTTGGGGAAAATAATTAGATGACTCTAAAGAAATTCATATTACATATACTCTCTTACTAGAGGGCGCACTTCTCTGGTCAATGATAGATTGATGAGACGGCCTCTTTTTATAGACTGGTCTGTTTTCCGTCGTTCTCGACGTCGAAGTAAATTATGAACAGTTTTAACTGCCTTTTCTTGAAGTGTTTGAGACAAAAATGCTTCAATGTTGTTCTAGAACTCAAAGTAAATGGACTGTACACTTTATAGGTAGAGCAAAACAAGATACTAATAACACCCCCACCCCCCAACCCGGACGAAACTCACGCGCTGATGGTCTTACCATATACATGTATTATAAATGAGTTTAAAAATACATCTTTATGTGCAGTTCTAAAATTGTTTAGTTTTTCTTTTCAATCGATTTCAGGACCTTGCTCATAATTATAATAACGTGCCTTTACTTGAAATGAAAACTAGTACAGATCATGATGCCTTCTTCATTTTGCCGATTCTTTGCTTAGAACCTTACGGGAGTTAAGCCCATTTCTATATGGGTACTGACCTACTATTGTCACTATCCTTGAACATCAGAAAGTATGAAATAATATGCTACTGGCTGACTTTCTAAGCTTTTTCCAAAACCTAACCTTGTAACGTACATTATTAATAAATGTAATATTAAAAGTAAAGGTGGGAAACAGACTGAATCAAGAAGGGATGTCCCATTTACTAGGTCTAGGGAGTTTGTTTATGATTGGACTAGTTCACTTATGGGATAAATAGTAAGAATAATCAGCAAATCCATTGCTTTAGTGTTGCCTGCCCATATACAATGTGTTCTTTTAAAAATGAGATAAAATTTACTGTTAATAAAAAATCTGAAGCTTAAGAATCAGGTTAAAAGAATAAACGTTATTTTTTTCCATAGAAGTTATCACACCCATTCAATAGAACAATCCAAGAAAAAGGCGCGAAGATAATTTACATGTGACATTTGGCGCGAAATGATTGTGTCACCCCTTTTGTAGAAGGCAAATGGACTAATCCAGTAGTTTAGAAACGCAGAAAAAATGTTACACGGATATGCCCGTACAAAGAATTGCAAAGAATAAATATGTGCATGCCAAAAAAACTGAAGGAATTAAACACATCATCATTTTGCATCAATAATACGATTTTTTCTTCAGCAAACTGTTTTGGTTTAAATGCAGGTAACAAATTCCAGTGTAAATCAGCTTCCAGAAAATCTAGTTCATTAAGAATAATCGCTTAGTTTCGGATCTTGAAAAAATTAATCCTTATACTGCCTGACGCACGTGGCGTCAGGCAATAAGTACATATGTACTGAGAGGAAATTATTTATAAGATCACTGTTTCTTTTTGGACTAAATCCTCCAATTGCTGTATTTGGGTTTGAAGTGCTGCTATATTATTTCGCTATGTTTTTTTTTCTATTATAAACCTACATATTATTCACTGTGGAATTTGCGACCTTCAAGTTATAGCGAAAATTAACACATTCGACTATTTTCCTCACCTCAATTTTTCAGTTGATCGACCTTTTTATACACAAATGCTATAAATAAAATGTAATTTTAATGATTTTCCCCTATATATTCCTATGTAAAAATTTGATCTCCTATTGTGGCCCTGTCCTATCCCCAAGAATCATGATTTGCACACTGTCTGAGGATACATGTGGCTTTTTGCAAATAAATCATATTTTAAACTTATTCCGCGCGTCCTCGACGGTGACCACTTGGTCTAGAAACAGTCTAATCCGTCCGTAGTTCATGCTATGAGGGCTCACACTTCTGTAATCGATGAACGCTAAAACTTCATATCTTGAAAGGTTTTTATCATTAAGAAAAATGAAAAAGAAATCCTTTCATAAAATTTAAGTCCAATGCCTGTCGCGTGTTTGAGGATCTATGAACTTCGACAGAATCAATACACAGTTTTGTAATTGTGTCCTCTCAAAAATTTAGAAATTGTTAATTTTGTATATCACAATTTAATTAATTGTAAATTTCTAAATTCTAAATTTGGGAGAAGACAATCGTAACAACTGATAGAAGGTCTCTTATTCTAGATTGAACTTAAATTTCAAAAAGAAGGGGGGGGGCCGAAGAAGGTAAATTTAATATGAATCATCAAGAGAGATTGTCTGAGACTCAGAACATGGAAAAAGATAAGCAAATTGAAATACATGTACATGTATTAAGGTGTACATCACTCCCTTGTGCTGTTGTCCTCGTGTTCGCCGCCCTCTCTTGCAAAGTTTTATAATAACCTTTATCTCAAAGAATTCGTTTTATTTCCATTCCGTAGACAACGAGAATACTAGATCAAGAAACTATGGACTACAATGCACTTTCCGTATGGATGCATCGACCATGTAATCTTTCCAGCCCACAATATACCAGTGTGAATGAGATGTCTTTTACATGTAACAATACCCCTAGACGTAGGTAGTCATGGACATGGGTCATACAATAGACCAAATACATTTAAAGTCTCAGTTGATTCACTTTTACCTTAATAAACAATTAGGTCTTATCATATTCGCACTAAACTTTACTCGGTTCCCTTGAAAATTTGAATGGACTATTTAAGGAAGATAAATCAGGTCCATATTTGGGTTCTTTAACGGCAGAATACTAGGTGGTGTTTGCTACATGTATTATAGATGTGCCCAGCATAGGCTCTTTAAGCCAACATGGGTGTCAGAAGCTAAGATAATAATTCCGATTCAACCTTCGCTGTAACTAAAATTTGCCAACAAAGGAGTAGATGCTGTGAACATTAGTAACATTCTAATTCATGAAAAAGTTAATTACTGCATTCCACCATACTTCAAGTTGAAGTGTAAACCCTGCATTTTCTGCAGATACTTCCTAACTGTTGCTTCAAAACTTTTCAATTATAAACAAACCTTACAATGCCTAGATATGAACAAATAAAAAAAAATCTTCTTAAAAGTGTCCTTGCTCTTCCTCTGCTTTCAACTATATATAGTCCCGCTGGACACGTCATTACTGGTGATGTAAATATAGAACAGTACTTCAATTATATTATGAATTCTGTCGAGGATTATGTCAGACGATGGGCGAAATATAATGGGTAAGTCTTGAACACTTATTTTAAAGAACTGTTTTAGAAAAATTAAGAGAGAATATGCAAACCATGTGTCCTTCCCTCTTCACTACGAGGGTCTTTCAATAAATAATGCAAAAGGTCATCGATCTAAAATAGGAAAAGCATGTAAAGCAGATTCTTAATACTTTCAATCCCTCAAAGCATTCCCTGTTAACATTTACACATGTCTAATGTCTTTGGACCCATGACCAGAAAACCTCAGCATACTCATCTTTAGGGATGCCCTAAGACTCTGATGAATAGCACTTTCCATGATATACCTGAAATTGTAAAATCTTCATTTGATTGCTTTCATATGTTTTTGGAAGAAACAGATTTCACAATGGCTGAGATCTAGCGAATATGGAGTATGTCCAAGCTCTGTAAACTTTTCTTTCTTCAAAATTTTATTTATTTCTCTATGCTTATTTGCAGCAACGTTTTCAGGTGCAGAAAAAATACCATGGGGACTGGTATTTGGGCTTGCTTTGCAGGAAATTTGCTTGACTTTCCTTAGTGAAATTTTAACATAAATTTTACCATTGATAGTCCTTCCTTTGGCTGTATATACATGTTTTACTGGACCTCTTGAATAATAAGAAAATTAATAAAACATATTTGGAGCCCTTGCTTTTCTTTGCAATAATAGGACGACAGCTTTCTCTTTGATTCCACATTTTATTCTTGATCTTCCTTTTCGGCTATAAAAAGTATACACCCATGTTTCGTCATCCATCACTCAAGTTTATCAAATCTTCTTTTTTGTAAAAAATGTTTATTTTTAGATAGACCATTGGCACATTTAACGTGTGATTCCTCTTAGGCATATGTAAAGAAATAAGGCACCAATCTGATAAAATTATTGTAAGATTTATTTCAATTGTCAAAACTCTATAAACTGTTATGACGATGAAATGTTTCGTGTTTTAGCAAAGTCTATCAACCGAAATTTGGCATTTTCAGATATCATGTTGTTCACAGTATCGATATTTTTGGTGCCCCAACAGATTTCGATCGACCAGTTTGACTGCGATCTTTTAATTGTATATTTTTATTTTAAATTTCCAAATCCGTCTGAAAACTATACAGCATGAAAGACTAGTCTTTCCACATATCAAAATTATATCTTTAATATGGGTTAGTCAGCTATTTATGTAATGAAGCACAGCTTTCACATACGCCCTCATTTTCATCTTCTTGGCAGAGATCATTATTAAACAGTTTTCAGGTCAGTGTAGTGACCATGCTTACTTTAAATCTGAATTCCTTTGCGACAACAATAGGAAAAAGCATGGGGTTTTCTGTGATTAGGAGTTCTTTAATAGAACTTTTTAACTATTAAAAAATAAAATTAAATACTTCTACATTTATTATAATAAACTGTATATTGCATTACTTATTGAATGACCCTCGGAAAATCGGAAGTGATGGAAGAATTAGAAAGATTACAGAACAATATGACATGTTATAGTTCCAGCAGACAAGGCTTGTAACAACATCGTCTTTGTAAGGTTCATTATTACAGCTGTATTTCAGAAGAACTTTTTAATTTTTTTAATTTTACATCTGGAAATCCAACTTATACTAATAGTTCACTTTCAAAGAATGAAATTATTTAAAATCACATTTCAGTCTTTAATTAACAATTTTTAACATCGCAGTCAATGAAAGAGAATTTGATCTACCCTACCTATCCTGGATCCTAAACTAATACATTGCCAGGTCCAGCAACTGCTCTACCGAGCCCCTCTCTTTACCCCTCACAAAAACATCAACTGCTGATGAGAAACTTACTGTGCTACAGCATATTCGAGAAGTGGTGCAAATCAAATGTGGATTCTCAAAAACTCCAAAGAACTTGCATAAAATTTAAAATTACTATAAAGACTTTACTGATAATATTCAAAGTACTGAGGTTTAAATGTAGACTATAGCAACTTTTGTTCAACCAAGATGTGGCCATGGCTGATGTTGAAAATTTTTGAAAAGTCAATAACATCAAAACGTGTGATTTTTCTAAACATTTTTACAACCATGCCTTACGATAAATTAAAAACTACACTTTTTGATATCATAGACAACTGCTTCTTCGATAAAAATGGAACTCGAAAATCATCATATCTTGTGATTGGTCGCGTACAAAAAAAAAAACACCTCAAAAGTACTCTGAGGTTGATATTAAAAGGATGCTAGAGTTCCTCATTGACCACATCGATGTAGTCTTTGGAGACCAGGGGCCCGTTTTACAAAAGAACTTACGACAAAGACCAAAAATTTTATTCTGCTCCTAACTTTCTTATTTACAAGGAATTTAAAACGGTTTTAATCTGTTTAAAAGGAATGTTGAAAGATAATTTTATGCTAACAAATTTGAACAGAATCATTTATTTTGCAAAATTTTACAATGAACTAAAGTTTTTGGTCTTAATCGTAAGTTTTTTGTAAAACTGGTCCCAGGCCTTCCAACAATCTGTTGGAATTTTCCGATGGACACTAATTGTGCTCCTCTATTGGCCGATCTGTTTTTACATTCCTATGAAGTCGAATTTATTCAAAAACTTCTAAATGAGAAGAAGAAAACACTTGATATGGCCTTCAACTCAACATCAATATTCATATATATCGACGACGTTTTATCAATCAACAACACTTACAATGTACTTCCATGCATACATGGAGGTAACTCGATATATATATATATATATATATATATATATATATATATATATATATATATATATATATATATATATATATATATATATATATATATATAGAGTCTGCCACAGCTGCATATGGGATTTTTGTCTCCCAACTTTTTTGATATTCAAGAAAATGCTCTGAATACGATCAATTTTTAACGAAGCAGGCTACTGACAAACTAGTGGATGTTCAAGGGATTGGAACAACCTCGTTTAAAGTCAGCATTTTGTAAATATTATATAGTTATTTTTAACATTTTAAGGAAAAATAACTTATCATTGGAATTTTGAATGACATTTCATACCAATTATTAGCTCTTTGTTTGTATACTAAGTTTGACTATGGATTTATCCATTATATTATGGATCTATATATATTATTTGAATCTACCTGATCAATATAGGGCTCACGGCGGGTGTGACCAGCCGATACAGGCAATGCTTACTCCTCTTAAACACCTTATCCCACCCCTGGAATTTCCATGGATCGTTGTTTTATGTCCTGTGCACAGATTTATATTGTGTGTGTGTGTGTTTAGATCAATCACATCTTCACCTATTTCATTCCAACGTATATATTGAAACTTTACACAAGATTCTACATACATATGCATTTCCCGTATAACATTTTAAGCTGAAGAAAAAGAATATCTTCTGGGTTTTTTCATTCCGTCCATAGTGTCCGTCACACTACATGTAAGGGGTACCTATTGTGTTATCTGTATTTCCAACAGTTTTAGTTTTACTGAAACTAAGCACAGTAATTGTACAAATACTGGTTATGTACAGCCCCTATTTTGGATTAATTAAGAAAAAATTCAAGCATTACTTCTATTACAGTTCATCACGCTCAAGGAATTATTTATATTCTTTGTGAAATCTGTACACATATATCCAACAATGGAACTTTGTACAGAGAATGTAGACGCATCGAAAATGTGCTTCTCCTTTTTGGACTTTGCTGAACTTGTGATTTCACTGATGCTTTTTGGTATGGATAGTACATTGTATAGAATTTATGTTATCTGTATTAATTGTTAACATTGAAATTTTGCACAATGGTTTTACACACATAAAAGATGTGCACATCTTATTTTGGATTAGAAAAACAATAATGCTGATTTTTTTTAGTTTTAAACCTGCACTTTTCTTCATTCTACCCGGTATAGACAGTACAACGTTTGTGTATTCTTCATTCTACTCGGTAAAGACAGTACAACGTTTGTGTATTCTTCATTCTACTCGGTATAGACAGTACAACGTTTGTGTATTCTTCATTCTACTCGGTATAGACAGTACAACGTTTGTGTATTCTTCACACTACTCGGTATAGACAATACAACGTTTGTGTATTCTTCACACTACTCGGTATAGACAGTACAACGTTTGTGTATTCTTCATTCTACTCGGTATAGACAGTACAACGTTTGTGTATTCTTCACACTACTCGGTATAGACAGTACAACGTTTGTGTATTCTTCATTCTACTCGGTATAGACAGTACAACGTTTGTGTATTCTTCATTCTACTCGGTATAGACAGTACAACGTTTGTGTATTCTTCACACTACTCGGTATAGACAGTACAACGTTTGTGTATTCTTCACACTACTCGGTATAGACAGTACAACGTTTGTGTATTCTTCACACTACTCGGTATAGACAGTACAACGTTTGTGTATTCTTCATTCTACTCGGTATAGACAGTACAACGTTTGTGTATTCTTCATTCTACTCGGTATAGACAGTACAACGTTTGTGTATTCTTCATTCTACTTGGTATAGACAATACAACGTTTGTGTATTCTTCACACTACTCGGTATAGACAGTACAACGTTTGTGTAATCTGTTACTTTGTGTTCTTTCACTTGTTAACAATCATTGATGATTTGCATTCCCTCTTTTTAATCAAATTAAAAAGAAAATGTTGTTCATCTGTACGCGGCATTTTCTTCATTCTACTTGGGATATGCACTGGCTGCACTTATCAAGTTAAGAAAGCCATATGGCGTTTGGATTTTAGATTCTAATAAATTTTACTATCAATGTTACTATCATGCTTATTCAAGCATTCGTAAGAAAAATATTAATTAAATCCATGATAATTAATTAGATTTACTTATTTAGAATTTTGGAAAAATCCATCTTGAGCTATCTGAGCCTTTAACCACTGTCTGAATTTCATAGACAATCAGTATACAAAAAGGCTAAAATCGGGGACTGCATTTGTTTAAAAACATTAATATCAATTTAATTTCTGTTACTAAACCTTAAAAATTTTTGCATTTTAAGATTACAGGTGACACAGATCCAGATAATATATTTGGTCTTGATATAAATGACATTGGATTATCCTTGATACACATGCAAATTGTATATATTTTTTTATTACTAAGGTAAGAATTTTGACATATTAGTCCTGATGTATTTTTATTTAAATTTCACATAAATAAGTAAAATAATGTAGTCAATGAATAACAATATATTACTATCTGACAAAGGTAAAGCGACTTTTCATTGTTTAATTCTATCGTTTTTCTCTTCATAATAAATATTTTAATGTTCCTCTGCGTTTAAACTACCCGACACGAATACAAAACTTCCTTCTTATTTCATTTCTTTTGATCACATAATATAAGACAAAGCTTGTATGTATAGCTTAGATTATATATGTGAAAACCATTACTGGAACAACACAAAGGACACATTAAGCAATATCAAACACAAGATTTAATTTTGAAAAAAATATGAATGAATTAAACCACCTTTATACAACAATATGCAGTTTCCTTTGGGGGGGGGGGGGGGTTAGATAATAGGAAAATAATTGTAGAAGTTGGAAATTGAAGAAAAATGTAATTTAAAACAAAAACGGTTTGAGTAAGTATCAAGAAATATAAAATTTTCAGAATGATATGAACGCCCTTTGTCCTTTTTTCCGCTTAAAATTTCTGCTGGTGTTTAATTAAAGAAATTAAATTGCTATGAAAAAAAATCGTATAATGATTTATGAAATATTTACAGAGAAAGATAAATTGGTATTCATATTGTAATCACTGAACCATTCATTATGAAAGAGTTGCCTCGCTTCATGTGCCCAAAAATAAATTTATGAATAAAAAACAAATAAAACTTCATAACATGCCGAGAGTAGTGAAATTTGTTTACTCTCTCTTCTTGGCTTCAACAGCAATATCTGCTCCTGAACTGACCTGAAGTGTTAGATGAATGAATCTAGCTGATGTAGCAACATTCCCTTTTTGCATTCGATATGTATGCAGTCTACAATGGAAATGTGTTGTACATCCATTGTAAAAATACGTTGTATATTGTAGTCCATGTGTCTGCAAATTTATATATTTTCAAATATCTTTACAATTGTCTGAGAAAAAACTACAAATAAGGAAATAGCTTTATATCTTCATAAAGCCATTTGCTCAAGTGACTGAATTGCCTTGTAGACTTAAGTTTCTAATTATTGAATAAAACTAACAAATTTTCAATTTTTTTTTTATTGAATCATGGATCAGATATAACGTAAATAAAAAGTATAACTGTCAGGGTGTTTTGTTGCTGTTGATTTTTTTTAATGTGATGATCAGACAGTTTACTCTCGTAATAATTTCATGCAGAAATGCCTTCGTCTCCGCGAACAAGTACAAATTTTGGTTGCCCACGAACATTGACACCCCCTACTCCTAAAGGATTCAACAGTATTAAATAAACTAAAAAAAAATTATACTAGATCTCAAAGTTATACATTACGTAGGATTGAAAGTGATTGACATACGAATGTATCTTTTCCAATTCGCCAAAATTACGGTGATTGTATAAATTGTACATGTACATATACCAAAATATATGTCCTCAGATCTTAAGAGAAAAGGGGAAATTCATTTTGAATAGGTTGACTTAAGGCATACATGCAAATGGGATCAAAATAATGCGTGAGAACCACATCGCTTTCAAGTATACTTCAGGTAAATGTATGGATTTTTCAAAAGTTGGGTGCCTTATGGAATGGTCATCCAGCAATTCCCTCAGTTATAAATATCAACCGAACTTCATTGAAAATTAAAACAAGCCCTCTGTTGATTATCAAGCAATTTCTGCCTTAACAAATAATGGTCAGCCAAGTGATGACCCACAACTCCTTAATCATATGGTTATGATCTTTTATCCGTTTGACCTTAGTTTTAGGGTTTTCGAGCTGTCTTTGATCAGATAAACCTGATTACGTACAGACAGGACTTCATTCCTACAAAGTTTTCAAGTGAACACAGTTGAATTTCGTTATCTCGAATTTCGATTACCACATGCATGATTGATAGGTCGAAGTGGATTACAAGTTCCAAACACTTTTTCTTTATTTTAACCTTGATATCTCGAATAATCAAATTTATCTCGAAGTTTCTCCTCTCCGTCCCATCGAGATAACGAGGTTTGCCTGTAGCTGGCCTTCCAACACAATTCTAGCTCAGAAAAAAATGCTGTACACAGGTACTTAAACTGTTTTCTTAAACGATAATATCGTCATTGTCATGCATTGTTTGCTATCATATGGCAAGGGTTTCGAGGACGCCTCAATGCATCATAGTGACACATTCTATTAACTTTAAAGTTTTCTATGTTTCATGAAATTTTATTTTTGGATTTCGCAATTTTCCCAATCACAATAAATGTCGATAAAAATACTTGTTTGCTGTTAAGTATCCGTGTTTTTACGCAGAGATCTTGCCCATGTCACTTAAATGTAATGTCGCCCGCGTAGCGCAGTGGTTAGAGCGTTTGCTCTAGACTCGCGGTGTAAGGAGTTGATCCTTACGTCGCGGATTCGAACCCCGCTGTGGAGCGTGGAGACCGGTCCTTCGGATGAGACCGTATAAACCGAGGTCCCGTGTCGCAGTAGGTGCTGACACGAAAAAGATTCCTCACTGCTCAATGACCCTGGGTGCCGATCATAGGTCAAAAATTGCAGCCCTCCACAGGCAAGTAGTGGCGTCTCCATATGAGTGAAAAATTCTTGAGAGGGACATTAAACAACAAATAAACAAACAAACTTAAATGAAATGATCCTGAGTGTATAATTTTCATTGGAATGATGGCGAAATCAAGCCGACCAGATAGACAGGACAAAGTCATCTCTATATATATCTATATCCCATAGTTTTGTGAGGGCTGTGGTTGTATAAATGGCGAAATCCTCTTATCTTGAAAGCTTTTGTTCTTTATTTTCCTTGAAGAAAAATTAATTGATGCTATTGCAGCAAAATATCTCCTTGGCTAATAATATTTAAAAGGGACAGTGTTCTTTGATAGACAACGAATTAAATGGACATTTCAGTAGACTCATATCTGTCTATCATTCTTCTAAGTGGGGCTGAAAACGCCATGTGACGTCACGGCTTGGTTGCTGGTAGCACTTGCATTAAATCAATTTAATGTTTTCTGATTTTCTGTTTTAACTTTAAAAGGATGAAGCTTTTTAAGTATCAAGCGCTGCTACCAGTGACCATGTTCGAGAAATGTTTT
Organism: Saccostrea echinata; assembly: GCF_033153115.1. Taxonomy (NCBI): domain Eukaryota; kingdom Metazoa; phylum Mollusca; class Bivalvia; order Ostreida; family Ostreidae; genus Saccostrea; species Saccostrea echinata. The sequence goes on from NW_026889803.1 coordinate 32,481,066, forward strand.
TGATTATTGGTGCTAGTCCCATAATGATGAAAATACAAAACGTAAAGATAACGTCAAGATAATAAGTGGAAACAAATTAAAGAGAACAAAATGAAGTTTCAAATCGAACAGATTATGAAGATGCTTATGGTCACAATATTCAATGAAAAAAATGGGGGAGGTTTAAGACACCAACGTTAAGAAAAAAAGTTATCTAACACAAAGTATCAAGTAGAAAGAGAGAGAGAGCATCCGTTACATAATACCGTATTTTTCTTGATTCAAATAATGATAACATCGTGTTTGACTACATAAAAGTTAATTAAATACATTAATGATGCATGTCTATTGGGGTTAATACATTAACATGCACAAGTTTCTGCTTTTACATGACCTTGAGTACAATCATCACATACTACAACATGCTACAATGAGGTTACTATCAGTGATGTAAGAAATAATGGATTAGATATGGAGAGAGCATCAGAAGTGAATTTCAGTGAGGGACATCATACAATCATGGTTTATCAGTGGTGAATATGATTTGGTATTCATCAGAAAAATATCAATATTGACCGAGGCGAGGCCGGGGGCAATATTGATATTCCTCTAGTGAATAATATACAATTATTGCTGGTTTTTGAGGTCAATACGATGATTTAGACACCTGAGGAGTACAATATTCACCGAGCCCGAAGGGCGAGGTGAATATTGTACTTCGAAGGTGTCTAAATCATCGTATTGACCTCAAAAAACAGCAATAACTGTTTTATTATATGATTAAATGATAGCAAACTCCTACAAGACTGTTTTTTTTTTTTTTTTTTTTGCTTTAATTGAAAGTTTTAACGAGAAATTTCAACAAGAACACATTGTAACATGAAAAAATGGAACAGGAATAATTCATGATATTGACCTGCAATAATTCCTTATATTGACCTGGAAGGTCACGTGATTCATTATATTGACCTGCAATAATTCCTTATATTGACCTGGAAGGTCACGTGTAGGTCAATATAACGTAGTATTTTTCTAACATTGTTGGATCTCAGCCAATCAGAAAGAGGGAAATTATTCAATCATATAATAACAAACCATATTCAGCACCGAAAGAGTCCATAATTGTTTTATTTATAGTCTGGATTTAAATAGAAAAGGCAAGGAAGGCTGCTTGATGACACCACGTCTATATTAACGAACTCCTGTCTTAAAAGGGATTTAAACCCTCCAGTTTACAAGTTATATCTCCCGCGTTTCCTTTCGTTGTGTGTAAGACATCGAAATGTTTCTCGAAAATACATTATAATCCGGTGTAACGATGAAATATGACCCCCGTAGAATATTGACAGGGGGTCAAATTTATACGTAGAAAAATGACCCCCCCCCCGGTCAATATTTTAGGCAAGTAAGGTCATTTTTCGACCGTAGAATACCTCTCCAGGTATTTCTAGGACTCCACACATATATTGAAAAAATACCCCCGTAGAAATTTGATCCCCTACCTTTTCACTATATTTAACTGGGGGGAAAAACTTCAGAAATGAAATGTGATAAGCGTTCATCCCAGGGTCGGCCAAGGCCCAGGTCTAGAGAAAACTGCGTCTCCTGATTTTTTTAAACTCTCAAATGTATGTTGGGAAGAAACAAAGTACCTACCTACCTTCCCCCTCTTTTATATATATATATATATATATATATATATATATATATATATATATATATATATATATATATATATATATATATATATATATATATATATATATATATTAGGGATGGCAATCGATTACAGAATTGTTAATCGGTTAACCGCAAGATGTTCCGACCGATTAACCGGTTAATATAATTATCAAAATGCACGTTTTCTTGACAATTGTTTTTCAAATAGCTCTGTCCATATACACAAATAGACCCAAATAAAACGATAGAAGTTAAAACTCTCCATTAGTCTTGATTCTGGATCGGAAAAATACGGGTACATATTATTTTTTACTTAAATTTCAGTAGACAAAAAAATTGAGAAAACCATGAAAAAAAGCTTAAGAAATCTTTGATAATTTTCCAGAGCAGATGTCACAAAAGTTCTTTCTGCATTTTCACTACGAAAATCAAAACTACATGTGAACTCTATAGCCCTTAATTTACAATGTTTGTTTAATGAATAAATTGGATTGAAAACTGAAAACGACAAACACACCAATTCACAGTGCTCAATGATTCATTATTATTATCATTAAAGAATTACGTGACAGTCAGTAAGTACATGGTGTTTTCACAGTAATTAACACTACATAAACTGACCAATTACGCAACTGTCTCAATCTGGAGATTCATAATTATATGTACGTCTAAAAATCCTAAATGATCATCCTTTGCGCAGAGAACTTTTTTTTTAAAATAAATTTTTAAAAAATGTGTTCAATTTAACAAATATTTTATTTTTTCCGATAAACCAATTACAGATTTTCTAATCGATTGCCATCGTTCCGACCGAGTAATCGGTTAACCGGTTACAAAGTGCCACCCCTAATATATATATATATATATATATATATATATATATATATATATATATATATATATATATATATATATATATATATATATATATGGTGGTGCTTGTCGTCGTCGAACGTCTTTGGTGCGAAGTGCATCGATCGTAAACTTTCAAACATTTTCACTTCTTTAGATTTTTAACAAATTTTAGCCTGTAGTCCAAGAGTGAAGGGGTACAAAATCCTTAATTTTATGATCCCTGCTCCCCTGGAACATGGGGGAAGAGTCTAAAACCATCAAAATCAGTGCTATATCCAAAAAAAAAAATCCTCTTTATCCCTGGACATCAAGCATTAAGAATTGAGCCCTCTATCAAATTTGTGAAATTCACGAACCCAGGGCCAGGGGTTCTAAAGTAAGAGCGGGTCTCATATGATCATATAGTGAAAATGTCCTCTCTCCTCTATATATATATATATATAGCAGATAAACTACATGTAGGTGCCTGGTTATGTTGATAAAAGGTGCCTTTTCCTAAATTGTGAAATTTTTGGTCCCAGGTCAGAGATTCTGATGTAAGAACATGACTCTAATGATCATATATTGAAAATGTCCTGTCTTCCCTGTATTTTTAGCAGATAAACTAGATGCGTGGCAATGATGAGTAAAGATGCCTCTTCCAAAATTGTGAAATTTGTGGTCCTACATGTAGGTCAGGTGTTCCGGTGTGGGGAGGAAGAGCCTCTAATTTAATAAATTCGTATTTAAATCATATAATGAAAATGAATTATTTCTTTGAAAATCTTCCCTGTTCCTGGATAGATTCCAAGAAAAGAAAGCGCATAGTCATGATGTGCAATGTTAAGGTGTCACTTTCAAACTTGTGAATTCCATAGCCTCTGGGTCTGGGTCAGGGGTTTTGGTGTAAATGGGAGGGGGTTTTTTGATTATCTAGTATAAATACATAAACTCACCTTCTCCTCAGACCGGCGTATTCTACCCATTTCTTAAAAATGATTGATTGGCTGATTGTACGTAGTTTTACATCCTGTTCGAGAATGTTAAAGTCGTATACAGACGTCACCATACTCTGGTGAAAAGCTTCAAGTTTAAACCTAAACTCGGCACCCAGGGCCATTGAGCAGTAAGGGTTCTTTATCGTGCCAAAGCTTACCGTGACACGGGACCTCGGTTTATAAGGTTTCACCGAAAGAACCCTGATTTCTAGTGCAGGGCGCTTGTCGAATGAACAGTTAAGATTATACTAACTATGTTAACGACTTATGTTTGACGCGGCACAGCGAAGGACCCTATCACGAAGCGAACGTCAAAGCGTTTCAATTCTTATTCTATAAGAGGTGTCCTATATATATCCAATCAGATTAGCCGTAAAAATAATCACCAGATGAACACACGAGGTGTTCGGTCAATACGGGTGTTGTGACACTTCAACAATAGCGCTAGGTATCGGTTGGGAATTTCGTATTGCGATATAGTGCGATATTTTTAATGCATTGCAATATGTATTGTTATATTTTCAAAAACAGTTAAAATGATATTTTCTTGTCATTTAACCTCCATTAATAAGCAGAGCGTATAAAGCTATTATAAATAACAAAAACGTTCTTGTTGATTTGACTACAGTTTTGCAACGAAATGCAACCATACAACAGCATGCTCTCACGAATAACCCGGGGGGGGGGGGGGAATGATTTGAAAAATGAGTTATCTACAAGATTTGCTTAAGTAACAGATTCTCAACATGCATTTTATTACGAAAAGTTCATCAAAAATCCGAAGAAAATGTTCAGATATGCAATCTTACTGTTTGGCACAATTGAAAACGTTTCTGACATCGTATCGTAATTTTTTAAGAAATCAAAAGTCCAAACATTTTGTTGGTATATCGGTCTTAAAAAAAGATTTTTTTTTGTAGCCTGCGGAGCAGAGCGGCACTTAGGGATCACTTTACCCGGCGTCTGTCTGTATGTCCGTCCGTCCGTCTGTCTGTCCGTCTGTCACACCTTATATCTCGAGAACTGTGAGAGGATAATGGATTTGATATTTCGCACATACATGTATATTGCTTGGCACTATGACTTTTGTAAATTATCATGGTTACTGACCTCGTGACCCTTGACCTTTGACCTACTTTTCAAAAACAGTTCATAGTGCCAGGATATTTTTGACAAATAAAAGGTAAGTCTAAGCTATTTAGCATGTGCATTGTTTGTCATATAATATTATGAAAAATACTAGCATTACAACCCACTTGACCTTGACCTTTGACTTACTTTGCAAAAAATATCGCGGGAAGATTAACTTATGACTTTTGAATTTTAAGAGGCAGGATTTTGATAACTAGCATTTATACATGATTATGAGATCATACTACACTACTTTGAAACTGTATGATATTCAATTACCACACAAACTAATATTAAATACTATGAAAATACATCGGGATTAGCATTTCATATGGATCATGTAGACTGACAATTGCAGTAAAGACACACTGAAATCTCTTTTGGAGGATTGTTGAAAACATGTATTAACAAGCATTCTGAGAGATTGCATTAACAATAGTCAGGCCCGTAGGAAGCAATTTCAGTTTGGGGGGGGGGGGGGGGGCACAGCCATACATTTTCAGTTGAGGGGGCACTATCAACTACCAAAAATTCCTTGACAAGCAAAAAAAAAAAAAAAATGCCATGATAGTAGTCCCCTACCGGCAAGTGTAATCTGGTTCCCGTTAAGAATTAAAAATGCCATAAATCCATCAAATATCAGTGAAGCGGAACGAAATGCAAACTTGATCTATAACTCATCAAGGTAAAGTCACATACCAAAAATCAGCTCAATATCTGCAAGTGTTTAGAAAAAATTGCGGAAAATCCTGAAAAATTGAAGAGGTCGAAATTCCGTCAAAAATCATTGAAGCGGAACGAAATGCAAAGTTGATCTGTAACTCATCAAGATACAGTAACATACCAAAAATTAGCTCAATATCTGCACGCGTTTAGAAAAAAAGTGTGGAAAACCAAGTGGGACAGACTGAGGGACAGACAGACAGACAGCTAGACAGACAGACGGACGGACAGACTCAGAGGAAACCTATAGTCCCCTCCGGTTTCACCGGTAGGGGACTAATAAATGATAAATACTAGTAGTTATTTCTAATAATTTCAATTTAATTCATTTGAGGGTTAGGTAGATGCAGAACTGTAGCTCTCTGCTTGAGAAAATTCGGACAGACAAAGCAGAGAGCTACAGATCCAAGCGTTGTAAAAACCTTCGATTTACGCCGATAATTAACCATATATTTTACTCCTATTCCTGATACCTTATTTACCTTTCAACGGTTCCAGACGGTCGTATGTGGTTTTTGAATATCAGTAAAAAAAATGCATTCCGACGTCGACGTTTGTGTCATCCTTAAATAACATGCCCGAGTTTTATTTATTTCATTTCTTTTTTACAAACGAATTGTATTCTTTGTAGACATTATACATGATACCTGAACCTCCTGAATTTTATATTTACATTTTCTCGTCAATTATATGTTTTTGAAAGACATTTTCTTCGCACGACCACCAACATGGACGTCGGAATGGGATTTTTTTAAACCGACATTCCAAAACCATTAGGGGCTGATTGGGACCATTGAGAGGTATATAAGGTATCGAGAATAGGAGTAATATATATGGTTAATTATCGGATACTATTTTTAAAGCGGGGGAAAGCATAATATACAAGAGATAATACCCGAAGCGAGCGACAAAAAGCGGCGGCGTAAATCGAAGGTTTTTACAACGCTTGGATCTGTAGCTCTCTGCTTTGTCTGTCCGAATTTTCTCAAGCAGGGAGCTACAGTTCTGCAGCTAAGGGTTATGGAACCATATTTTCTTTGATTATCAGATACTATTGCAGTCTTATGCTATCCATGGATGTTATTTTTTCTTTGCAGGCAAATGCATGAACTATCATGCTAGTAAAAAAAGCTGACCACTCTTTGATTTATTTACATCTTTAGGGAAACTACAAAGCAGTCGACACAAGTATTCCTCGGAACACTCTAGTTTGTCAACGAATCGCAATATACCGGTACATGTATATCAGTATGATTGCGCAGCCCTATTCAACAAATACGTCACAATGTAACGTAGAATATTGACCCGGATAAAAAATTGACCCGGGTTCATTTTTTTTCAACGTATACCCAGTATCATTTTCAACAGCTTCGATCTTTTTTCTAATTGCTGATGACCTTTACACATTAAAAATCTACCCTGTTGAATACTCCAACAATAAAGTTTTGAACTCTACATGTCCTTGAACTTGTTTATCATGATTTATTAGTATCTATTCAATAATTTTTCTCTCCCCACATCGCTCTCTTTCCCTCTCCAATTCCTCCCTCCCTTTTCTCCCCACATATCCCGCTAATCTTCCTCTCTTCTCTCTCCACTTCAAATGTCTCCAGCCCCACTATTTCTCCCCCTCCCCGATATTACCTCCCCATTCTCTCTCTCTCTCTCGCCCATTCTTTCTCCCTCATTTTTTCTCTCTCTCTCCACACACTGTCTCTACTCTCCAATTCATCCCTCCCTTTTCTTCCCACATATCTCGCTAATCTTCCTCTCTTCTCTCTCTCCACTTCAAATCTCTACAGCCCCACTATTTCCCCTCTCAATATTCTCTCCCCATTCTCTCTCTCTCATTCTCTCTCCCCCATTCTTTCTCTCTCTCTCCACACACTGTCTCTCCCCATACGCTCCCTCCCATTCCCTACCAACACATTTTCTCTCCCCTCTTCACACACTCTCTTTCTATCTCCCTCTCCACTCACTCCCCACTCACCGCCCCCACTCACTCACTCTATCCCCTACACTCCTCTCTCTCTCTCTCTCTCTCTCCGCACTCTCTCTACCCCACCCGCACTCTCTCTCCACCCACACTATCTCTCTCTCCCCACCCACACTCTCCCCCACCCACATTGTCTCCACCCCACACTCTCTCCCCGCACGCTCTGCCTCTCCATCCACCATTCTTTCTTCCCACTTTCTCCCTCTCTCTTTATTTTTTTCTTGTCCGTCTGACTCAATTACTGTTAGGCCTTGTGAAATAAACTATATATATGCATAATACATAGATGTTTCATAGTTTCTTTACAATAAAAATTAATTGGAAAAATACTTATTCTACAAAAAAGAGAAAATTCTTATCGTTATTTTAAAGGAAATTATAGAATGTCTATTCTTGATCTTTTTACTCTAAAATGGATTTATCAGAATTTTTTATTTATGCAAAGAATGAATGTAATTTAAAATAATAAGGGCGATAACGTCACACAACAGAAAATAGTGCATCCCAGTTCACAATTAGATCATTGCGTGGTCTGTTTGCGTATTTAATGAAGAATTTTATATGCTTGTAGAACAATACATGTATGTTTACTAACATACGTCAGCTTGAAATCTCATTTGGATATTATTTGTTGTAGTGTTATGAAAAGTATATATGCAGCTGATGTCCTAAATTATCTACACGCTGAGAGGAGGTCCATAAAATATTCTCTATTTGACCAAGTATGTAATTAGGGTTTGACATTCACTATCCCTTTTCCTTGTTATGCATTCAGTTTACTTAAATTTTATGTATTTTTATAATTTTTGTCCTGTTCAGACATCGTGTCGTTGCGTAATTGAATGTTAGCTAAAATGCATTTGCATCATGACTCCCTCGTTGTTCTACGCATTACCTGGTATGTCATATTTTCTCGTTGCACATAAATGTTCCTTTGGTGCTTTATTCAAATGCGTACTGTAAATAAACCTACATGTAACCTTTACTAGTTGCATGGTTCTATTCTACTAACCATAGATTTCCACTTAACGTTTTTGAATGGATAGTGTTAAATGAATAACCGTTAAGCCATCATTGTAATTTGAGTTAATGTTCACCTTATAACAGGCCTTAGTCATGCTTCTGGGAAAATTACAACCATTCAATTAAGCAGTAGAGTCATTCAATAAAAAAGAGAGTAAAAAAAATGTGTGCTTAAAAACTGCTACAAGGTTGCCTCTGTCGCGCATAGCGCCCTCCTCAAGCCATGCAACATCATAGAGATGAATTTGTAAATCGTAAAACATTTGAAACGAGCATTCGTTTCTTAGTCTGAAGGAAGAATTTAAGTTATGAACATGTTAAAAATTCGAAATTCCTTGAGAAGCCAAAAAAAAAAAAAAAAAAAAAAAAAAAAAAAAATAATGCCCACAGACTTTATATGACAGGAACAAAAATAGGGAACCACAGGCACCTGATGTTACTTATTTTTCTTTTAATAAAAAAAATATATCCCCTACCTAATAATTCAAAAATCAAGATGGCGGCGATGTGTACCTTGTGAATTATTAGGTAGGGGTATATTTTTTTCATTAAAAGAAAAAAAAGGAACATCAGGTGCCTGTGGGAGAACCATACTGTAGTGCATGATTTGGAGACAAGTCAGTCTTATTTATAATAAATTATCAATCCTGCGCTCAATGTGCAAAATAATAGAGCCATTCATTTAAATATATATAGAGCCCAATACTTCTACCTTTAAATTTGTACCCGCTATCAACCTATCCCCACCTTTTAACAGTTTCTGGATACATCAATGCATTGAATCATAAAAGTATTGCATTAAAACTTTTCAACAAAAGAAAAAAATCAGAGCAAGCACGACGTAATAAACAACCACATGGAGATGCTATCATGTAATTACTACTTCATTTTTAAACCCATGCTATATCCTTTTCCCCTCTTTTAGGTTCATTCCCCCTTTATTACGTGATTATTAATAACCCCGCTCAGAAGGAAAGGGAGTATAGTGGTTTACATTATAATGGCCATAAAACGGACAAAAGATAAGTTATTTCCCCGATCTTCGAACTGTGTGGCATACAAAATACTAATAGTGCCCTACAATTGTGAAAGAAATGCTGGCAATATACTCCCCTTCCTTGATCATTATAGATATAAATGTATGATCTGCATTACAATGCACATATGCATTATGCAGATAAAATCCTTATGAAAGGATTTTCGGTGAAAGGAAAAAAGATTTCTTTTCATATTTTCCTAAAAGCCCTTTTATATTTTTAACCTCGTATCAGACAGGAAGAATGCTTAATTTGTTTTAGGAAAGACGTACACGGCTAAAAGGGATTTTTTTTCCTATAGGCTAGCAAATTTAAAGAGTGGGTTACAACCCCGTAACTCCCTCCCCTCAAAACTCGCCACTACAGATACGCTCATACGAATCTCGCATGGTTCCCTTTACAGCTTTACATAATTATGTACAAATGTTTGCAAGAAAGCAAAAAACAAACTTAACTGAGAACAAAATCTCCTAAGCAAAATAAATGTAAAAATAATAGCACTCTATGAATTTATTCAGTAATTAAGATCTCATCTGCAATATAGGCGCCTCTTTTTTCATACACCGCTTCCGGTCTGAAGGACGAAACACGGACTGTCTCTACTTTAAGTAACGTATAAACATATTTGGTCTGAAGTTGATGTACTTTGTTTCTTGTGCTGTTATGAGAATATGCTCTTCACTAACCATTCATAATATCATGAATAAATCATCCCCAAGAAGACCGGAAGTCCTTTTGTGATGAATCAGCAGTTTTGTCGACTCAAACAGGGAAAGAAAGTATCCGGAAAACATTTGTTAAGTAGACTACATATAGATAAGTACAGTCATGTAACTGTGTCTTCTCATCTTTATAACTGACAAGAATTTGAAAAAAAATTCTTTTGAATCTTCAGATTTGAAAGGATGAGTAGTTGTACAAGGAAATTCACTATATAATAGTTTATATAAGAATAACAACTGTTTATCAAAAATGGAATAAATCGATCAAAAATTGACCTCCATAAAACAATAAATCATCTATTTACGATCGACCAGTGTTTGTGTCTTGTAATTCCTGGAGAAGCAAATTACCCCCTTCTTCCAATAAGTAAGGAGCCTGGACCATAGATTGACTTTTTCATATATGATTGGAAATTTCCCTCATAGAGTAGACCAGAAATAATGGATTGAAAAGTAATAAAGAACCAACTATAGCCTGAAACAGGGGGCACAGACTGTCAAAATGGAGCAAATATAATTGTCTTCACCGAATTGCTGAAGCCACTTTTTACGAGGTCGTTCTGTAAGCATGAATGGTTATAATACTTTACACACTTATGTACACCTTAAGATTTATGTGTTTGCTGAATATGAAAGAAATTGTATATACTTGTATCGATTCATGTTTTTGATTCCAGACATCACTCTCATATCTTTGGTACTTAAAGAATTACTTAGTATTTGTCTTTTTTATGTAGATGTCGGCCAAAAACAGTTCAGCGAGGTCAATCTTCCTTTAAAAATATTGTTTTTGTAAGAGTTGAAAGCATGGCGGCGGGGATGTCCAGTGTATCGTAAAATTTGTTGATACTCAATGTATGCCGTTATATATATATATATATATATATATATGGTTGTGCCATTTAGGAGACCGCTCATATTTATATATTGGCATTAAGTAGCCTCGTAGAATAAGTGGACCAAAACCGGTCGCCTTAACATTTTGACCCTCTCTGAACAGAAAATTAATGACTTTTTAATATTAAATTGACAATAGTTAATTTTAGTTTAGTATATTTTTGTCCCTTAAATACAAAAAATATGCCAAAATTTTACGAATATAGAAATTTTTAAATTTAAATTTCAAGCAACGTATATATTAGTATTATTATATATCGTCATTATGTAGACCAGCTAAAACTTGCAAAATTAAATAAGATCTGCTATATATGTCTTATTTCTCCTAGTATTTAGTTTTAGATATTGTTCTCCCACTAATTTTGGGTATGTACAATTTGCTAAATAGAATAAAACTTTTTACGAGAAAATGAGCTTTAGAGTTTCGTGTTCATCAACTTCAAGGTTTTCGTGCGCAATGCCTTCCGAAAATTTTCGGAAATCCTCGGTATCCTTTACGACCTTCGGAGAAATAGGAGTCAGACAAAATTTTGGTAAGTAATAACAAATTATGATTTTTTAAAAATACTTATTCATGATACATTGACTATATATTTTGCACCCAATATCTTGCGGTTAACGTCTGGTATTTATTCATTGATAAAGACTTACGTATACTTATTAGCATGGAGGAAATTCGAATTGTAGTTTACCAACAGCGTGGTTTCAACAGATCGTTTGTTTGTTTTGAACATATTTTATTGACATAAGCAAATGGATCGGAAACAAGTTCTTACAACTTACTTGTTCCTAACAATTGATTACATGTACTTGAACAAAATAATTGTATTCTCTGCTTATTCATAAATATAAATGTATACTGAATAGCATAATATTAGGCTGGTGGTATCGTTCTTGCGGAGATAAATTAAATATTCGATAATTTACCTGAAATACTAACTCTAATTTCCTATTATATGTGGGGTAGGGTTGGGTTGGAAATGGGAGTAAGGTGTTTCTAGGTTCAAACTTTTTTCACAGCCTAATCCAACCAGCCTTTCCTGAACAATTTTAATAGTAAAAGATTAATTGGGGGAGGGGAGGAGCCCCCCCCCCCCTCCAACCACGATACCACATCTCTGATGTCTATGGCAGCGGATACATACATGCATATATGTACATACAAATTTATGTATCTGACAGCATCCCCCTTAGATTTCTTGTACATAAAACATAAAGTTGATTTGGACAAGCCCAATATAGCAACAATTTTGAAATATCTTCAAAAATAAAGAGGAATTAAGGGCTACAAACTGTTAAAAAATTCAAAGGGACCAGATTAATAATTTCAATCGGGTTAGAAGTGGGGTTTGGGTGCAGGATGTGTGGAAATATTTTGTGGTGTATATTCCATATAGGCAAAAAGGCTGTAGGCTACACATCATTTTTTTAAGGATAGAAATTTGGTTGAAAAGGGGGGAGAAAAGTTGATAATAAATGTTATCTATTAATTTCATTTTGTTGCAAATGCCAAAAAAGAAGCATTTTTGACAATGCGCATTTTTGCACCCATACTTACAGTCTAACTTTTGTTTAATGACAAAAATATTCCTATAACTGGAAATAAAAATTAAGCCAAAATTCAAGTATTATATTAGGTCTGCATCAGCCTCCTTGCTTACCCATTATTTGCGCCTCAAGATAAATCTGTGACATCACACTAGCCGACACATTACATGTAGTAGAAAGTAAATAATATTATTATACGTACGCCAATGATATTCTAAACAATCTATTACACTGTACCTTTTGGCATGAATGGAGGATTAATTAACAGGTTATATCAGAGATGAGCATATCAGTTAATAGCTATATGTATTACACTTTCCATGATTGAGTAACAAAAGATATACTGTATAATTCTTGGAATATTTTTTCTATAATAGTAGACTCAGTTAACATCACCACCGTTAAAGTTTCGATCTACAGCACTGCTGATTTAATTTCTCAGATTTTATTAGAGATCTACAAGTACCTTTACAGGTCACTTAATTAGTACATGTATCTCAAATTTAATTGGGCAAATGAGAATTTTGTCTTTAACAACTTAAATGACTCAAAAATGTATTGCATGTTCAACATGTTCAGAGTAAATTATTTCCTTTATCATGAATTTATTCTAATTTTATGGGAGAATATATTTATAATTATGAAAGTACTAGTAAATCAGTCTACACATAAGTAAAAATTACCTCAACTATTTGAATTACTTTTCAGAATTTATTGCATTGTCTTTATTACTTAACAATCATGTAAAACTTTATTTCATGGCCGTAGGAACGGGGGGGGGGGGTGCCCTCAATAATTTTGCCGAAATATAGAATACTAAAGAAAACATAGCTACTATATGCTTGTGCCCCCTCAAAAAAAAAAAAACGCCTGATGACCTTTTTCTTTTCTTTTTAAGCTTGTCAAGGAATTTTTGGTTGTTAGTGCCCCCCAAAGAAAATGCATGGCTGTCCCCCCTCCCCCAAACTGAAATTGCTTCTTACGGGCCTGTATTTATTGATTTTTTTTAAATGTTTCATTTATTTATAAACCCATTAAGTGTTTCATTTTGAAAAGAAATATTAGAAGATAATCATAATTTAAAGAAGTTGAAATTAAATAATAAAAGAGACCCTAAGAAAAATTGCTTGTTGTCATTGTCAAGCTTGAACAAGTCCTGATTCATATGAAACAGATCCTGATCAATTTAAGCATTTTTTTTTTTTTAACATATAATGAAAAGAAATACTGTTTATCTTATGCAGTTGCCATGGAGAAATTAACTTGCTTATACTCTCAATTTAGTTATAAAACCATATAACAAGCAATAATTTTTTTTATTTTAATAAAATTGTTATGCAGAGTCTACATATATTACCTGTATATCTACATATGTAGATTAGAAACTTTCGGTCGGGTTCAGTTTAATTTTGATCGGGTTAGTTAATACATTGTTGAGTCTTTTGATCAGCATGGACATGGTTTGATGGTATGATAATATTTTTACAGTTTCAATTTCTAAACTTTCCAGGAAAGTTTAATTCCTGCATTTTGTACAATGGCTATATATATGCCGTATATTTTCCCATGAATTTTTTTTTGAAATTATATTTTTAAAATTCTGACAAGATTTCTGAGGAAATTTTTAACTGCCTAGGGTAAGATTTATGACAGTCTGAGACATTTTAAACCAAGTCTCTGAATAAATTAGATTTTGTTGACTTGTTTGCATTTATGCATTTATTTTTATTATAGTGTGTTCGGTACCACATAACATGCGAGAATACCTTCTCCGGTATGTTGGAGAGAAGATTAGCAAGAAAAAATCGCGTGAGAAAATGAGAAGTTGACAGAAAAAGATTTTTTTCATTATCGAAAGGGACATGTACAACATCCATAATGGTAAGAAAAGATAATTATTTATAGTCATATTTATTTGTTTCTATAATGTTTCTTTCGATAACTTTTCACTCATATTGAAAAGCCAGCACTTGAGAACCTCTGTACTCAGGACCCTTGAGCAATGAGTAATTTTGTTCATGCCAGCACCTACTACAACATGGGACCTCAGTTTCATTTGAACACCGGTCTCCACATCCTGCAGTGGGATTCGAACCTGTGATGTTAGGATCAACTCCTTTATCTGTGACTCTAAAGCAAACACTTAAACCACTGCGCCATGCAATCAGCTAGTCATACATGTATTCCTTATGATGTGAGCTAGCATTATGAAAATTACATGTGCTGTAGATCATAGGTTGCTATATAGTTCTTTGTATGTTGCCCTAAAAAAATATGGTGTTCATCAATGATTCATTTTGGTGTGCATCCTGCGTAAATTATGCACAAATTTTGCTCAGGACACATTATTTTAATAAATGTGCATCCCAATCAACGCAATAAATTTATAGAAGAACGTGTATTATTTGGTATAATCCGATTTTAAACTTGACCGATTGCATCATATCCATGTGCTAAGCGATATGCATGAACAATTTTAACAGGTATATATAAGGTTAAAACGTTGCCAACAACAGGTCAGATTTCACAATTGCAGCCAATTAACCAGCAATTATCAGAAAATATTTGAAAGTTAGATAACATAGTTCGATTATCACTGATTATATCTATACTGTGGAACATTTCTGAAGCGAATACTATACCTTTGTAAAAGCTATACATGTAACCTGTATCATCTTTTTGTTTTTTTGTTTTATGAGGACATACTATCTTAATATCACCCACCCATTATCATCTGATCAGCATGATCAGTACCATTAAGCAGGAAAACAAATATTTGAAGAGACATACTGTAAAAATAATTTTGTAAGATCTTGGAAAACATGTAATTTTGGAAGTAGATTGACATATAAGTATATAATTTTTTTTTGTGGATAACAGTTGATTAGGGTAGGTGGTCACTGGTGTGATTTTGACCCATTATCTGATTATTTTTCATACTTAACTTAAGTTTTGTTCGAGTATATGTCAATGTTTGTTATGCTACAACGTTTTCTGGGTAATTTTCTCTATGGAATACCTTTTTACAAGATTTCTTCTTTTTTTTGGAATTATTTATTTAATTTGCGAAATACATGTGTTCGACTTACAAGATATATGTGTTGGGTTATTTCTAGTTAGAACAATCTAACTTTGTCTCGGAACAAGCCCTCGATCACCACAGTTAGAATATGTCCCATATACTAGCAATGTAGCATATTGGAAAGGATCCGCTCAGAAATGATTTTGAAGAATACAAAAAAAATTGCACTGAAAATAACTATCAAATTAATCATAACAAACCTTTTTGAGATTTTATATGCCTTTTAACCTAAAAAATAATCCATAGAAATAAGAAAATTCAACTCATTTTCTCAACCTTTTTTCCTCGCTTCAAAGGACAAGGTATGGTAACGGCTGAATCTGGCCCCTTATTTGATGTAAAAATCAGAACATAGTTAAAATAGTGATAGTTTGTAGTTAAGAACTAAAAATGATGCTTGTTTTAAAACCAGCACTAATTTTGATTCAAAGCTTACACGGAGACCAGAAGAGGGTGCAGAAGTAGGACAATTTCCTGAATTTTCTCAATTCTATTGTAATATCCTCAAATTTGATATACTTTTCACTTCGGGAAACATAGAGCACAAGCTTGCCTATCTGAGATTTTTATACATAAGATGCATCTGATACTAGTATATGAAATATATAAATTTGGTAGATAGGCAAGCTTGTGCTCTATGTTTTCTGAAACAAAATGTGCTGTAAAATCGATGAAAATTTGCATAAAATGAGAAAATTCGGAAATTGACATATTTTCTGATCTTCCTGTGACCTGTATGTATCACATAACTTAGAACCAATACTCATTTTCTGGCAGGGGTGACAACAGGTTTCTATTGATAAACTGTTGTATCATTCTAAACAACACCCCAAACCAGGGGCCAAAAAGGGGTCTTAGCCTATCTTGTCCTTTACACGCCATGTTGAATTCGGAACTCTCTGGATTGTTCATAGAAAATGCAGTCAGTTCGAGTTATCGAACTTGCTTATTTTGATAAATTGCCAATACACGGAATGAATTCTATCTTTAAACCAGGTCCATAGGACAATATCATTTTAATGATTAGAACATTCTAATCTAGGTTATTGAGATCACAGCAACAATATATAAACAAAATTAAAATTGAAATTATAATTCGCATCATCTCTTTTAAAAAAGAAAATATAAATTCATATCATTTTGTAGAACCAAAAAATATTGGTTTAAATATACTGACAATAAAAAAAAGAGACAATAATTCTCAAATTATGAATAACTTTAAAACATTGAGTGCACCTACAAGCACAGATCCCATGATTTGTAATATAATGCACACACAGGCATGTAAATCAAACATACAGATTTTCACTGATTAGCTAATATACATGTAGAACTAGTTTCAACTAAATACTCGTACAAATACAAAAGAAAAAAATAATTATTTTCCAAGCAAATAAAATGAAGAAATTAAAAGTTTTTGATTTTATTTTGATTTAAAAATTATCAAAGAATATTTAAGTCGAACTTCATGAAAAAGAAAAACTGAAATCAAAATATTTGTATCAATTTAAATGTCATGCTTGATAAATTTTTGAAATACTGACAGATACACCCTTGCATAACACATATACATGCATGACTAAAATTGTAAATTTTTAGAGACTTTGGATATGCATGGTGTCAAACTTTGTCTCATTTTAATATAAAATGAAAAAATTATAACCGATTAAAGATATTGTGATCTGTATTGTAGCATAAATATTGTGATACCTAATATAGTGTATTAGATATAGAATAGTAGACGAAAGTGTATTATCCCAGCCCTTTATATTTGCAGTGCAGTATAAAACAGTTCAATTATATAATAATGAAGTCAAGAGAATATGGACATGATTATATGTAAATTAATAGATTTTGTTTTCATTTTTGCAGGTGTGTCTGATGGAATTTGTCATTTCATTAATAAATAATGCTGATAAAGATGCAAACTTAGCAATTGTGCCTAAAAAGTGACAGATTTGACAAGGAAATATATCCATATATAACAGTTACTGATACTGTCTGAATGCAGTGAAAGGATCCAGATGAACAGATGAAGAGATTAAGTACAATGTACATCAATTACTTGGATGAAGAGAATCTGCAACATGGGGTAAGGTATATTTGCTGCTTTATTAGTTATAAACTGTAAATAAATTGTTAGCAGAAAATAGACACAAAAGCTTTAATTAAAAGCAAATCAGGGGTAAATACTAACTTTTAAAGCATGCAGATACTCAGTGATAGACTGATAGTTTGATAGTATCATAAAAACCAAAAGAACTTCAGTGACTTTGAATTCCTGATAGCCCTAGCTGTTAATGAACTAGTTGCCCATTACAGCCTTTGGCAGCTTATGGAGTCATGACGTGATTGTTGGGGGAGGAGGAAATGAATTCCCAGTGGAGATGGGTATGAAGGTTAAAAATAGGGCCACAAAGAACCAGGTTATGGTGAGGCAGACTTGCCTCCTTACATTTTATTGTAATTATTTAACCCTTCACTCTGTATGAGTGAAATAATTCTCGAATGGGACATAAAACAACATTCAATCAATCGGTCACACTTCACTCGCTGTTCACAGCACTTGTTGCTCTGTACTGGGCACTACTGGCTCACTTAAGCAGGTTAAGTTCAGTTTGGTGTTTACTAGTCATTCCAATGATAAATAAGTCTGAAGAACATTTTTTGTGAGTCGACTGCACAGCAGTGCAACACCTAGGGATCAATTTACCTGGCATCTGTCTGTCCATCTGTCACACCCTATATCTCAAGAATTGTAAGAGGTTTAATTGTTTTTGATATTTGGTTAATATTTTGCTTGGCACTCTGACTTTTTTTAAATACCATGGTTGCCAATCTTGTGACCCTTGAACTTACCTTTGACCTACTTATAAAAAAGTTTAAAGTGCCAATATTCAGCATATTTTTGATAATTTAAAAGAGGTAAGTCTATGCTATTAATAGCATGTTCACAATTTATCATAAATTATAATGAAAAATACCAGCATTATAGTTCACTTGACTTTGACCTTTGTTTTACTTTTCAAAAAATATTTTGAATGGTTAATTTAACTTAAATATTTTGATTTTCTAGAAGTAGTGTTTTGATAATTAGCATTGATGAGCTCATGACACTCTACTTTGAAACTTTTTGATATCCAGTTATCACACAAACTAAAACTTAAATCCTATGAAAACAAATCGGGATCAGTATACCACAATGGGTGGTAATGTAGACTGACAATTGCAGTAAAGACAGCTTGAAATCTCTTTAGAAAAAAACTGTTGAAAAGATTATTGACCATTATATGGTGACGTCTCTTTTTTAGTGAAAAATTCTTAAACAGGATGTAAAACGACATACAATTAAACAATCAATCCAACTACTGAGTGAGCTTTCTAGCTTGTGAACTACCAATTACAGGTAAACTTTGGTATCTCGACATCGCATATGTCTACAACCTGGGATATGTCGACATCCTTCCGCGGTCCCGGCAGTATTTACTATATAAATGATTTGCAAAAACTCTGATATGTCGACCTCGTTAATGTCGACAACCCAGGTTATCTCGACGTATATTTACAGTCCCAAGAGCAAATGTCGACATCGGCAATTTTCTGCTCTACTGAACCTAACTGTTTGTCAGATAGGGTCGCTCGTCACGCACGGACGACTCCGGGTATCTCGACGTCGTCAAAGTTTCACACCTTTCACACCCATGTTTTGACTGCACGCTGCTTAATTAATTTTATAGACTGTGTTTGTAGGTGAATCCCAAGCCCCTTCGGTGTCTTTGAGAAGTTAATTGAGCTTGGGTAATATCATTACTAAATCTACACGATTCTGCGTAAATGTACAGAATGTTATTTATATGGAAACGTAACATAACTTTTAAATTTGAAAAAGATAACTAAATTACAATGAATAAAAAACACACTGAAAATTTCAAACTAAGGAATTAAAAAAATGTTTTAATGATATTTGTAGTTAAAATGTATTCAACAGGAAACAATCCGATTAACGACACGATTGACCAAATCAGCTGTAATTCGTGCATCTGTAACATCACTACGTTAGTTTAGATACACAAATCTCTTTAAAAAAATTAATTTTAATGCATATTCTTCCAGAATAGAATAAGAAAAAAAATAATCCGCATTTAATTTTTTTTTAACTTATATAGGATGTCGACTTTATACGGTTCGAAGTTTATAGAGCGCATTTCGTATCCTGTTCTGACGAAAAGGCAACTTACACGTGAATGCAGCTCAATGCTGTAACTTTGTGCTGAAACTTTGTGAATTTAGAAAGATTTCGATAAAGAACATGTTTCATAAACAAGATTTTTAAAATAACTTCTTAGTTTTTTAATAAAAATAGAAGGAATTCTGAAATATGTTGAGCTACAGTCTATATTAAAGTCATATACATATGATAAGCTTGGCTGTTTTGCTATGCAATGAAATCTTGGACGTCAAGTCTCAACTCTGATATCTCGACACCTCGGATATCTTGACATTTTCCGATGGTCCCGTCGATGTCGAGATAACGAAGTTTACCTGTATGTCCAATTGGAAGTAATATTTGAATGTTTTAAAATGTGATTGTACATTGTAGGAAATAATGTTCCTATAGAAAAGTCAAAGAATGTATACATGTGAGATTATGAAGTAGCCGTACATGATGAGTAGGAATTTGAAGTGAATTATGGGAAAAGGTATGTAATCCATTAGTTTGCTTTAAAGTTAGTGATTTTAAATCTGAACACACTGTGTAAAAGGAATTTTTCCGCCATATTCCTATA
Organism: Saccostrea echinata; assembly: GCF_033153115.1. Classification (NCBI taxonomy): domain Eukaryota; kingdom Metazoa; phylum Mollusca; class Bivalvia; order Ostreida; family Ostreidae; genus Saccostrea; species Saccostrea echinata. The sequence continues at coordinate 32,501,503 of NW_026889803.1, forward strand.
TTCACGCTATATTGTAGGGTCCCTATATAAGCCACTCACTTAGTCACTGTTCAGTGTAATCTGTTGTCACCTGTCTGTATAGACAGACTGACGTATGCTACATAGCTCTGGGTAGCGACAAAAAATTACTGTGTACTTCTTTCACGGCAGGAGAGAAAGATGCCAATGAAACTTACAACAGTCGCACAGGTCAGTGCAGTATACAAACATACACAAGTACACGTAACTGCAATAAAATAAATAAACAAAGGCAATGCAAGATAACCAGCATGAGCATGTGTCACCATTCCACTCCGATACCTGTGACAATAAAGCAGTCAGGTGTAACAAATGCGAAGAGTATACCCTGGTGCTGATATAGTAGATGATATATAATCGAATATGGTGTATGCCTATTTATGAGATGTGTTCAGCTTTGATTGTTTTTCTCTGACTATATGTACCATAGGTCATAGTCATTTATGGTATATACAGTGGCGCCATGTTTATCCGAACACTTCACCTTCCAGATGCTATTTTTTGGGAATAGATTTTTTCCATGTCATTCTGTCTCATTAATCCAGAAATTCGTGTTCCACATCCGAACGGTCGATTTCTACTACAAAACGTAATAGTTCATTGAAAAATGACTCGTTTATCCGGACGGTAATTTTTCAAGAAATGACTTTTTCATACTTATCTTCAGGGGTTGAAATTTTCCTGGAAATCCCACTAGCCCAGGGGCTACTGATTAGGAAAAAATTACTAGCCCAAATAAGAAACAGTTCAAAATTAATCAATATTATTTTTAACAAACTTAAGCCAAAGAGGCTTCCGGATAAACAAGGCACCACTGTATATATCTATAATACATGCATATAAATGTACTTGCTATTAACAGTGAGTACAGTAAAATTTTCCCATTAAGTATATTAATTTTTTCTATGTGGTTTACTTTATGCCCAATTATCAGCAGTTTCCATAATTGCCATATTTAAGTATAAGAACTAGGTTGCTATAGCAGACAAAAGGTAAATATAAAAAATCTAAAGTGCAAGGTACTTTATCACTGATTGAATGTTAATTAGGGCAGGTGCATGAAATGTTAAAGCTATATAGGATTCACATTGTCCATCTTTATGTCTTTCAGCCAGCAATTAACACTTCAGTTGTAACACAATAAACAAGTTTCAGTTTATGCAGTGTAATACTATACAGGGTATTGATGCATACAGTAAATGAGATCATTAGAATGGTGTATTTATATACTGTATATACTTGATATCAACAATTTTTCTCAGTGGTCTACTTTATGCCCAATTATAAGTGGTCTCCTCAATGGCCATATTTAAGTATAACATATGTATAAGTACAGGTTGCTATAGCAGACAAAGGTAAATATAAAAATCTAAGTGCAAGGTACTTTATCACTGAATGAATGTTAATTAGGGCCTGCATGAAATGATAAAGCTCTATAGGATTCACATATTGTCCATCTTTATGTCTTTCAGTCCAGCAACACTTCATTTGTGACACAATGAATATGTTTTAATTTGATATGCAGTATAATATAATACAGGGTATTGATGCATATAGTGAATAAGATCATTAGAATGGTATATTTATATACTGTAAATACTTGATATCAAGGGTTAATTCAATTTACTCAATTTTTCTCACTGGTCTACTTTATGCCTAATTATAAGTGGTCTCCTCAATGGCCATATTTAAGTACATGTATAAGTACAGGTTACCATTGAAGACAAAAGGCATATACAAAACTCTAAAGACCATGATACTTTGATACTGACTGAATGCTGATCTGGACCCTTGAAAAGCACTTAGTCTTAGTCTTATTTATATGACAATGTGTGGTTTGATATAAGTTAACTGAATTGCCTAGATAACCATGGTAACATATTTCTATCTGTTTTTGGATGTTTTTGCATAAGCAAGGGCTTGGGTCATGCATAAACTTTTCACATTTTTCAACTTCTTCTCAAGAACTACTGGACAAGTTTAAACCAAACTTGTCACAAGGTATCTTTAGAATAAGGATGGCAATGATTAACTGGTTTATTAACTATTAAGAAAGATCATAACCAGTTAAAATTTTCATAACCAGTTTTGTAACCAGTTACAATTTACATACTAACCACTTAGTAGATACAGTAGCTGCAACGTTATTCTTGACAACTTACACGAACGATCACGTTAGACGAACGATTCCGCACGATTCACACACGATAAAATCTGTTACACGAACGATCCTTCACACACACGATTCTACACGTTACACGATCTTACACGATTGCTAACGGAAACGCACGATTCTTCACGCAAAATAGTTCAAATTCTTTAGGAATGGATATTTTCAAAAAGAAATAAGGCTTAATACTTATTTTAGATTTCAAATAATGATTGATTTTATTTCATCGACTTTGAAAAATGAAAAAAAAAAAAAGAAATGGATATTTCTGGAACTAAATACATGTAAGATTTATGAATTATTTTAGATTACAAAAAATTATTTATGTAATTCTCTGACTTTAGAAAACTGATTTTTTTTTTCGTTCTATCAGAAGATGTACATGTAGGTGGACCGTGAGTTTTGATTGAATTGAATTTCATAATATGCAGAAAGGGATAAGTTTGAAAAAAATGGCATGAAAATGAATTAAATTATAAGTTATATCCACATTTCAATTTGTGAATCTCTAAAATCAACAATTATTTTACAAATCATTTATTTGCAGAAATTAAAAAAAATAATCAAAAGTAACCTCCAGAGATAACACTGATAAACGAAACCCCGAGAATCATGTTGTGTAAATGTACATTCACCGACTAAATACTTATGTAAGCATTGAGAATTATTTATTTGTAAAAATGTTTATTTTTGATCTATTGATTTTAAAAATATCTTGACCATAATTAGCAATAAATATAATTAACATCAGAGAAAAAAATCAAACATCTAAGTACGGTTTATCAGAAAAAAATCATGCTATTTGACGAGAACGCAATATTGTACGACTTACTATATTGTTTATTTCCAAGCGATAATAAGTTCATTCTGTTTTCAGTTATGTAAATCGCGCTTCATTTCTTTTTAATTCGGATTGAAAAAAAAAAAAACAGACAAGTGAAATGCTTGTATAACAAAAACATTGCAATAAAAACTTACAAAACAAAATTTACACGTTTCTTAACGCACGATCATGCACGATTAAAACCGCAAACGATTGAGTCTGATACACGCACGATCTCGCACATTACACGAACGATCACGCATGTAACACGAACGATTCTACACGATTCTTTTGTCAACAATAACGTTGCAGCCACTGTAGTAGGGATTGCAATCGAATACAGAATTGCAAATCGGTTAACCGCAAAATGTTCCGACCAATTAACCGGTTAATCGTATCAAACTACACAATGTCATTTTCTTGACTTTTTTCAAGTACCTCTATTCCTATGCACAAGAAGTCTTTAAAAAAGTTGTTAGAGGTCAAATTCATTCTATTTGTCTTTCTTGATCATAAAACTACGCGCATATTTTTTTTCAATAGACAAGAAAAAATTCAGAAAACCATGAACCATGCCTGAGATATCGTGGATAATTTTCATGAGCGGATGTCTCACAAGTTCATTCTTCATTATCACCATAACCAAAACTAAGTCTGAATTGTATCACTTAAGGGGAAGAAGGACCTTGAGCTGAAAAAATACTTGTCATTCAATTTTTTTCATATTTTGTATATTTCTAATTTAGTATGTCCCACATATCTTAAAGCAGTTATATCAGTAGGTTTCTGACCTTATTTTAGAGATATTGATTGACAAATACTATGCCCTGCAGTATCTAAGTGGAGTTTTAATTCTTCATGTTTCCGGGCCCAATACTCTGTCCATAATGGGATTTTTTAAGCATATATAAAAAATATGCAAGTGGACATGTATCTCTTAAAATATTTCAGAGTATGAATAGGTTTAAAATTCGAAAAAGCAATTTTATCCCGTCACACCGCATCTGGATAGGGAAAATTACGTACTTTTTGAGACAACTTAAGAAACAAAAAAAACGTAATTTACAAAAAATTTTATCATTCAATATTTTTAAATTTATGTTGAAATGCAAGTCCTTCAAATTATTGGTTAACTGTAAAAATTTTGAATGGTGAAGCTGATCTCAATATTGCTCAGGACATCATTACAGAGGACATAAGCATGACAAAAACGTGTCATATTTACATTTCTTGAGTACGGGAAAAACCAACTATGACGTCACATGTAAGCTTAATAAGCGAAATAAGATATGCCTACATAAGATTTCTGTCATCAGCCATGCAATCATAATTTTTATGTTCCCCGTTTCTCAAAATATTTCATCACATACTGATTATGACCTGATTTTACATAATAATACCGCCCCTGTATTCACCGAGTATGATCTTGCTGTACTAATAGATCGTGTATGACGTCACCGACTTATTGGACGCGCAGTTTAGGGAAACAGAGGAGTGGATCAATCTTTTTCATAATTTGTTAATGTTTACATGAATGTTAAAACTTTTTACTTTTTTATATAAGATGGCAATTTAAGTTTAAAAAAAAATGTCAAAAAATTATACAAGAACAGATGCTTTACACGTTTTGGACTTATATAAACGGAGATTATGACGTAGATAAAAAGAGTCATGTGACCATGTGTCCTTCATCCCCTTAATTTACAATGTTTGTATTATAATTTAATGTGATAGATAACTGCAAAAGATACACACACAACAATTCATGGTGCTCAACGGTGATTATTATCATTAAAGAATTAGAGGACAGTCGGGGTAACGACATGATGTTTTAACAGTAATTAACATATCTCAGACTGACCAATTACCCCACAATTTTAATCTGGAGAGCCATAATGACCTCCCAATCAGCCTACATAAATAAATGAAAACGCTAAATTAAATGTTTAGGTAAGAATTTCTATTTTGAAAATGAATTTTAGTACATTGCCTTCAGTTTTACATATAATATAATTTTATTACGACTAATCGATTGCAGATTTTCTAATCGATTGCCATCGTTCCAACCGAGTAATCAGTTAACCGGTTAGAAATTGCCATCCCTAGTAAATAGTTTTTGTCAATGAGTATTTGTATTTACTTTTTCAATAATATTTTCATTTTTTGAAATAAAACTTGTAACATGTTTCAAACTGAAATGTGACAATCAAGCAGTTACCATATCTTGCCGAATATAACATGCATTGGTTTAAATATGCACCCCCTTTTTCAGCCTGATAACTTGGGGAAAATTGCAGCTCGGTTGTAAAGATTATTTGCTACAAAATCTTATTTCGTACAGGGCACAAGTTATTTAAACATTAAGATTTTAACAGACTTGAAATTTCTTTGACAATAACTTAAAGATAAGTCACTTGACATATGTGTTGTAATCAACACACACCCAAAGCTTAAAAAAATGAAGAACGAAGGTTATAAATCGACCTCTCAAATATGAAACAGGGCTCTCAATTGTCTATAATTGGGGCCGTTCAAGGGCCCCACTCCGAATTCAAAAAAAGGTGCCTTTTTTCCCAATAAATGTGTTAATTTTCCCAATAGTAATTTCTCCCAAAAATTAAAGAAAATATAGCTGGATATATACCAGTAATAACTTAACTTGCTATTCAAATTCCTCTGTTTTATAAAACAAATTTAGTTGATAACGAAGACCGGAAACCCAATATATATGATTTTAAAGTACGTGTAATGGTTATTCCAAAATTTCCTAAAAGGTCTTTATTTTCCCAATCTTCCCAAAAAGCAGTGTGAAAATGAAAACAATTATATGTACAGCAAATAAGAAGTGCCCTATCTTGTCAAAAATGTGATTGGAATAGATAGACCATTTCTTTATCCAGGTGAATATCATTACCGCTACATTTTCAAAATGGTAATTATTTACCGCTACATACTCATTACCGCTGCAAAAAATGTACACATTACCACTACATTTAAAAGTTTACATTATGAATACATTGCCTCTTTCATTAGCCAATGGATTATGCATGTACAGATTGATACAAAGTACATGTACAACATATCCAAGCATAAGACCTTTTTCCACTGCTCACCATGGGAGACGAAAGTAGGGCTTAACAGGGTGGCTTTTTCCCACTTTTTTATTAGTCCCCTACCAGTGAAACCAGAGGGAATTATAGGTTTCCTCTGAGTCTGTCCATCTGTCTGTCTGTCCCTCTTTCAGTCTGTCCCATTTGTTTTCCGCACTTTTTTCTAAATGCTTGCAGATATTGAGCTGAGTTTTGGTATGTAAGTGTATCTTGATGAGTTACAGTTCAAGTTTGCATTTTGTTATGCTTCTGAATCAATGATTTTTAATGGAATTGTGGCAATTCAATTTTTAGTGGGAACCAGATTACACTTGCCGGTAGGGGACTAGTATTGCTAATGCAATACTCTCAAAATGCTTGTTTAATCTTAATTATAGTAGGTATTTAAGTATGCAAGTATAATACTGTACATATAAATGCTTGTTCAAAATAAAGTTTTTCTCGTAATTTCAGCCCAATGCAACAGAAACTAAAAATTCAAGAACCTATTGGTAATTAATCTGATGTTTTTTAAATAGATTGATCGAAAGTACATGCAATATAATTCATACTATATAAAGGTGCAGTGTTTAATTGATTTGTTACAAAAAAGAGCAATGACCATATCACCAATGCTAATGTAGTGGTAAATATTTTTAATATTTAATAAGTTCCACATTTTTTTTTTCACAGTGAAATGGTAAAAAAGAAACTGCTAGCGCTACTGTGCAGACTACCATCAATCAACATGATCAACAAAATCAAGTAATCCTTCTGAGTAAGTGACCTGTAGTATTATCTGTTTTCACCTAGGCCAATATGAGAAGGATGAAAGTTATTATACTCAATACACAAGTTTGGAGATTGTAGCTCTTCAACAAGAGAAACACAAAAAGAAGCCATATCCGCATGAAAGTGGCAGAGATTGTTGATAAAGTATACACAATCATGATTAAATAAATGTCAAAATGATGGCTTAATTAGGGCCTTTTAAAATGTAATTAATATTAAAGAAAGATTATACATGCATATTATGTCAGGCAATGATGATTTTGGTGATCATATTGAGCTATACTTTAGTAATACAGGTTTTTGGATGCTTGAGTCTCTGATTGACAATATATATGTAGTTTTTGGAGACCAGGTCTTCCAATAATCTGTCAGAATTCCCATGGGTACCAATTGCAACCTGTTGTTAGGCTAGCAGACCTCTTTTTATATTCATATGAAGCAGAATTTATTCAATATCTTACACATGAGAAGAAGAAAACACTTGCTGTGGTCTTGAATTCGACAGTGAGATATATCGATGATATATTATCAATTAACAATAGTTATTTCCATTCATATGTCAACTATATATATTATACCCCAGTGAGCTTGAAATAAAAGATACCACAGAGTCTGACACATCTGTTTGGATATTATTTATTTCCATCCCTAATTAAAATTTTATAAATTGATTATGTACATGTAATATTAAATGCATGTTTCTTGGAAAGTATGTTTTAAGTGTTTCCTTACTACTATTAAGGATTTTCATGGTATATCAGATCCTTGTTTATTATCCTTTTCTAAGTGTTACTTTTCTCTAAGCAGTAAACAGGCAGTTGTATCACTAATGTTAGGTGGAGACACCTATCAAGTTACCTACAGTTACAGCCAAGGTTTAATGAAGAATCATCTGGAGTCTGGCAGTGAGAGTGACAGTCGGCAGTGGATACTCACTCCTCTAAGGCACCTGATCCCACCTCGGATGTTTTTTAGGTAGAGGTTGCACTGCTCAAATCATAATTTGAATGGACTTTTGAGCTTAAATACTATTCGTTGTCTCCATATTTCGTTTTATAAAATCTACTTTTAATTAGGATGATTGAAAACAAATGAATCATCAATCCCTTTGAGAGAAGACACTTCCTAGATTGTACAAATTTATTCTAAAAAAAAAATAGTGGAATCTTTAAAATTATTACGAGGGGAAAGAGTCATTGTTTCATTTAGAATCCTGACGTGCAGTGATCAGATGCCTATATATTAGAGATCCAATTTTCTTTCTTCGTATTATTATAAGATTTTTCCAGTGTGTTTTTTTCCCAGATATTTTTGGTATTTATTATTTAAATTTTGAGCTGATTAGTGCATCCAAATAAACAGTTATAGACCAGTATATTGAACATGTCCTACTAGCAGGTTTATGAAATATATGGAGATAACAAACAGTATTAAAGCTCAAAAGTTTGTTCAAACAGTACAATTCAGGAGCAGAACAATACGGACCTCTAAAACATCAGAGGTGGGATCAGGTGCCATGGAGGAGTGAACATCCCCTGCTGACCAGTCACTCGGCGGTGTGCTTCCTGTCATGATCCAGGAAAAATTAGAAAAATCTGTATGCAATTCAGTGTGTAAATAATGGCCTGGAAATTAGATTTAAAACGTCAATCAGCACTTGACTTAATGATAGATTATATTTTCTGACAAGCAACAAGGTCATTGTATCGACCATATAACTATTGTAGTGATGACTTTAAACAAGACTGATGATATTCTTGTTTCATCAACTTGTTTGTCAATATTTTACTTTGTTTTAGAAATTGTTCATAGGTAGAGCATGCTCTTGCGTATCGAATCAACAGAGAGATATGAACCCTGTATGCAGGTGATGAGGGTATATTGCTGCATTTCAAGTAAGGGAAGTTGATGATTGAAAAGTTAGTCATAAAGGTTTGTTGTTAGGTTACCATTAACCTCTTTTTATAGTAAATTATCAAAATATGAAACAGATGTGTCAGACTCCAGGGATAGACTTTAACTTTCATATTCACTTGTCCTATGGGATAACAAATTTTGACTTGTCCAAATGCAAAACTTGGTTGCCCAAACCTTAGAAAGAAGAAAATACGGGTAATTTAATTTATGTGCAATAAAGTACTTTCTATTGGCAAGTTAACTGCCAAGAAAAAATGTTGATGTGTCAGATATCCTACAATTGTAAATTCTGTACATGTATACCACTGTCCTTTCATTTATCCTGAAAACTTGCACTGCCATGCAGCAGAATATATTTTCTTTAAAATAAAATTCATATTTTAAATATATATATATTTAAGAAATGAACTTAATTTTTTAAGATTCATGAGGACATGAACTACGACGCTTCACGCCGGCATATTTCATGAAGCGCGTTAGCGCTTCATGATAAATATGCCGGCGTGAAGCGTTGTAGTTCATGTACCTCATGAATCTTCAAAAATTAAATTCATTTCTTATATTTACATTATTTTCTGATGAGTTACCACAAATTACGCCATTCAACTGTCATTTTAAAAGCAAAACAGTTTGCACTATAGTTTTGACGTCAAGTACGGTATTATGACGTAACAATGGAGATATTCATGCTCATCCATGGTAGTTCATGAGAAAATGAACTGTCTTCTAATTTGCAAAGAATCTTAAGGAAAAATATTTGGAAATGTAAATATATATATATATATATATATATATATATATATATTATTTTGATTTTTTTCTCTGGAAAACTGAGGCCACACTAAAGGAAAACAGTTGTTATGTTTTGAAACATACATATCCTGATCGGAATACATTGTTTGCCGAGAATAACTGGTGTTCTCTGAGTGAAAAACAAACTATTCTTGTTTAAGAAACTATTTTTGATATGTTCTTGGCAGAAAGTGTTATTGTTTTGTTTAAAACTAATGCAAGATATGAAAAAAAAAGAGAAGTTTTTATCTGAAATATTCACTTGCCCAATCGGACAAGTACATTGGCATTTTCACTTGCCTTAACTGGGAATTAACTTGGCCCGGATAATCGGACAACGGTTAATGTCGATCCCTGGACTCTGTGGTATCTTTAAATTATCAAGCTCATTGGGATAATTGTGTTGAAATATGAATGGAAATAATTAATACCGTAAAGTCACGTGTATCGGACACACTTTTTTTTTCAGAAAAATTGTTCAAAAGTGTGGGTGCGTGCATTACATAGGAACTAAATTCAACCCCTTTTTCTGGACATTTTTTCTTAACTCTTATGAGTGATTTTCACTGTTACCACATTGTAAGTTTATTACATATTATTCCCCAATTCTTGAATGATAGTCACGTATGACAGATCGCTGATAAATAAATCAGCAAACAGAAATGTAAAAAGATATTTCCATTAAAATATTATTCAAAATTAAATATATATATATGTATATTTAAAATAAATTATCTTTTTCTAACTTGGATATCATCACTGCCAAATTTAACTCCTCTCGACCCTAATGTAGGTCATATTTGTTTATATAACAATTTCCGGCCATTTGGTTTTGAAACAACTGCCATTTTAAACAATACACTTGTAATCAGTAAAGTTTATTTAATGATAAATATTTTACACACCTTTTTAGTTACCTGGTATCACTTGTATACATAAGTGTGACATTAATTACGCTTGGGATGATTTGTTTACGTAAACACAGACACCTGCTTGGAATGCATTTTCAGCACAATATTGTAAAATGCTTAGGGTTATAGGGAAAAAAAATACAGGACTTAATTTTTAATTTATACCAATCAAATAACAGTTAAAATACAGACTATACTTAAATACTTATAAATAAAGCTTATATGTAAACTGAATTTTCCAAGAAAATTAGAAGTTGTATCCTACTTTCGTTTTTGAAATAATATGAATATTTTAACTTTTTAAACTTTTTCTTTGGAATAGTTGTGCTGTGAAAATAAGAGATACATCCGCATTTTTGGGGTAGCGTTTTATCCATAGGAACTGCATTTTTCTCAGGATTTCCCCCCCAAATTTGGGGGTGTGTCTATTACAAGACTACGGCCTTTACACCTGACAATATGGTACTTAGTCAATATATCTAAATGTTAAAGGCGACAGCATGTATTTTCTTCTTCTCATGTATAAGATTTTAAATAAATTCTGCTTTGTATGAATACAAAAATAGGTTTGATAATAACGGAGCACAATTGGTACCTATGGAAATTCCAAGAGATTTTTGGAAGACCTTGTCTCTAAAAACCACATAGATATTGTCAATCAGAAACTCAAGAATCTTTTTAATATCAACTTCAGAGTACTTGTGTGTACAATCAGTGTTTTTTTACAAATAATTTTGCAAATGACCAATGACAAGATAAGTTAGTTTTTGAGTTCCACTTTTAATGAAAAAGCAGCTGTCAATAAACAAATCTCTCATCCATACAAAAAACAAAAAAGCATACCAAGGGTGATAATCTCAAAACTTAAGCATTGATCTGTTCGAAATAATTTTTTTTTATTGACATACATTTAAGGATAAACAACAATACTTGATATCGCGATTACTTAAATTAGCGGAACTCTTTCACGGAGGTAGGAAACGTCTGTTGGATGGGGGCAGTGTACTATTGAATGCAATGCATGATCGATCATTGTGGAATTTATAAGGACTGATAAGAAAGAAATCCTAGAGAAATATCTTGCTAAACATGCGCTGAACCAGCCTAATAAATTTTTGAGAGGAGCTAATCCTGTATGTTGCATGTTTTACGATACTTTTTACTAAGCGGACTTTTCTTATTAAATTCTAAATGAAAATCGTTACTTTTGAAAGTTGATAAAATACTCTAAACTTTCCTTACTTGACAAATCTACTATTTGGAGTTCAACTCTTGACAATACATTGTAGTTTCGGCATAATGATTGTTCGAATCATTCCATTGTCACCACTGTAATGTTATGCCCCAGAAATCTTGTGAGATTTAGAGCTTCCTCGACTCCCATGCTAATTAAAGAGTGGTTGTAAGTTAGATAATTGCGAGATACTCGCAATACTACGTATTGCAAAATACTGGTACTTTTAATTCAATTCACTTGTGCTCACCTTTAAAATGCATTCACAATTCTTTATAAAGTTGGTGACATTATGTATGAAAATATGAAGTCTAGTTACATGTTTAAAGTATGCTTGTGGTACATGTATGCATTTTTTTTTCTTGAACAGTAAAGGAAGGGATGAGAGAGTTCATCGAGTGCTATAAACTTTCATTTGTATGTTATTTTTTATAGATGGAGTAGTACACAAGCACAATTTTTTAAAGAAAGAAAAGTCAATGGAATGAAAGCCAAAGAAAAGGTGAAGTGAATTGTCACTCATTATATTTTAAATTTAATGTGGACATGGTCATTATTTTAGTTTTGTCATAACCTTCTTATCAATTTTAAGCAGTGCAGACAGATGCATTTCTTATTGCTTTGAATAGAATAAATTATCAAAAAAGTTTGTATATGTTTTTTGATATAGAATTTATATTAAAAAAAATTATCAATTACTGCAGTTTTGAATTTCAGTACACTAGAAATTTTTCTGCCCTGCCATGAATATGGCTGGGGCATATAGAGTTTGTCATGTCCGTCTTCCTTCCTTTCAACCTTCTGTCTGTCCTTCCATTCCACTTTGCTTTTAGCTCAGTTCAAAACTAAGTTTCAAAGAAACTATTCAAGATATTTTTATCAATCTTCATATGCTGATACATATTGATAAGAGGTATTCAATTTCATCAACGTACCTTGACCTTTCCTTTAACTTTGACCTCACTTTTCTTAAATTAGTGTTTAACTCAGTTTTAAAGAAACCATTCAAGATAGTGCAATCAAACTTCATATACTGATACATACTGAATCAACATTTTTTACCTTGACCTTTCCTTTGACCTTGACCGTACTTATCTTAAATAAGTGTTTAGCTCAGTTTTAAAGAAACCATTCAGGATAGCGTAATCAAACTTCATTTGCTGATACATACTGATGAGAGCTATTCAACTGCATCAACATTTTTTGATCTTGATTTTTCCTTTGACCTTCACCTCACTTTTTCTAAATTAGTGTCAAACTTCATATTCTGATACAGACTGATGTAAGGTATTTGACTGTATCAACATTTTTGACCTTGACATTTCATTTGACCTTGACTTCATTTTTCTTGAAATGGTGATTAGCTCAGTGTTAAATAAACGGTTTCCATTCAAAATATTTTTTATCAAACTTATTTTGCTTATGCGTATTAGTGAGAACTATTCAACTGCATCAAAAATGTATGACCTTGAACTTTCCTGTGACCTGGACCTCACTTTTCTTAAATTTGCATTTTGCTTAGTTTTAAAGAAACCATTAAATATAATTTTATGTGAGCTTATGCACTTAACAGAATGTGGTGGGAATTTATCATCTATATCCAACTTTTTCGATTTCAATGTTAAAGAAACTATTTTAAGATATTCTCATCAAATTTCATACACTAAAAATATTTTTATGTTGCATTACTAATATGCCCACATGGTGCAGTGGTTAAAGCTCTAGAGTTGCGGAGTAAGGAGTTGATCCTTATGTCGCTGGTTCGAATCCCACTGTGGGACGTGGAGACCGTATAAACCGAGGTCCCATGTCACAGTAGGTGCTGACATAAAAAGATCCCTCACTGCTTAATGGCCCTTAGTGCCGAGTATAGGTCAAAATTTGCAGCTCTCCACCGGCAAGTGGTGGCGTCTCCATATGAGTGAAAAATTCTCGAGAGGGATGTTAAACAATAAACAAGCAAATAAAAATTAATATACCCTCAGCGGGGCATTCATGTCCTATGGACATATTTCTAGTTTTGCCCTCTTTTACATTTGTACATGGATATACTTTTTATTTTTGCTCTGTAAACAACAACAACAAAAACATTATACCATATAATATGCACAAAATTATATGCTAGGAATGTATTGTGAAAGATGCATTTCAGCTGACAAATGTAGCATCTTTAAGCCAGCTTTTTAAAAATTTTTCTGAATGACTTTCAGGTACTTCTTTTATATTTGCAACTCATTTATAGGGATGTATTAGTATGGTAGCCTGTCTGCCAACACCTTGTAGATGAGATTCTAGCACATATTGTGTGAAATGGTTCTCTTAATTGACATGGGAAGGTCACTATTTTTTATCAAGATAAAAATTACTTGTATGTCTTGTAATAACATTATTTAATATATCCCTTTCATAGCACACATGTTCGTTTCAAAGAGAAGAAAACATTTATAATTTTTCAAGGTCAATAATCTCATGGATGAAATGCAAACTGTACTATTTGAAATAGGTGGTATAGGTATTTCAGAGTCTGTATTACATCTTGCCAGTTTATTGTTGGAGGGAATATTCTCATCAAATAAACTATGTAAAGATTTGCTTTTTAATGAAAGTATTTTTATAAGTAATAACTTCATTTCAACTTACAATGAACAGTTAATCAATGCATCTCACTTTGTATCTAATGCATTTTTAGAACACAAATTTGTGGTTTAAAATATGTTGTAATAGTTTAATAATTCTATTCATTTTTTTTAATTGACAAGAAATGAAAATGTAATGATTATTTCAAAATAGTGTTTTATTCCTCTTATGTATATTTATAGATATGTAAAAGATTGTTATTTTTATTGATGTTATTTTTGTGTACAAAATACTAGTTATTTATTACTTTATACAAAACTAATGTTGTGAAGATTGATAATAATAGAAGTCCTTATGCATATATTGAACAGTATACAAATGTCACCAATGTAATACACATTTACAAATAAAATGAAATTTTACATGACTTGCACATATTTGCATTATTTGTTACAGTTATAACAAATCTAATTCATTGTATTTATTGTTTCCAATTTTTATTGTCTATTCAAACATGGAAAAATTATATGTGTAATGATGTTAAAGACACAAGAATATGAATTAAAATAAGACTGTATGAACTACCTTTAGATTTATGAATTCAGTAGACAGTGACTGTGACAAATGTGTATTTAGGATAGAGATCTTAGACATGAGAAGAAAAGGGGTTGTTTTACAAACTTTTTTTTGCATGGGGAAATATTGACATTTTTATACAACAACAAATGAAGTTACTGGAATTGTGAAGTCTACGTGTCTTCTGTGAGTAGACATCTTTTGAAACAAAGGTAGCTTGGGGCCAGAAATATTCTAGACCCAGTAGTAATGGTCTTTTGCACAAGGTCATAGTCTCTGTATATCAAAGTATTAAATACTTACCAATAATTGTTTGTAACCTCAGAGTATGATCCTAACACAGGTTAATACAGGTCAAGGCCATAGGGTTTAGAAATGTAATAAATATTCAGATAAACACATAATTCTGTTTGTTTATTTGTTTGTTATACATCCTTTAAGAATTTTTCACTAGTATTGAGACACCACAACTTGCTGGTTGAGGGCTGCAAATATAGACCTGTACTTTTGAGCAGTGAGAGGTCTTTTCTTGTCCCAGCATATACTGCAACAAGGGAATTTGGTTTCATTGGAAGAACCGGTTTCCATGTCCTTCAGTGGGATTTGTACCTATGACTTAAGGAACAAGTCGTTACTCCACTACTCTAGAGCAAATGCTTTGACCACTGCGCCAAGCGGGCAATCACATTATTGTTATACTAGATGTAAATCAAGGCGAAGGGATAATTGTGACTTGGGGATGTATAACAACCCTGCATCAAGTTCAATTTTGTCCACTATAAAATAACTTCCAAAGATTATATTATCCTAGGGTTCATTATGCTCAGAGTATATGACATAAATTGGATATATAAAATTCTAAAATACATTTTTTTTTTTAGAAAAGTACAAGGTTATAGTTCCAAGAGGTCATATCTAGCATGTACAGGTGATTGTGGCTTAGATGATGATTCTATACCATAAGTCATCATGTGACTACGACGTTTTAAATCAATGTGTTTCTTTGGTGGTGGATGAAATATTTTCTTAACATAACAATTACTATCGGTCATTTACTATATTTCCATAAGATTCAGGACATGAAAATTTGTCTACGAATAGACATCACCCTATTAGTTCCTTCTAGTTAAAATAAGGAATCATCATACTGGCTTTTAAAGTGCCTAATATTTTACTTAAGATAAATGGAAATTGACCAATAAATACTGGTATGAGAAGTACATTTATGCATGTGTAGTTTTTTATTAAAATAATTAGAAAAAAGAAAATGGTCTACATAATCACGTATATATATATTTTGGTCTCCTTTATGCATTATATATACTTGGTCTACTTTAACCCTTCGGGATCCTCATAAAATATATACATGTCTACCTTAAACCTCCAATGTATTTACAAAATATTAAGGAGACCAGAAATGTCGTATATTTTTCAGGAAGCAACATTTAGGGCTGAGGGGGTAAAATTTTCATTATTGAAGCCTATTAGAATAAATTTGGGTGAAAGTGTGAATCAGAATGTCTCAAATAAAAGAAATGAAAAATGTCTACTTAATGCCTCAAAATAAGTGCGGTCTACTTTATGCCAAAGTCCACCTTATATATATATATATATATATATATATATATATATATATATATATATATATATATATATATATATATGCTCTATCTGAAGTTACTAAAAAGTTATTACATTCTTTAGTTTAAACACTTTTAAGATGGGTTCTTTCATGCAGTTTAGTGCTCAACTTGTACAATTGTAAATGCTTTTTAATAAAAAAAATTTTCGCAAAGATTCTTTGGAAGATCATCAAATTATCTTTAAAAGAGTTTTGCATTATCATGCAAATTTTAATCTTGTAAACATGCCTTTCTTAAGAATTTAAACTACATCAAAGGCTCTCCACTGTTTGGATTAAGAAGGTAGTTTTTCATTTATTTTTTCCTCAATCATGTACATTTCAAACGATTTATTAAACTTTTATCGTGTGTTTGTAAACCCATTTAAAATCCATTTTGAACATTTGATTTTATCCTATATCGTGTTTACATTTACCTTCCAAGTGCTTTTTATTGATAAAGATGATTTCAAACCATTGTGCTGCAAAAATTTAATTTTTTACCATACCAATCTGTGAGAACCCCTTTGTGAATCTTTGAAGAGTCGGAAGTATACTCTGTTTATTCGATGTTGTTTGGTAAAAGTCTTCTAGAATGCAATATTTCGTACAAATCATATTTGAAGCACCCCTTTGCAAGGTAGCTAAAAATGGTCTCATCTACAATGATTGCAGACGTAATGAATTATTGATATCATACATACACTTCAGATCAAATGGAAAATAAGCACTTTGCGTGATGTGATTTCCAGTCATCGTATTGACCCGAAAACAGACACCACTGGTTAGTTTCCACTTGAGTATTCCGAGTGTTAATTCTATCTTAATTCATTACAAGCAATTATTTTTGCCAGGAAATGTTCTCTTGAATAATTTCGGGAATTTTCTTCGGAGAGAGTGTTTTCCTTGGAGAATCCGACTTGTGTTCTGTGTATTGACCATTGCTTGCACGCAGATGGTGACAAATGAAATCCCCATGGACCCGCATTCTCTCGCTTCACAAAATTAGACAATGAAATTAAGACATGGATTTCAAATTGACTTGAATGTGTTCAGCAAATGAGGGTTATAATTGAATATTTACTCGACTGAAAGGAAATAACTACTCCAGAATCTCTTAGCTTTTTGCGTTTTCGATTGATGCTATTTATTAAACGGACAGAAAAATATCCTTTCATCATTTGGGTTGTAACATTGCAGCAGAACGATGGTTTGGTTTATTTTTGTGGTTTTTGTTTTTGTGCCTTGTGTATTTTGTTCAGTACCCGTGAAGAACGATAATTGTACATATCTGTTTGATATGGAAAGAAATTCTATCAAAGTAACGTGTTCTAAAAATGTGACTGTGACCATTCGTGGGAAAGGAAATACAAAATTACTGACCGGAAATGATGAAGCCATGAAATACTGGTTTGAAGCCAATTTAAACGCCCATAACAATAAAACAACTCGTTCTGGGGATTTTAATACAAAAGCCATGCACAAATTAAAAGGTGCAAATAGGATTTTACGGAAAACAAAAAAGATTCTCGGAAAGAGATTGGCTGCCCTCAATGTTACATCAAGTGATTTAGAAGACGGGGATGTCAAACTTAAAAACGATGTTGAAATTTTACAGAGATATCCTCCAGG
Source organism: Saccostrea echinata (assembly GCF_033153115.1). Taxonomy (NCBI): domain Eukaryota; kingdom Metazoa; phylum Mollusca; class Bivalvia; order Ostreida; family Ostreidae; genus Saccostrea; species Saccostrea echinata. Next base: position 32,519,655 of record NW_026889803.1, read on the forward strand.
TTCCATATTTGCACACCAATCTATTGTTGCAGCCATTAAAAATCAGTACAAGTATCTCCAAATGGCCATGCTTACCCAAAACAACGAAATGAAGCAACTTGTCAAGTCAATGACGTCATTGGTTTCTGCTACCCAGAAATCCATTCGAAGTGTTATGGCGATGGGTGACGAGTTACAAGAACAACTGGTTCTGCTGAACACAGCTCTTGTTCGATGTAATATGACGATTATCAACAAACAAAAAGGTTTGTGATCGATGGCTATTTTGACATAAAGGTCATACATAAGAAATTGTCAATATTATGGAAAGCTGACTCTCTCCCAACTTAAACCGAATTTTTCCGTCATAATTTTCTCACCTTAAGAAATAAAATTCAAGCAAATTTGATATACCATAAGGGCAATGTATAGTAGAGACAAATCAGTTGATGAAATGGAATAAATAATGAAACATCTTGGACCTTCGAAGTGACGTATACAGATAAGACCACGGTTAATTAGATGTTTTGGTAGCTTTGATCAAAAGATCCCACTTGTTGTAAAATGTTGTTTGTAGACCTTGCGCCCCATTTCTCTATCCATAGCTATCCATCCTTGTCAAAACATTGATTGAATTTTCTTCTTCTGGTACAAACTGATGGATAATCTGGTAAAAGTTTTATACATGAAAACATAAAAAATTGTATTTTATTATTTACAGTTGTAAATGGACCGACTTTAATAAATTCACTTGTTCAGTCAGCTTTCACGTATATGTTAAATGTAAATTATATGTATAAATATTGTAGCCATGCAAAATATATATATTATAGAAGTAAGAAACTATGTTTGACCAATTTTTCACTCTGTGTTTTTTAAAGTCTTTCAAAAGCCTCCTACCATTTAAATTTCTGCCATGTACAATTTTAACGTTATAACAACTATTTTCACATCATTATACATGGACTAGTAGTTTGAATTTCTTTTATTTTTTAAATTACAGACTACTGTCCTCGGATCTTGACGTCTATTTACCCTTCAAAGGACAGAGTGGTCAAGGTGGGTATCGCAGTGGGTACTATCATGAAAGATCCGGTTCCATCCGGTCTCTACTGGGTGACGTATGATTTTAGTGACATCAATGAGGTGGTTGCTTATAAGACTTTAGAGGACTTTGAGTTGGATATTTCCCAAGAAAAACGCAAACTTCCGTTTTTCTGTGAGGGCACAGGGCACACAGTGTACAAAAACTACTTTTACTGCCAAAAGATGATGACAAATAAAATTGTACGGTACAATCTTATGGAATCTCGTTGGTTGGGAGAACTGGAACTTCCGGGTGCAGGTGCGCACAACGCTTATCCATACCAGTCGGACCGGTTCAGTGACATCGACTTTGCAACGGATGAATACGGATTGTGGGTTATTTATGCGTCCTCAGCGTCTAGTGGAAACGTAGTTATCAGCAAGATTAATGAGGACAATTTCACGATTTCAGAAACATGGACGACTTTAATCCCCAAACGCACTGTTGGAAATACGTTTATGATCTGTGGAATATTATATGCAACGGATTCTTACACTAATTCGCCAACGTACATTAAATACATTTATAATACCCATAACGGGGGCAATAAAGAACTAAAAAGCACGGAAATAACGTTCACAAACACTATAAGAAATGAATTTGTTTCAAACTATATGCTTGACTATAACCCCTTGGACAGGAAGTTGTATACTTGGAATCATGGGAGAGTTGAAATATATTCAACGATGTCCTCAACAATCGATAAATAACGAAAAATAGTAGTATGCAGTGAGTAACAAATTAACACAACTGTGACCTGAAAAAATATTGATTAAAACATTGTTGATAATTTATTGCCCCCACCAGTATCTATTATAAATTGTGTGTATCACTCATCAGTACCTCTATATGGACGTGTGACAAGTGGTGATTAATGTTGGTAGTGGCGTCAAGTGCACTAGCTAAAATTAACTACAAATTACATGCTTGCAGAAAAAGGTTCTCATATACATATATTATAAAATCCATGGTAGTCAGTCCTACATAGTGAACGATTTCACGTTTTAGTTCACTATATCTGTAACTTTTGTTATAATTATGTTCTCTTATTTGGCGTTTATTATCCATTTGAATAATTTTTGTGATTGATTTACCCTGAATACATTTTAGGTTGCTACAATTTGGCTATGAAAATATCCTTGAATCGCAATAATACAAAAATTGCGATAAATTGACGAAATTACATTTAATTGCAAAAAATATAATTATTTTTGTGAATTATTGACATAAAGTGGATAGGACTGAAACAGCTAGAGCATCTGAATATTATCAAAATTTAAGATGCATGTAACTATAATAACCTGACAGCTTTCGGGATCTTTTATAAACAGTTAAGTTGCCGCCAAATAATGCATGTTAGAAACTAAAACAATTGTGAATACACAAAAGTTACGTTACATTTCATTTATAATCGCTTTGAATATAAAGTTCATGATGATGAAGCGAAAAGAAGATTATTACTGTCTTCCATGGAAGACAGTAATGTAGACAGAGTTGAAGTTCTTTTTTGTACAGTCTTCGGATATACACTTCCTCTTTTTTGTGATTGGTAGAAAATGCATGATGTGAAAATTTCAATTATTTCATTGGTTGAAATGCTGTTCATGGCAAGGGAGATAATTTTCTGGTGATTTAGTTTTCGTACGACTTAAATTTTTCATGATTTTCATTCTTTAAAAAATCGACAAAACGATCAAAAGAAAATTCCAATAAATAAAAATGACACTTCTAAAATTTTCATAGCAATTATTAAAAAGTATTTCTATATTTTTATGGTAAACAGGAATCTTTTTTGCATGCAAACATTAAAATATGTGTTATTCTTTTTACTTTGTTTTGTCTGTCTTTCACATGGTACATGTAGAAACAAATGCATTTTCTCATTGTTTACTGTACAGGCATTTGTCTGGCATAAGATAAATGGAGGGCATAAAATGCATTTTCTCGGGCCTTTCCGGCAAGCTCGAAAAAAAAAACACACTACTTTTTCCGCTTGGTTGAAAATTCTGAGAAGTTGCGATCGATGGTAGAGCTTATGTCTCCAAATGGCTAATGGAGAAATACAAAGAAGAACTCATCGTTACTGCTCAAAAATAATACGGCCTGATACATATGTAGGTGTATGTCAGTTTACTCTTTAAGGTTATTGCTAAAGACGGTAAAGCTGTTTGAAAAAAGCTATACTTGTTCAATGAGTTCTTGAAATTCTTATCTACTGATATTATATATAGATATATGTTCCGCACAATTTAAAACATCCTCTGAAATGGCAAACAATTGGATGAACGTGATATTTTTTATGTACAGTGTAAATATATACACTGTAGTAAGAAGCAACGGGAATAAATCACTTTCTTCTTTAATTTTAAATCAATTTTGCTGTAGAAAGTAAAGTTTACATAAAACTGTTAGAAACTCTGCATTTCTCTTTTTTTCTTCTTTTTATAAGTATTGAATTTCAATTTTATTGTGTTGTCCTTTTTGACCAATTTTTTTTAATCAAATCAACTCTGCAATATGACCCCTCGCAACAAACTGGTCCTACAGGCTTAATTAATTAATAACATCAATGATACTTAATGAATATAATTTTTTACACATAGTAGCTAAATATTGACACTGTTTTCATTTCTTCACATTCTCCTAATAAATTAAATGTTCACATTAAAAAAAAAAGATCGGATAGAAACAAAACAAAATGAGGAAACAACACAAAACATTGATATACACTGAGTACCCTTGATTCCGTCGAAAAAGTTGCTTTTATTACATTTTCAACAGTGAAATAATGTGATTTATTTATTGAATAAAAGTGACATTCTTTCACAGTGAAAAGATACCAAAGTGATATTCTGTCACAGTGTGAAAGGATATCAAAGTAAGTAAAAAATAATTTCTGGCCTATAATAAGGTAGAGATGGTAACTAAAACATCTTGATAGAGACTATAACTGCCAATTTCTTCCCAAATATGTTGCTAAAATCCATGTTACAATTGTCTTCAATCTCACAACTGCTAAGATATGATGTCTCAACTGCTCAACTATGACGTCACAGCCTATGACACAGTGTTACGAAAAGACAGAGGCAAAGGGACAATCAAAGAAAATGTAATAAACAGAAAATTCAATGTTTTCTAGTTGGATATGGAAATTATTTCACTCGTGAGACAGGATTTTTTTTTAAATATTTTTACTCGTGCTTCGCACTCGTGAAAATATCAAAAAATCATGTCACACTCGTGAAATAAATTCCATATCCCACTGCAAAACATTGAATATCCTCTATATATACAATGGTTTGACTACACGGATCTTTCTATTATCGATTTTGATAGAGCATTATTCTGGACATTATTAATTTCAGCTACAACTGACAACTTTGGATCGATTTTTTCCCCCATTTTTAATTAGGGATCGCCGGAATTTGAATCAATCACTTTGAATTCCTCTTTATTGAAATTCCACACTGTAAGAAAAATTGTTGCATTATAAAATTGGGAGGGTAAATATGACAAACAATGTTTATGCATGTTAATTGATGACAGTAACGGACAAAGCCTATTAAATATCCTCTCAATGGCTATTTTTTCCACAAAAATACATTGCTTTGTTTATTTTATATCCTTATAAAATAAGTATGTTTTTAATTTTATGACTAAATTTCTTTAGATATTAAATTTTTATTTAAATAAAAAGATCAGAATTTACCATCATCCTCTGTAACACAGACTTCATAAGGTTAACGAGCTTTTGTTTGCCTAACGTTTTTTTCTCATTAGCCTTGTCTTTTTTGTCTCCCTGAAAGCAATATATAATATATAAACATATCATAATTAATTTAATTCAACATGTACAAAATGGTAAATAACATTACTTTGTCGTAGTTTTCAACGATATGATGTATACGTTCAGCATTATTCAACTCAGTGCTTTAGGCATAAAATTAAAATACTCTTTGAACTCGTACTCACACAGACAAATGAATTTTATTATTTTGATAAATTATTATTTGATAAATGAATTATTTCAAACAACGATTAAGTAAAGTAAGTATTAGTCTACATACCGATGGAAAAGGTTCTATAAATGTTGCTACGTCATGAAAAGTGCCAAAAAGGCTTATGGGCGTCCATTCTGGTACGTACACGTGATACAACTACAATGCCCAGAATGAAAATGAACTCTTTTATTTTTCAATTTTTTTTTAATGTACGAGGTTCATTCAAATAATATGAAGACAATGTCACACTACGTCATATTATTTTTAAGAAGTTTAATTAAGACCAACACATTATGTATATGTAAAAATACTTTTTATTTTCTCCCTTTGTGTAGTTCCATTCATTTTGATCAAATGGAACTCATTTTACTAAAAAATCAACATGTTATCAGGAACACTCTGATAAACGCCCCTCAACATTTCACACAGTCTGTGGCGCCAATCTCAACCATTAAAAAATATTTCTATACCATTTGAAAATTAGTCTGTTAACAATTGTTCGAGTAGTACATGTATAAGTTTCTTCATCAGTGTTTACAATTTTTTTTACCGCGTAACTCTGATAACACCAACTTGCCATACTAATTCTTTGACTTGAGTTTACTGATAATCAGTTTCCTCGCAGGCCATCCATCATACGACACATAGTCTACCACTCAAAAAAAAATTAAATAAAAAAATCTGACGTCTTTTTTCCCTATGAGGAATACCTCTTCTGAAATTGATTTCCCTTCAATGAAGCAATATATCAAATCACAATTTGGCATATGAAATGACGTTAAAAAACGTACAACACAGTGGGAGAGATAACTCTTGCAATTTCAATTAAACGTTTAACGTGACGTCAAATTTGACGTTAATAATAAAGCGATCCTGGTGTAAAAAAAAATTATAAAAGAATTTTTTTGTTCTTTTGTTTATAAAAGAGAAAACAAAAAAACTATCAAGCAAGCAAAAAAAATAAAAAATAAAAAAATAAAAAATAAATTAAATACAATTCGATTATCGATACCGTTCTCAGAAGCTCACTCATCAAAGAAAAACAACTCTAAAAATATGGGAGATGTTGTTTTCCCTCCCTTCAGTTGAATTATTCCTCCTGTTTTCCGAACAATTATTATTTTTTCACGATCGAATATAAAGATACATTAAGTCAAACCTGATGAACTGGAGAACTGAAAACTATTAAAATATATACAAAGTAAGTATCGAAAGTGAAAAAGAATTGTTTACTGACATTATCTGAATTCATGATTATCTCATTGCAGCCAACTGTCCGACCTTCTGTCAATATCAACAATGTCGGTTCGCATTTCCTTGAATCAATACAAAACGTTTCATGAATAACTTTAAAATAGATAAAGAATTTAAAGTTTGATACATTAAAGTTAATATTGACGAATACGAAATTTCCATTTTATATTTAGGAGCAACGAATAATGCATCCAATATCAGGGGAAAACCCCCACACGCTCTCTTGTTTGGAATAATTAAGAAACTATATTCCATTTACATCACATGAGAGTTGAACATACACCTTTAATTAAAAAAAAAAATAGAATTCAATAAACAACATTGAAATTCAATGAAAGTTGAATTCATATCTAGGAGCGAAATTGAATGCATATATGTGTGGACATATGGGACACGTGCCGACGTGGACATAAAATTCTTAAGTAGGTTTTACTAAATACAAAACGTACTAGTAGTCAATATTTAATCTGCATACATGAATTAGCGAATTAGTACTTCAGTTTGGAGGGGGGGGGGGCACTACCAAAGATTCAGAATTTCCTTGACAAGCAAAAATAAAATAGGTCATCAGATATTATTATTGAGGGGACACAACTGACAAGCATAAAGTGGCTATTCCATATATCGGCAAAATTATTGGGGGCACCCCCCCCCTTTTTGTAATCGGTTTTAAGTTTTGACACAATTCTGTGCATTTATGCTAACAATGTATTCAATAAAATTCAAAATAAAAAAAAAATGTGGGAAAAGCGTTTTGCAAATTGTACAAAACAACTACATTCTGTACAAAGGATTTAAAGAACTATCAATAAGTATGCGATGCGAGAAGATTTAGATTGAAACATCTGGCAACTATTTATATGTTGTTAGAATGCATTAGGATTGTGCATAACAATCGGGAGATGCACTATATGCTAGATGAATTGACTATTACTTTTTTTAGCATGAGTCTTAAATTCAATATATTATAGATTGCAACTGATATTTTAAATTGAACGATAATTATGGCATTTTTCTTTTGTAAATAAAGTAAATAATTTCATATATCACCAAACTTAACTATTCTCATTTTTTTTCAGAGAGCAATTAAGAACAGAAAAGATTACTATGGTACTTTGTATTTCGGTTCTTTATAGCTTTCACGAACCTGCATATAAGAGGGAAACAAGACAATGTTTTGTAATTACATTTCTGTGAAGTCAAAGTTCGCTAATGAATTTTACAATTCATAGAAAAGGAGTCCGAAGTTTTTATCGTAAAAAAAATATTCCACCCTCAACTAAAAAAAACCCCAACCAAGATGGCAACGCGTTTTGGGGGAGACCCATGCACTATATAAAAAATATGTGCAGGTTTAGCCCAGGAATTTTGTCTTTAAAATGATCTGTTTGAGTGTTCTTTATAAAAGAGGTTGTGATCGCTCCCCCCCCCCCACACACACACACTTTCGGGCGGAATTAGACATTGTGGTAATTTTTGAAAGGATAATGTACCGTGATAATTCAATGAGCTTAAAATAACTTTCACTCTTCACATACAAATATTGGGGCACGGTGGCATGTCCACCCACTGAGAGTTTTGCCAAATTCATGCCATACGTGTTTAAAACATCGATTAGCAGCAAACTCCCTCCTCTTCCCTACAGGAAAAGGATCTGACAAAGTTGCTTTTTTGAGATGGAAACTGGACTACCTGCTAGAATTCCTTCTCTTTTTTTTTTTAATTTATGGTTCAACCCTCCCCCAAATTGATCATTGCGTCTTTCAAAATCACTCTACGGTACGTTCTTATATTAAACAACAGACAAATGTACAAATGTGCAAGTTCTTTCCGCAAGCACGAAGCATACTGCATAATTGATATACACATCTTGAATGCGTCCTAAAATACCGTTAAAGAAAGTTTCAAGTCGTTAGCTTTAAATATTTGCATAACAAAGGAAAGAGAAAAAAGTCTTCATTTTTCCCCCATTGCTAGCACATTTATATTTCCAACAAGATATGACAAGATAGGCTCAGACCCCTTTTTGGCCAGTTTGGGATGTCTCTTAGAACGATGCAGTTACATGTATTCACAATCAGAAACCTGTTGTAAAATGCAGAGGTCACAGAAAGGTAAAAAAAAAAAAACTGTCAATTTCCGAATTTTCTCATTTTTATTCAAATTTTCATTAATTTTAGAGCGTTTTTTGTTTCAGAAAACAGAGTGCAAGCTTGCCTATATCTACCAAATTTATATATTCAAGTACTTGTGTCAGACACTTCTTGTGTATTTCAAAAATCTCAGATAGGCAAGCTCGCGCTATATGATTCACGTAGTGACAACCATCTTAAAGACGAAATCCCATTAGAATCAATGAGATTTGATTTATTTTGCTATTTTGGGACTCTCTTGTGGCCTCAATGTACGTTTTTAATCTAATTTAATGTCGGTTTTAAAACAAGCATCATTTGAAGTTCTTAATTGCAAACCACAAATTTATCACAATTTTAACCTGTTTTGATTTTTTATATCAAATTAGGAGGCCATATTTGGTCATTAGGAGACAACATTTTATTTTATTATTTGCTTGTCAACTTCTCCAGGTAAGAATATAAATACATAGTAACTTGTCCCATTCCTTTGAAATATGTAATCTGTAATAATAATCTGACTTGAAAAAATTCGTCACCTCCAAACTGCTTTCAGAATTAAATGGTGGTTCCCACACCATACCTTGTCCTTTGATATGAGAGACACAGCACCGATTTCTAATTAATTCCAATTAATCACATAGTAAAGAAATTATTCAGAATATTTTGTCGCTCGAACGACCTAATAAGTCTTGCGAACGAGATAAACTAGTAAGTGAGACGACATATTATTTCCAGATATATTAATAAAAAACTATTTTTGCAAGTACGTGTACTTTACCACTGTATAGTTTGATTTAATATCATTGCAATTTTTAAAATTAAAGTTCAGGATAAGTCATGCAAATGATATAAGCCACGATATCGACATCATGAGTCGTGTCAGCAAGAAAATATTTTTTACACAAAACATTTGAATTTTCAGCATGAGAAAAAAAGATGCATATGAGCACATCATTAATAAATAATTCGCTCTTTATATTTCTGCTTTACAACTATTTTTTTCTTTAATTTTAGAATTAAACATTAATTATTATTAGACTTACATTGCTCTCTGTCACAACCATAAATCTTTCTATCGGCAGAGTCATTTTGGTTTTGCAAATGAACTTCCTTGAAAAATTATTTCACTATGAATGTAAGTGAATTGTTCGACGTTAGTATTTAATGAATGTATAAAAATAACACGATGTAATACACACAATAAAATGCTATCATCTTTTGAACAATATACCAACTGTGCAGTGTGCTAAATATGATATCCCATATGCTTAACACAGTGTCTTTGTTTAAAGTTCCTAAGCACGATGTTCCACAATTCTGTCAGTTATACGACCTATCATGTTACAGCATAATTAGTAACCTTAATCTATTAACAGAATTTTCAATTGCATGTCTTTGAATAAATTTCATTTTGCTGGATTGAGATATAACATTTAATTCAGTTAGATGTAAATATTCTATCAAGAGATCCTGGGGAGGGGGGAGTCCAAAGATGCCTGTACAACGCACTGAGGTCTCCGTTTATCTGTATACTTGATAAATCCTAAATAAATTTCCCTCACCCTTATTTCTCTTCATTAGAGTTAATTGTAAGGGGACATAGTACAATCTGCCCGTAAGTCCTGGCGTTTACTCTTGTGTCCATACCTTCCATGTTCTGAAAACATTGCAAGTATTATTCAACCTTGCTCCGACGATGCTACGTAACCGACGAAGAATTGGAGATTTAGGAATTTACGCAGGATTGTCGTTCGTTCCTCTCTCATGTATGTACGGGGGTCATTCAAAAAGTAATGCAACATACAGTTTATCATAATAAATGTAGAAGTATTTAATTTTATTTTTTAACAGTTGAAAAGTTCTATTAAAGAACTCCTAATCACAGAAAACCCCGTGCTTTTTTTTCCTATTGTTCTCGCAAAGGAAATCACTTTTAAAGTAAGAATGGTCACTACACTGAGCTGAAAACTGTTTTAAAATTACCTCTGCCAAGAAGATGAAAATGAGGGCGTATGTGAAAACTGCTTCATTACATAAATAGCTGAATAATCCATACCAAAGATATAATTTTGATATGTAGAAAGACCAGCCTTTCACACTGTATGGTTTTCAGATGGATTCGGAAATTCAAAAGTAAAAAAGTACAATTAAAAGATCGCAGTCAAACTGGTAGATCGAAATCTTTAGAGGCACCAAACATATCGATGCTGTGAGCAACATGATATCTGAAAATGCCAAATTTCCATTGACAGACTTTGCTAATATACGAAACATTTCATCGTCATAACAGTTTATAGATTTCTGATAAATGAAATAAATCTAACAATAATTCTATCAGATGGGTGCCTTATTTCTTTACAAAGAGAAAACATACGTTAAATGTGATAATGGTCTATTTAAAAATAAACATTTTTACAAAAAAGAAGATTAAACTTGAGTGATGGATGACGAAACATGGGTGTAGTTTTTATAGCCGAAAAGGAAGATCAAGAATAAATTGTGGAATCAAAGAGAAAGCTGTCTTCCTATTATTGCAAAGAGAAGCAAGGGCTCCAAATATGTTTTATTAATTTTCTTTTTATTCAAGAGGTCCAGTATAACATGTACATACAGCCAGAGGAAGGAATATCAATGGTAACTTTTATGTTAAAATTTCACTCAGGGAAGTTGAGCAGATTTCCTGCAAAGCAAGCCCAAATACCGGTCCCCAGAGTATTTTTTTCTGCACCTGAAAACGCTCCTGCAAATAAGAATAGAGAAATAAATAAAATTTTGAAGAAAGGAAAGTTTACAGAGTTTGGGCATCCCCCATATTCGCTAGATCTCAGTCATTGTGGGATCTTTTCCTTCCAAAAACATATGAAAGCAATCAAAGGAAGATTTTACAATTTAATTTCAGGTATATTATGGAAAGTGCTATTTATATCCACAAATTTTCCCTGTAGCGAGAGGAGACAAATCTGGCTATTCGCAGCTTGTTTTTGCTTAACCTCTTATATATAGTATTAAGAAAGAAACATTGAGTGAAAATGTCATTTATTGAAACTAACAAATGACTAAAAACTAAATTTAACTATTACATAGACTTATAACACAATTAATTGGCTGGGCTTAAAACAAAATATATACTACATGCTGACTAGTCACGTGACAAATTGACTAGTTAAACATGCTGACTAGTCACATGACATAATTCTTGCTAATCACATGACAAAAATAGCCCAGCCAATAGTATAAATGGTAAAAAACACTTAAGAAGCAAAAAGGTGGTGCACAAAAAAGCCATAAAGAAAGGAAACATGCTGCCTTCAGTATGTGACTTTCTGCGCCACCCTATTCATCGGTGTCATCAGGGCATGAGTATGAAGATGAGTATGCTGAGGTTTTCTGGTCATGGTTACAAAGAATTTAGACATGTGTAAATGTTAATACGGAATGCTTTGAGGGATTGAAAGTATTAAGAATCTGCTTTACATGCTTTTCCTATTTTTAGATGACCTTTTGCATTATTTATTGAACGACCCTCGTATGAACCGATGGTAGAGAGTGAAAAACGTACAGAAGTATAAATGCAGGCAATTTGAACAGTAATGCTTTACCTTTCAATCTCATATATACTGCTACATTGATACAATTAAATAAAAGAAAGGAAGGGTTAACTTAGTTTAGATGAAAGGTCAAGGTCATACACATGTCCGACTAGTCTCATAACTACTTGATACAAGGATGTCAAGGGCAAGAGCAGTGATTCTCATTTGGCAATAATAATATTTGGCTCAATATTTGAAAAATTGTGATCTTAAAATAATATCAAGTTTCAAAGGGTTTTAAGGCTTGCTCTGCTAATCAGAATGCTTGTCACAGGGGTTGGACATAGTCATTGAATCTTTTTTTTAATTTTATATCTATTCGAATATTTTCGAGCGACATGATTTTACTATAATACATGCTGTTCATTAGGTGGACTACCAACCACCAGACGCTGTGCTTAAGTTTATCGCAATTTTTTTTTACACTGTATACAAATGTCCCAAACTACATACTGTTGTAAACAACAATAGATATGCAAGATATATGACTTTTAATTTACTTGAATTTTCACTGTGCTCAGCTGAACTTTTTCAAAGAAAATTTTCCTGAAATTGTCATAAAAAGGCTATATATATATATATATATATATATATATATATATATATATATATATATATATATATATATATATATATATATATATATATATATATATAGTACCCAACCTGACACAAAGCAGTCCCAGAGCAGTCCCGGGGACTGCTTTCTGGGACTGCTAAAGCAGTCCCACAGCGGTCCCCGAGCAGTCCCACAGCGGTCCCAGAGAAGTCCCACAGCAGTTCCATATCGGTCCCAGCAGTCCCAGAAAGCAGTCCCAGCAGTCCCAGTGGGCGGGGTTAATTAATTTAATGGGCGGAGCTTACTCAGAAATGAGATTACCAATAAACAATGTAACTATAAAAGGCAGTTGAAATTGATGATCATTTCTTCCTGAGTAGTATCAATAAATATTTACAATTCTTCTACGACAGTCATTTCTGAACTGTTAAGAAAATTACAGTACTCGTATAGAAATAAATAATAATTATCGAACGAAGAAGACATTCACACCCATTCATAACATGAATATTTAAACACAATTATTTGGTATATTAATTTTTCACCAAATTAAATCAATGTTTTTAATTTTCTGTGATTGATATTGGTTTTTGTATTTATTTATTTTTTTAATAGAAAATTGAATTCGAATTGTTTATTTTCTACCAGAATTAGCTTTAAATAGATCTTATAATTATAGAGAAAGGCCAGTTCCCATATTATACTCTGAATGCATTTTACTAAGTATTGAAGCTTTTGAAAAATTCTTTGATAAATTTTGCCGAGTATTATATTTCAGTCATGATTATTTTCAATGACTTGCCAATTTAATTATCGTTAGAATCTCAGTTTTAAGTGTTTTATTAAATAAATGTTCAAGTGTACATCTGTAAACGGAACCCTCAGATTATATTCAAAATTAATTAATCTCAAAATAAATTTATACACAAGTATTGAAACAAAGATTTTTTGCAGTACATAGATTGAAATAATTGTCATTGTTGACCAGCGTGTTCAGTGATGTGTAACACTGATATCCAAGTAACATGCATTGACTTTCTGCTAATTATGCCCATCATTTTATACCATATTGCATTGCTTTTTATTACGATGAGCATGACCGGAAGTGGACATAGTGGTCAAGTGTTCGGACAGGTACAAAAATTATTGAAATTGTGGTTTTGGAGTATCGCGATCGTCGTAAACTTCTTCTCCCACAGTACAAGCAGGCCAAAGAAAACAATCGGAGAGCACATTTTGTAAGAGACAAATTATTTGTTGATGGAAAATTAGTAGCACCGTGTGATATCGGCGTTGATGACGACGAATAGGGGTCACAGGGGGGTGTTATCAAATGTCGAACATGGAATGTAAATGGTGGACTGGAAACCAAACTCTGTGACAAAAAATTCCAATCTTGTTTATATGATTACGATATGTGTATACTTCTAGAATGCTGGATAACGGAACACTCCAATATATCTCTCAGTGGTTATTGTGTTCATGCATACCATAGGAAAAAACGCGTCAGAAATCGCACACAGGGCGAAGGAATAGTTATTCTAGTTAAGGACACACTTGATCAATATGTAAAAATAAATGAAATTTTGTATGACACCATTGTTTGGATAAAAATAGATAAAGTCCTTTTTTGGAAAACAAAGATATGTATATTGGAGCAGTTTATATACCACCTATAGATTCAAAATTTCATGATATTTACAATTGTGATTTGTTTACGACGCTTAACGAATGTATTACAAAATATACAGAAATGGGCAATATTTTAATTACTGGCGATTTCAATGCAAGAACCGGTTCACTATTAGATTATATTGAAAGCGATACCCTATACTCCGAAATTAACGATCATATTTCAGAAGTTATGAGTTATATACCCGACATTGAACTTAGTCCAAGATCAACAATGGATAATAAAATAAACACATTTGGTAGAAGGCTTATAAGCTTATGTAAATCATCAAATATCCGCATAGTTAACGGACGATATCTGTCCGATCCTAATGGAAACTACACCTATTGTGGTCCAAATGGGCGATCTGTCGTTGATCTAGTTTTAACAAATTCATTCAACCATATAGCGAATTTCAAGGTCTGTAACTTAACTGAATTCTCAGATCATACACCAATCGACTTTTCAGTTCCATGTACCTTCGGGGATCACAAACATACAAACCATTCTAGTATTTCGAACCGGTCAACTGCCCAAAATTCCATTAAAGTTAAATGGCAAGAACAATCCCAAATTCAAATGAGAAGAGATCTTATAAACAATTTAGACGCTTTATATTCTTGTGTTGATGATATTGATATCAATCAAATGGTAAATAACTTTAGCGAAAACTTAAGCAGTGTTTTAGGGAAGTATTGCATACAGAATAGCAAACACACGCGTCCAAAAGAAAGAAATACAGAGGATAAACCATGGTTCAATCACAAATGTAAAGTTTTATACAACAAATATTTATCTGCTTTAGAAGAATATAATAAATTTCATAGTAAAATAAATTATAATAGACTTACCAAAACAAAAAGTGAATACAAAAAACTTCAGAAGAAACTAAAAAATCAATACAAGAGACAACAAGGTGATATGGTGCAGCAGTTGAAGAAAAACAACCCTAAGGAATTCTTTAAACATTTTAGCAAACGAAATACATCAACCTCAAAAGTTACACTTTCAGAATTTTTTGAGCACTTTCGTAACCTTGCTATATTTCGATTGCTAATTATATGGATACTGATATTTTAAATAGCCCAGTATTCGAGCTCTTAGACACTGAAATTACTCCAAAGGAAATTGAAACCTGCATACGCAGATTGAAAACGAACAAAAGCGCGGGAAACGATTATTTGATCAATGAAGGAAACTACAGAGGTATCACCATCACAAGCAGTCTAGGAAAACTTTTTACATCAATTCTTAACAATTCTTAACGAAAGAATAATGAAATGGAACAATTCAGAAAATATTATCACTGATGCGCAATTTGGATTTCAGACTGGCCGATCAACTACTGATGCGATATTCGCGCTTCAAAGTTTAATATCACAAAAGTTGAATAACAAACAACGTTTATATTGCTGTTTTATTGACTATAAAAAGGCATTTGATACAATTAACAGAGAAAAATTATGGTATAAGTTGATTAAATTGGGGATTACCGGAAAATTCCTTCGAATCATCCGATCGCTTTATGTCGACGTGCGCGCTTGTGTCAAGAATGCTGGAGAGATATCCGTAGAATTTTCAGTAAACACCGGGTTGCTCCAGGGGGAAGTGTTATCACCAATACTATTCAATATGTATGTTAACGACTTGGAAAATCACTTCATAAATGACAAATGCCCATCCGTAGAATTAAGGGAGCTAAATCTTTTTGTTTTAATGTTCGCAGATGACACCGTAATATTCGCTAACTCACCCGAAGAATTACAGTATATGCTTGACGCGTTACACGGATATGTTACCTCGTGGAATTTGACTGTTAACACTGAAAAAACCAAAATTTTAGTATTCAGAAAAGGAGGATGCGTAAATTTTTCATGGACATATAACAATGAAATTTTGGAAATTGTCGACTCTTTTAATTACCTAGGATTTTGTTTAAATTATAACGGTAAATTCAATGTTACGCAAAAGAAATCAGCTGAACAAGGTCAAAAAGCATTATTTGGTTTAAACCGTAATATACAGAAATTTGAATTCAACGTCGAAACCCGATGTCAACTCTTTGATACATATGTTGGAAGTGTTATCTCGTATGGAAGCGAAATCTGGGGTTTTCATAAATCTCCGGAAATTGAAAGACTGCATTTATCCTTTTGTAAAATTACCCTCGGTGTTAGGCGCAATGTATGCAATTATATGATTTACAGAGAATTGGGACGATATCCACTTATTATACAAAGGAAATTGAAAATTATGAAATTCTGGTGTAAATTATTAAAAACAGAAAACTGCATTTTAAAATCTTCTTATGAATTCCTGCGATATGATGCAGAGAATGGGTCGGGAACAAGTATAAACTGGGCGCGTGATGTAAAATTGGAACTATTTAGATTGGGTCTGGGAGAATTTTGGATAAAACAGCAAGCAATAAACTTTGCTCATTTTATGCACGTGTATAAAAATAGAATCCTAGATATATACCTCCAAGAGTGCACTGCATTTATGGATAATTCGTCAAAATGCTTTCAATATAAACATATTGTCCAATCTGACTTCTGTAAAATGCAATCCTATTTAACAAAACCTTTTCAGAGTAATTTAAAAAAACATTTTTCCCGCATTAGACTTTCGTCTCACTATCTTAACATAGAATGCGGAAGGTACCAAGGCAAAAGTAGAGAGGATAGATTATGCGATGTTTGTAATACACGTGAAATAGAAGACGAATTCCATTTCATTCTTCAATGCCCTAGATATCTAAATTTAAGAAAAAAAATATATAAATGAATATTATTACAAATCGCCAAGTACTTTTAAATTAATCCAATTGTTGGGTACCAACCGCATATCTACCTTGGTTGGTTTAGGGAAATATATTCATTATGCTCTAATATTACGCAACGAAGATCAATCAGGTTAACCTAATTTCTATATATGTAAGGTTTATATTTTCAGATGTCTGTACATTAAAACATCATTGCTATACATTGTATTATAACTTTGAATTATGTATTGTGCTGCTTATTGTATTGTACTTAATTTGTTCAATATATACTATTGTATACTATAAATGAGTGGAACTGTGGGACTGAGGAACACTTGACCAGGGGTTTCACCCCCCTATTTAGGCTCACTGAGAGTCTTAAATTTTGTAATATATCTTATTATATGTTATTTTTGTAATTTTTGTGTATTTTTGTGTATTTTTGGGCTGTATTGCCCAAAGTTATATCCTGAATAAACTAATTATTAATCGGCCAGGTAAACACAAACAAAACAAATAAGAAATAAGTCCCAATTCCCGATATTTTCTAATGTTTATTTTCTAAATAAATGTACTTTTTTGGTAACTTTTTTTATAATTAAAAACTAATTCATATTAAATAAATCCCCCAATAATTGTTCACATTGTTTATGTGACAGAAAAATGGTAGAATAATTTTTTTTCATGGTCATTTATAAATTATTAGGTTTTATTTGAGGGCGGTAAAAATAGCATGGAGTACTCTTTTTAAG
This sequence comes from Saccostrea echinata, assembly GCF_033153115.1. NCBI lineage: Eukaryota > Metazoa > Mollusca > Bivalvia > Ostreida > Ostreidae > Saccostrea > Saccostrea echinata. Next base: position 32,537,448 of record NW_026889803.1, read on the forward strand.
CACGGTATAAGCTTTTTCAATTAAGAAAAAAAAATCCAGTGCACTACGTCAATCTAAATATCTTATTGAAATGACAAGTTTGTTTTTTTTTTGTTTGTTTTTTTTTTAATAGTGCTAATGCAAACTTTGAGTACATAATTTAATAGCATTAATTTTTTAAATAGGCCTATATATTTTTTTTTAAATGCCTGTATTGAAGTTTAATTCAAGGGATAAAAATCATCCCCTGACTTCCCTTTTTAACAACTTTCATTTTTTTTTTAAAATTAATTCTAGACTACAATTGTGTAAATTTACAGCCCCTGAAGACATTTAGTAATTACATGCATAACTATCTCTTCTTATTTAAATTTTGTAAGAAATCCTTTTTTTTTTTTTTTAAATTTTTTATCTTAAATACCTCTCTGCAGAAAGTAAACAAAACAACAATAGAGAGCCTGCAAATTCAGAATTCACAAGGAGCGAAGTTATCTTGTCACTCAGAACCCTTTTCACGCATGAGTGAACAAAGCAGTCCCAGAAAGCAGTCCCAGGGACTGCTGGGTCTGCCTTCTAGAGCAGTCCCACAGCAGTCCCGGGGACTGCTTTCTGGGACTGCTTAGGTGTCAGGTTGGGTCTGGTTGGTAATGCTATACATATATATTTATATTACACATGCAATGTAAATGCATATTTAGCGATTCATGTGTTGCATTAATTTCAAGTAAGCAAACTTGATAAGAGTTTCAGAGGATATCTTGTAAATCTTTTTGAAGATTATGGCAAATTAGAAACCTCTCTTTTTTCATTGGCTTGCGTTGCTATTATGACGTCATCGGGACTTTAGAATTGTGTTTGCGTTGTTAGTAACGGCTCATTTCTAGCGGACGACAAGAAGCAATCGGACGTGTTTCACGGTCTCCCGAAAACTTCTAAATTATCTGCTAACAGAACTAAAATCAAGTCAAAGAAATTGCTGAAAGTGGAAATAAGATGGTAAATCACTTTTACAGACTTTTTAGGCATTTTGATTAAGTCGATGGATATGATTGATTACTAATTTTTCCAGATACATTGGGGAAGTTTATGAAATGTTCAATACATAGCACAAAAGGAAATTAAAATAATTTTTTTTAAATGTGTTAGTAAAGGGAGAAGGTAGTCTTCTTCCAGGTTAAAGGCTGTTTATGAAATCTTTGACGGATCGCCGGTAAACTCGGTTTGCGACCGTTAGATCAAATTAACGGTCGGAAATAACAAATGAGAAGATAGTTACGTGTATTTCCATTTTAATGCAAGTTATGCATTTTGTTTTATATTTATGCATAATTTTGTTGAGTTTTACTATTATAATTATAAATATATACTTCATGAAACGTTGTGCTTTTGCGTCGTTCTATTATGACGTCACAATCACAATCACATTTGCTTTTAGCCTACATAGAGACTTTATAGTGGAAAAGTGAGACTGAGATCAGTTCAGATAGGGTATGTTCTTTGACCCCTGGGCCAGTGCATTAACCAATCAAATTGCAGATTACAAAACAGTAACTGTAGCATTACTTATATAAGTGCGAAATGTTGCATTAATTGAAATATCCGCCTTAGTATCCATTTTCCATAATTATTCTTGTTATTTCATTTCATTATAGCAGCCTATATTTTTAGAACTTTTCCCCATTGGTTGATGACGTCTCCGTTGCTTAACTCAATAATTACGTTATATACGTATACTAATAACTATGCTAAAACTATTGAACACATTGTCGAAAATGATTTTCTTTTAAAATTTACATTTTACCTGTGCTCTCATGTTCCAAAAGCTGCAGATCTGTATCTCATTTTTTTTTTTAGACCAGTGAGCTACAGGTCTGCAGCCAAGAGTTTATTTTTGCAAATGGATTGAGACCGATTAAACTGACAAATGATTGAAATATTTGTAAATGAGTTTCATTTGCATTGTCGCAACGCAACATTCCAAACACTGATTATAATTAACCAAGGTTTTTTTTTTTTTTTTTTTTTTTTTTTCAATTTGGTTTTTAATTACAAAGAGGCCTACAGGAATTAGGGTTGGGTAGCAGCTACTCGAATAAAAAGGCATTCTATGATTTTTTTTAATTTTGAATTTACCGGGTGGTTATATATTTTCTGGCTCGTATTCACTGCCACCTGAAAATTCAAAATTTACTGTAAACCAACCATTATTCGCGTCATCTTTTATTCGCGATTCGTTAGTTTAAAATCAATCCGCAACGATTAATTTCCGCGACTCAGGAAACATTCTCTACAAATACAAAGCAAAATAAATGGTTCGCGGCGATTAAAATGCGCTAGTAAATGTAGGTCGCGAAACTCACGAATATTTCTCGCACGCGAATAAAAGTTGGTTTACAGTATAAGATATTAAATAATAATGAGAATAGGCTCATGTTTTGTTTTATAGTATATCTGAAAAAAATTAACTTTGAAACATCCATAGAATCAACAATAAAGTGTATATTGAGTATCTTTTCCACAACCTTCACAACTTCTGAGTCCCATGGCCACGAGTACTCAAGACCTCTGATGTTCAGAGGATATCCCCCCACCCCACCCCCATTTTAACTACATGTCTCTCGTATTTTTAAATTCTAACTATTTGCATAAGGAATATAGAGTTGGATATGCCTTCTATTTCTATGTAGGATAAAGTTGCTGATCATATATGTTTCATCATTTTAGGATCCAATCCGTTTACTAGATTTTGAGCGCCAAATTTCCATATTTTTAAGGACCGAAAAGGAATTCGTAAGTAATTCAGTCCGGAGATCTACATCCTAGTTTGAAAACCTCCAACTTCATTTATTATCATCTCGAATGTTGATCTAAATTGTTATATTTTTGTCAGTTTATAATAAAGCTTTTTTTTCAGTCGATCGCCCTTGAATCTTTAGAAAGTTTGACCACGCAAAGCACTTCCAAAGTCACCCCCAAGAAGGTATACCATCGGAACCCCAAGAAAGAGCTGTGTGCGAGGTGGGAAGCTGTTGAGGTAAGGGTAATTTATATTTCTTTGTTTGAATTACGTTCCAAAGAATATTTGTTGCATTAAAATTTTAAATCTTCCTTCAAATTTATCTATAACTGTCTTACTTATATATAAGTTTAAATTAAGATTTAAATTCTTATAATGTAAACATTCCGGTATTTCACTCATACTGGAACTTTTCAAAGATGAGAAAAATTAACTAAATAATTTATATTTTGGTAACATAAATATTTTTTTTAAATACTAGGACCTTAAGACTAAAAGTGGAAACTACAAGGCAAAGTCTTCACTGCTAGGGGTAAGTATGTTTGAGAGAGGAAAAGCTGCATCATTGAATCTTTCTGTTAAGATGTCTACATTTATGAAATAATTTTTCCCTCGTCTTAGGATGTGAACAAGAGACATGGTCCGTACCAGACCAACAGTACCAAAAGGAATCATTCTGCTGCAACTGAATTGGTGAGCATTGGTTATTGTGAGATAATTTAATTTTGGTTGTAACGCGTCATTTGACTGGATAAAAAAATAGTTTATATCGCATAACGTGTTGCCTACATGTACGTCACAATGCCTTACGTCAAAACCTTATGAATCCGCTTGATGTTACATTTGAAATATGTACAATCAGGGGGCATTTTTGAAGGAGAAATTGTCCTATTTTCTACACTTAACTGCTTCGCGGTTTATAAAGCGTAAACTGCTGAACTATTACTTCATGAATATACTTTGTCTAGTTCATCCATGAGAAACTGATAATTAAAATTAAATTTTGATATCACCTGAACACGGTTCAAGTGATCTTTCCTGTTCAATATGTGTTATACAGTATGTATGAGATATGTGTTATACAGTATATATGATATATGTGTTATACAGTATATATATATATGTGTTATACAGTATACATGTATATATAAAATACATGTATGTGATATACAGTATGTATGATATATGTGTTATACAGTATGTATGATATATTTGTTATACAGTATATATGAGATATGTGTTACACAGTATGTATGATATATGTGTTTTACAGTATGTATGAGATAAGTGTTATACAGTTTATATGAGATATGTGTTTTACAGTATGAATGATATATATGTTATACAGTATGTATGAGATATGTGTTATACAGTATGTATGAGAAATGTGTTATACAGTATGTATGTGATATGTGTTATACAGTAAGTATGAGATATGTGTTATACAGTATGTATGAGATATGTGTTATGCAGTATATATGAGATATGTGTTATACAGTATGTATGTGATATGTGTTATACAGTGTATATGAGATATGTGTTATACAGTGTATATGAGATATGTGTTATACAGTATGTATGTGATATGTGTTATACAGTATGTATGAGATATGTGATATACAGTATGTATGCGATATGTGTTATGCAGTATATATGAGATATGTGTTATACAGTATGTATGTGATATGTGTTATACAGTATGTATGAGATATGTGTTATACAGTATATATGAGATATATGTTATACAGTATGTATGTGATATGTGTTATACAGTATGTATGAGATATGTGTTATACAGTATGTATTAGATATGTGTTATGCAGTATATACGAGATATGTGTTATACAGTATGTATGAGACATGTGTTATACAGTATGTATGAGATATGTGTTTTGCAGTATATATGAGATATGTGTTATACAGTATGTATGTGATATGTGTTATACAGTATGTATGAGAAATGTGTTATACAGTATGTATTAGATATGTGTTATGCAGTATATACGAGATATGTGTTATACAGTATATATGAGACATGTGTTATACAGTATGTATGAGATATGTGTTATACAGTATATATGAGATATGTGTTATACAGTATGTATGAGATATGTGTTATACAGTAATGAGATATGTGTTATACAGTATATATGAGATGTGTGTTATACAGATTGTATGAGATATGTGTTATACAGTATATGTGAGATGTGTGTTATACAGTATGTATGAGATATATGTTATACAGTATGTATGAGATATGCATTATACAGTATGTTTGAGCTATGTGTTATACAGTATTTATGAGATATGTGTTATACAGTGTATGAAACATGTGTTATACAGTGTGTATGAAACATGTGTTATACAGTATGTATGAGATATGTGTTATACAGTATGTATGAGATATGTGTTATACAGTATGTATGAGATATGTGTTATACAGTAATGAGATATGTGTTATACAGTATATATGAGATATGTGTGTTATACAGATTGTATGAGATATGTGTTATACAGTATGTGTGAGATGTGTGTTATACAGTATGTATGAGATATCTGTTATACAGTATGTATGAGATATGCATTATACAGTATGTATGAGCTATGTGTTATACAGTATTTATGAGATATGTGTTATACAGTGTATGAAACATGTGTTATACAGTGTGTATGAAACATGTGTTATACAGTATGTATGAGATATGTGATATACAGTATGTATGAGATATGTGTTATACAGTATATATGAAATAAGTGTTATACAGTATGTATGAGATATGTGTTATACAGTATATATGAGATATGTGTTATACAGTATGTATGAGATGTGTGTTATACAGTAATGAGATATGTGTTATACAGTATATATGAGATGTGTGTTATACAGAATGTATGAGATATGTGTTATACAGTATATATGAGATGTGTGTTATACAGTGTTTATGAAACATGTGTTACACAGTGTATATGAGATATGTGTTATACAGTGTTTATGAAACATGTGTTACACAGTATGTATGAGATATGTGTTATGCAGTATATACGAGATATGTATTATACAGTATGTATGAGACGTGTTATACAGTATGTATGAGATATGTGTTATACAGTATATATGAGATATGTGTTATACAGCTCGAACTACAAAAACAAGATCCTCTGGTTCCACAAATAACCACAACCGACTTGGTATGTGTCAGAGGATAAATACTTTGAAATATAGGCTTTAACTTTTCATACTATACATATAAAGTTGCTCACATGTAAGTCTCATCATTTCAGGAGCGCCAGACCTCTTTACTTCAAAAAGCCGAAAAGGAATACGTAAGTGATGCAGTCGGGTATATGGGTGGGGTGGGGTGATAAAACTGGCATCTGCAACTTATGAAAATATTCACTTTCATTTAATATCATAGATAATCAGAAGTTTGCTAAAACTCGTCAATCTTATTATCAGTTTATTATATTAAAAAAAATCTTTACAGTCAACCTCTCTCGATTCTCGGGAATCCTTGGAAAGCATCTCCGAAGCCACACCCGGCAAACCCTGTATTCGGAACCCTAAAAAGGAGTTTTTCTCCAGATGGAAAGCTGTTGAGGTAATTTTTATCTCTTTTGTTTGTTTGATTAACGTTTCTAAGACTCTTCCACCAATAATGTTAAGCTGATGATTACCGATGTAAGACTGCGCCCGGTACTTACAGGACCATAGTATATACATGTATGTAACATGAATATTCTTTTTGTTAGGAGGTGAAAACTAAAATAGGATCGTTGAAGGCGAGGTCTTCTATTCAGAAGGTGAGTATAATAGAGGGAGGACATATTGCATCATTGACCCTTTCTGTAAGGATGTCTGCATTTGTCAAACGATTTTTTCCTCGTCACAGGATGTGCTAAAACGAAAAGGGCCGTATACGACCAGTTGTATCGGCGGAAATTCTCTGATCAGTACTGACTTGGTGAGAATCATTTAATTACAGCTAAGTTAAAGTAACTCTCAATCTTACTACCAAGATACATTGTACTGTGTTCCTGTATAATAATTAACAATTTGTGCTCTGAATAAATGAATCGGAAACTCCGAGAAAAATAATATTGTTACCAGCTGAAGAGAGATAGCAATTGTTTCTTCTTAATTTTAATTAAAATCAATTCAATTAAAACTTGTTTATTTAAAAAGCTCCTGTTTAATGAGCATTACAATCAGTAATAAAATTTAGAGCTTTATGCTTTGTCTGTTTTAAACAGCCGAAGGCGCCCGAATAGCGAAAAAAGGCAACAATCAACTTGGTATGCGAGGTAAAGTTGATTTTTTTCTGTTTGAACAGATTCATAAAATATTTACATGCATTTGATTGTTTATGGGTATAATAAATGTCCATGTCTAAAACTCACCCAATCGTTTCAACATTGACACATATTTTTACAATATCATGGATATGTTTAAATAGTTGTTTAGATTTTTTTTTCTAAGATGTTAAATAGAGCTGAGATGATGATATATGATTTTCTCAATTGCTTACTTTTCTCATACTGGATGTTTCATTTATTGACTTTTTGATATATTTTTCAAAATCCATTCTAGATTAGAGAGAAGCAAATTTCTTATGAACAATGCAGAGAGGATAAATGCACCCCCCTTAAAACCCCCCAGAAACTGGAGAAATCAAGCCAAGATGAAAAGCCAAAGCCTGTGAGTACTCTCTTCTTATGAACCTTATGACCTGCCAAAATAAGGCCGAAATAATTCCAACTCGGCGTTAAGCAATGAACACTACTCAATATACCTTATGACCTAGTTCTGAAGTATTTTAAAAAAAAAAATTAAACAAGAATAAGAAATTGAAGGGTCTTTTTAGAAAGAAAGGAATCACAATTGCTTGTTTATATATATGGCAATATACATTAAATTTCAGAAACAGTCTAATAAAAGACCCAGACCGAGTTCTCCTTTCGCACCAAATAAAAAGTGGAAGCCATCCAAAGATGTAAGAGTTTTTGTGTGTGTGTGTGTGTTTTCCTGATTTGTTATTTTTTGTTTTTGTCTTTGTTTACTAGATAATAGATATTCCTATTTTTTTTCAAAAGAAACATTCAATTTTCATTTCAGTTTTCAAGACAAGAGAAGAAAGTTAAAAGACTGACTAGGCTTTTTAAGAAACTAAGGGTTGATAGTTAAACTCGTGTTTTTATCTATAATGTTAAAGGTTTTTAAATATTTTTTTCACCATTTTTAGCTCACCTGAGCTGAAAACTCAAGCGAGTTTTTCTGATCACATTTTGTCGGGCGTACGGTCTGTCCGTCTATAAACTTTTCACATTTTCGACTTCTTCTCCAGAACCACTGGGCCAATTTCAACCAAACTTATCAGAAAGCATTCATAAGTGTATGGGATTCATGTTTGTTCAAATGAAGGGACACAACCTTTTTTAAGGGGAGATGTTAAAGAATTGGTGAATATTTGGTGTGATCTTTTGAAATCTTCTCAAGAACCATTGTACCAAAAATGTTGAAACTTATGTAACCAACATTACATGATGTAGGCTCATGTTTGTTCAAATCATTTACCTGGCGATTAAGGTGGGGCCATAATGGGAATTCAAAGTTTTACATAGGAATATATAGGGGAATTTTTTTTAAAAATCTTCTTCTCAAGAACAACAAAGTCATGATTAGTCATATTGTTATGGAAGCATCCTTAGGAAGTGTAGATTCAAGTTTGTTCAAATCATGACCCTCGGGGGTTGGGTGGGCCACAATGGTGGATCAAAGTCTTACACATGAATATATAGGAGGAAAAAAAAATCTACTGATGATGAACGGCAGAGGTATATTGACTCAGGTGATCGTTGTGGCCCATGAGCGTCACCCTTCAGCAATCTACATAACCGCCAGCAGCGCGGGCGCGATTGCAAGCGTTTTATTGTTGGGCAGCAGAGGCCATATAGGCAACACATCGCCCATTTCATGCAGCAAAGAATATTTGTTATTATTACTTTTTTATGATTTTGTACTTTTTTGTTATTTGAAAATTTTTGGTGCATTTACATTTTTTTTAAAATTTTTGTTGTCCTGTTTTTAACCTATTTGTGGATTCACAGAAAAATTTGGTACATGTTATTTACTGATTGATTTACATGTATTTCATTTAATGAGATACTTGTTGTATGTTTTGTTGTTGTTGTTAGTTACACGTTTTTGTTGCTTTTTCCATTGATCTTTTTACAAAGTACTTATCAATCGAAATGGTTGGTACATTTATTTTATTTTGTTAAATTGATCGACTTAATTTATTGAAATCCTTGCATCTTTTTTCTGTGATACTTTATTTGAATGTTATTTATTAAAATGTTAGTTTATTTCTTTTTGTTGGTGTTTTTGTCTATTTTTTAGGTCACCTGAGTCACCGCTATCTGTTTTAGTCCGTCGTCGTGCGTCGTCCAACGGTCGTAAACTTTTGAGCATTTTTAGCTTCTTCTATGGAACCACTGAACCAATTTCAACCAATTTTGGCATATAGCATCTATGGGTGAAGGGGAGTAAAAATTGTGAAAATCACGGCCCCTGCCCCTCTGGGGCCTGAGGGTTGGGGCTAAAACCATCAAAATTAATGCAATCCTTAAAAATCTTTTTCTTTACTCCTAGACATCAAGCGAACTGTTGACATGATTGTAATAAGCATAGAGCCTTCTATCGAAATTGTGAAATTCATGGCCCCAGGGTCAGGGGTGGGGCTCTAATGATTATATAGTGAAAATGCATTAATTCCTTAAAAATCTACTCTTCTGCTCTTGGGTATTTAGCCAATGAACAAAGTACATAGTTATGATGAGGAAGAGTGCCTCTTCCAAAATTGTGATTTTTATGGCCCTAGGCCTGGGTCTGGGGTTCTTGTGTTTGGGCAGGGCTCTAATGATTATATGAAGAAAATACATTAATTCTTTAAAAATCATCTCCTCTGCTCCTGGGTATTAAACCGATGAACTATGTACACAGTTATGATGAAGAAGAGTGCCTCTTCTAAAAAAAAAAATGAATTTCATGGCACCTGGGTCAGGGGTCCTGGTGTTAGGGCAGGGTTCTATTGATTATATAGTGAAAATGCATTAATTCTTTGAAAATCTTTTTCTCTGCTCCTTGGTATTAAGCCGATGAACTAAGTACATAGTTATGATGAGGAAGAGTGCCTCTTCCAAATTTATGAATTTCATTGCCCCTGGGTCAGGGGTTCTAGTAATAATGCGGGGCTCTGGTGATTATATAGTGAAAATGCATTAATTCTTTGAAAATCTTTTCCTCTGCTCCTTAGTATTAAGCCGATAAACTAAATACATAGTTATGATAAGGAAGAGTGCCTCTTCCAAAATTTTGAATTTCATGACCCCTGGGTCAGGGGTTCCGTGGGGGTTGCTCTAATGATTATATAATAAAAATGCATTGATTTTTTGAAAATCTTCTCCTCTGTCCATTGATATTAAGCAGACAAACTAAACACATAATTATGATGAGAAAGGGTGCCTCTTCCAAAATTGTGAATTTCATGGCCCCTTGGGTTAGGGGTTCTTGTGCTTGGGATGGGCTCTATTAATTTATTAGCAAAAATGCATTTAATGCCTTGAAAATCTTCTCTGCCCCTGATTACCAAGCAAACAAACTAAATGCAATAATATCAATGTAAATGTATTAAATATAATTATAAGTAAATGTGACTTCTCTTTGCTCCTGGGTATCTAGGAGGCAAACAGAGCACACAAGTGAGAGTTACTTCCCTTTGCTAGATGTTGTTAATCAAAAAATCCTTGTATATATTCTAATTGATAGATTATTTGATTGAATGAGTATACAAGAAAGAATGTTATGTATATAGAAACAAAATAATGAGGAATGTTTAATTTAAATGAGCAAAGCATGCTCAAAGTCAGAATCTTGCCTGGAAAGCAACATAAAAGATTGGCATAAAGATCATTTATGTATTTAGCAAAAGTTGTTATCGTGCACGGTATGATTATACTGTGGTGATCTGTTTGACATTAGGTGAGTTATTGTCACTGAGAGAGTCATGGTTGACAGAAGACAGTCAGGATAAAGTTATTTTACACTTTATCAAAGTGAACAAAGAATCACAGAGAGCCAGTGTGACTTGTTGTAATTAGTGGCAAATAGCAACGTTATATAGCCAAGTCTCTGTGTACTGAATTGTAGCACTAGGCATGTGACATAAATTGAATACCTTACACAATAGGCAAGTGTCCATTTTATTACATTTTCAACAGTGAAATACTGTGATTTATTCATTGAATAAAAGTGATATTCTCTCACAGCGTGAAAGGATACATAAGTGGTATTCTCTCACAGTATGAAAGGATATCAAAGTAAGTAAAATATAATTTCTGGTATGTAATAAGATTGAAATAGTGACTAAACCATCTTGACAGAGACTAAAACTGCCAATTTCTTCCCAAATATGTTGCTAAAATCCATGTTACAATGTCTTGTCATCTTACAACTGCTAAGCCATGACGTCTCAACTGCTCAACTATGACGTCACACAATTACATGGTGTTAAGAAAAGACAGAGGCAAAGGGAAAATCAAACAAAATGTAATAAATAGAAAATTCAATGTTTTGTAGTTGGATATGGAATTTATTTCACTCGTGAGACAGGATTTTTTGATATTTTCACTCGTGCTTCGCACTCGTGAAAATATCAAAAAATCCTGTCCCACTCGTGAAATAAATTCCATATCCAACTACAAAACATTGAATATTCTCTATGTATTTGTATACTTTGCTTTCATTATTATCCCTATAAGACTTGGGAAAACCAAGTATGATCCCAAGGATCACTCGGTTCTAGCACGTTACAATAATAAGCAAGGGTAGTTTTACCAGATTTATGAAATTCATGGGCAACATTGCTTTGTGAAATTGTCTATCAGTTAATCTTGTTTTATACTTCTATGGATCCTTTACAGTGTTGTATTATACTCAGGTGACCATTAAGGCCCTTGGGCCTCTTGTATGTACTTGTATATGCTAGTGCATGTGATGTTTTTTTTTTCCGAGGTGATACATGTAGTGCATTTATTTTATTTTATCCAAAGGTATTTTTTTAAAATCCCTTAAATTTTCAGAATTAACTATTCTCTCATTTAAAAATGCTTATACTTAGTCTAGTATTTTGGTATATAATATTTTTTGTTTAGTTATTTTTGACTCTCAGGTTAAATTGATTATTTTCGTCATTACTTTTAATCATGATTGATTTTCCCTGGTTAGAATCTTTTTTTCAGGGAATATTTTTACCTCTCAACGATAACAACGAATAATTTGATGGGCAAGTATATTTGAAGATGAGTTATACATGTAAGTAGAATTTATTTTTCAATAAAGTGCTTGAAAAATGTTTAGTTTGTGTGTTGTTGTTTGTTATATTTTTATTATCAATATATTGTACACTTTACACAGTATAGATAAATTTTAGAAAGAAAGCAGAGCAAGAAGGTTGTGCCTCTCATATCTGTAAAGTGTTACCCCCCTCCCCCGAAATAGCTTCGTTTGCGTCTGTGCTATTATTCTTTATACCAAATATAGAACAGAAAATGTGTTTAAATTAACGTAGAGATGTGGGACAACTTTTTAAACTTCTTCTGAAGCAAAGGAGCATTATAAATGTGAAGAACTGCGAACGATAGTATTGTTCTGCCGCCTATCTCCAAGTCGATTTTATAACACAATTTTTATCAAACAATCAAATTAAATCAAAAATCATGAAAACTTTACCCAAGAAGCTTTTTTTTTTTTTTTTTTTTTTTTTTTACATGTAAATTAGATCTTGACTTAAGGTCAACTTTCGTAAAGCTACTTTTGAGATAAACACAATAGATTTATACTTCATAACTAGAAAAGTTACTGAAATTTACACAATTCAAAACTAGAGGTTCACGGAATTCAATACCGACGAGTGTTTCACAGTACTAGTACAACTGCGGACATTTATTCATGACAACCATTTTCTATTATTTATAGTCAGAAAGCTTACCCACCAACTTCCTAATTTGAAAAAGATCTGATAAAAAATCAAATACGTGTGAATTTATTAAAAAAAAAAATATGCTCACATGTTCCTATTAAATTTAAATAAAAACAATCTATTTAGAGGAGAGAGACGAAATTCCTCCCATTTTGCAGAATTGGAAGAAAGGGTATGATCGTCAAAGATAATGGCAAAAAATGGTGTTTTCTGCCTGCTTTTAGTGGTCTATATATACATGTATTATTAACTTGCGAGGAATCATCTACATGTAGCATGTACTCGTACTTTACCGGAATGGATCGTTTACGGTTTGTGTTTCAATTTCCCTATGTAAACATCCTACTAGCGACAGTCCAGCTATACAGTATACATCAAACTGTGTCTGTGTAAGTACATATGTGCGTTAGCTAGCAACATACACTTACTGCTTTAAGTAAAGTTCTTACGACTTGGAAAAACAGTCCAGTAGGTGTGTTGCTTGAAAGCTCACTGTAGTAGTGGCGTTCACGCAACATTAACTTTCTACAGCTGTTCAAGGACCTTGAGGAAGCAAGCTATATTTAACTTAAAGTTTTCTGTACACGCTGTCGAAGGCACAGTTAAATATTGTTATTAAGCTGAATAGACTGAAATAAGTCGCATCCTTCAAGTAATGGTTAATTCATATTAAGACTTTAAGTTCAATTTCTGTCTACATTGAATACATTGTTTCTAATTTGAACTACCAAGTAAGATACCAGATGAGATGTGATTTACAATGCAGTGACATACATTTCGTGGGACTTGTAAGCATAGTGTCACCTATTTTGTAGATTACACAGTGTACATGTAGGTGACATACTTCCGCTATCTATAGCAGGGGTGATGGTGACCTAGAATGCCATCAAATGTTTTGCTGTTGTCGCCACTTCGAAAACCTAGTGGAAACCACTCAACAGTACAAAGAATCAGGTAACGGGAAAACGGTCGAGACGTAAATCATTGAAGACACGCCCACTGGTCAATATTATATAGTGTATGTACATTCCTTTGCTCATTTTGCGTATGAAGATATCATGCTATCAAAGAAAAGTCAATTACATTGTAATTAAGCTTTATGTTGGTCCTGCACTGTCATAATTTTAGTTAGAATGCTTACATCTAACCAACTACATGTACGTGTATTATACTTAACTGGCCAATTGATCAAGTTTAAAACCACGAAATTTCAGGTCACATTTAGAGTCCGGAAATCTGGATTGTAAAGAATGGGACCCGGCAGATTTTGATAATGAAGAGGAATTTCTTAAAAAGTTGACGGATAACGAAGTGGATATCATCATTGCATTACATGCATACAAAGCTGGGAAGTTTCTGTCGGATAAAGGTATAAATCAATGCCTGTATCTCATGCCGGAAAAAAGGATTAAGTTTTACTCCGTGTATAACGATTTTGTGCCACACAAAACATGCGGCATCATGATATTAAAGTGCATAGTTTACGCAAGCACTTCATTTTTTTAACAGAAGTCTGAAAAGTTAAGTACTTGTAGCCTACAAGCGTTTGTATTGCTGCTGTCTCTTTTGTCTAACTTTTCAATCTGCTATTGAACAAAGTTTCAGTAAGGGCCAAATGTGTTTTTTTTCCTGTATAATTACCTTTAAACAGTTTGGATTCATACAAACCTTACTGCATGGTTGCGAAAACTCTTTATGCAAAAATAAAATTCTTTCTACCTACACCAGTATAATATGCTGTCATTTTGTTTTCGTGGTTATTTTTTTTTCCTGTTAAGCAGAATTTGTAACAAGAAAACATGGAGACTTTACAGCTCATTTCGTATTTATTCAAACCGTATGATTTAACTACTCTTGGGATTTTGTTGCTGTTCTCAAATTATTTTAAATAAAGTAATTTAACGTGCTTATAAATAATATACAGTATTTATCTATTTACAGTGCCCATTCCTTACATCGTAATATTTGGTGGTACAGACATTAACCAGTTTTACACAGATGACGACAAACTACTCAAAATGTCGCGAGCTGTGGGGGCGGCTAGGTTAGCATTGACTCACTTTTTCAGTTTTGATTTATGGATAACTTATTTTTTTATTATTAGTTTGGAATCCTTGTCTTGACAACTCAGTGTCGGATTTAAGGGGGGGGGACGCACCCCCCCCTAAAATTGTCAAAGTTAGCGTAAATCATAGTTTCGTTGAAACAAAGTTAAAATATCTACTCAGTAGACCTCATTTCTACCCTACAAAATCTCTAGAATCCAGAAGCTTCCGGGGAATTCGCCTCCTGGGTCCCCACCAGGGCTTTGTCCTGGACCGACTGGGGGGCTTCAAGGCGGCTCGCAGACCCTCTGCCTACATTTTGCGCCTCCTAACTTCAATTCCTGGGGATCCGCGCCTGCAACCGTCTTTCCAAAATATTAGTCATTATGAATAATATCCATAAATAGTTAATAATCAGAGCTTCATTTACGATATTATTCAGTATTACTGTGTATTAAAACAGACATATATGCCTGTAAACAAGCTGTATTTCCTATATGTAAGTATTATCTTTCTTCTCCTTATTATAATGATTTTAATTTTTCATTTTATTTTTTTTTTTTAGATATATCGTAGCTTTTAGCCAAGAAATGATGGATAAGGCTCTCAGAATCTGGGTAAAAATTTGTGACATACAGGAAATTGTTAACTGAATGCAGTGCATCTGGCTATTGAATATTCTATAACAGAAACTCACTGTGTTTTTCAGCCTCATCTAGACAAGTCAAGGACAGCCATTATAAAGCAAGGTAATTTAATTGATGTTCCTAGAAATTAACGTCGTGAATTTCGAAATTGAATTAATTCTCAATAAGTATGGAACTTCTGCACATAAGCCATGTTAATCTACACAACTATTAGGGAAATGCATGTCTCGTTTTAAAGATGAAGAATACAACACTTAAAACAGGCTTTATTACGTTGTGCAGTTCATATCCTCCTTAAAAAATAAGTGTTTTTAAAGTACAAAAAGTGTCTAGGTTAATTAATTTTCTGGCATCTAAAAGCAAGCATGACGCAAAAATTCGAATCTGTTTTAATCTGCAGTTTGATAATATAAACTGAACATCCATCTTGATGTAATACACATTGGGTTGATCAGTATGTAATATCGATTGTTGATTAATGGCTGCCTCTCTAGGTATACAAACAAGAGCGTCGTCTTTGAGGCTGAGGGACTATTTAGTGAACCAAGGTCACGTGTCCTCATCTTTGGTGGCGGAGGCATACATTTTCCTCTTCGTTGGAAGCATCCGACCCGTCAAAGACCCGCTGTATCTCGTCAATACAATGGCAGGTACATGTATACCTTCTGCTGTTAATTGGAAAAAAGCACTCTAATAAATCTGTGTTTATAGAGTAAAATACAGTCAAGCCAGTATTATGCAACCACGTTTATAACAGGAGATATCGTATTTTAATTGATCTAAGATACTACTGGGAATTCTTACTGAGTGGAGTTTGAAATGAAACAGATTTGAACGATTGTTAATCAATTTTTCTATTAAATATTTTAGAATTCTTTTCTGGAAACTTATATATAAAAATTGAAAATGGTTTAAATTGTTCTTTTTTCATACGTATCAAAGAATCGAGAATAATGGTGAGCACTAGAAATTCGGCTGAATGTAATTAGTTAGATAAGCTACTTCGATTTACGAGTATAGTATGCTTGCTGGTTCCTGCTTAACAAAGTTATTCAGACGCAACTGCAAATTTAACTTAATTTTATATCTTTGAAGAGTGGCATCGAGAGAGGGCAGATGTACTCTACGTTATAATTGGACCAAAGGTGAGGGGTTTGAAAATATAAAAAAGAAATTTTGAACTGCACATGGACATGTAATTATACTTATCAAATTCATCTGCTTAGTTACTAAATTGTTACAACTTACTTTCACAGCATGAAGAGGATTATTTTGCTAAATTTCAGGAAGCAATTGGCAGGTCTGAAAAACTGATAAAATACTTGAGTATGTAAAGGGCGGAAAGGGTGGGCTTGTACATTGAAATATAAACCATTGAAAATTGAAAACAAAAACTTAATTGAAGTAGTTCTTCAAATAATGAATTTCACATTAAACTACTTTTAAATCTATCGACAAAGTTAAAAAAATTTGAAAAATTTCCATTTTTTCCTAGAAAGGACGGCATAATATACTTGGGAGAAATGGACATTGAAGATACACATGCATGCATGAGGGACAGTAGCGCACTGGTTAACACATCTGAGAGTGAAGGCATGGCCGCTGTCATTTTAGAGGTACAGTTGTACATGTACATGTACTAGCATTAATAGGCAGTTACCCTCTTCTAAGAAAAGTAACTCCGATATATTGATGATTTCTCTGAAATGAATCATAATTTTACGATGTATGGTATGCTAAATTTGATTGATTTTTTTTTTATCTCCATCTTCCATAAAAGTGTCGAAATTTAGAGCTGAGGCTCGTTTCCTCTGAAATCAGTCATGACTTGGCCAAAAGACAATGTGACATGGCAGCTTTAAACAACTAACTTTAAGATAACTTTTTCATATGATATTTAATTTTTTAATATATGGACTGCATGTTATTTTATATAGTGAAAGAATTTTCATCAGAATTTCTATTTATTTATCATTTAAGTCCATGGACTTGGGTGCACCAGTAATGGCGAGGCGTAACGGTGGAAACGAGGCTCTGATCCACCATAATGTCACGGGTTTCCTGTTCTCTTCTCCAGAGGTGCGTCAATGGATATTTCAAAACTGATCAATAATCATGATTCAAAGAACATATGTACGGTGCATCTTTCAAGGCTCTTTACATTTTTATTTTCTAACAATTAAAAACAAAACTCTTTTCAAGATAGGCACATACTATACATGTAAACACGAACTAGTAAATGACCATTGCTTGTTTGTAACTATAAGACCCATACATCCAGCAATATTACGTAGGCGTCGGAAGCAAAAGGGGGGCTATATAGCAACCGCTGAATTAATGATAAGACGCCGCATAATGATAGTTGAAATTGGGGAGGGGGGGGGGGGGCTAGACAAAAAAAAATGTTCGGCGACTAAGCTCCAATTTTAATGCCTATATTATGTCTATCTTTGCAAAAAACGGGGGTGGGGCTGGAGGGGGGCTAAGCCCCCCCCGGTTCCGACGCCTATATATTACATAATTTAGTATAATGACATCTGTATCCATCTAAAGTATATACATGTATGTTTCAAAAAAAAATTCATCCTCACAGCGACAGGGTTCCTGAGTCCACTGGTAGCCGTGCGTCCCACGATCACGAGTGAGCTCAGGACCCCTGTCGTTAAGAGGATGTAAATACTTCCTCAACCTTTTCATGAATTTCAGGAATTTAAAGAAATTGCTAATGCTTTCATCAAAGATGCAGCGGTTAGAAGCGAGATAACTCAAGCAGCCAAAGCGCAGATACTTCGGGACCATTCGCCAGAAATCGAAAGAAATGCTTACCATAAACTTATTAATGACTTGAAACACTGATATTACACTGTGAAGCGAAGAAACAAGTTGCAAAAATATAAAGAATCACATTTACATGTTTTAGTTTTGACTCACTACTGAATTGGAGCTGTGCTCATTTATGTACATCAGGAACTGTGTTCTGTCCCTTGCGATTTATACTTAAAACTTTTATAGTTATTTAATGTTATAATTATATACTTTACTTTTGACACAGGGTAATATAAAAATGGGCTCTAGATGGAGAAAAGGGAGTTTTTATACTGTTTTTTAAATTATACTTGCTTATTTACTTATAATTCATTGATATAAAAAATGCAATATTGTTAGATGTGCCAAATAAATAAAATGAAATCATGCACATGGACTTTGTTATTCTTTCACCAAAGAATTTTTCAAACCTATAGGGGGGCCTAGATGAATTTAATTTTTTTTTTAAAAAAAATCCTTGACAAAAGGAATCATACAGATGTATGTAAAAGATGTATCCTAGAAATATTTCAAAATTATGGGAAAAGATAATAATTTGTAATTTTTTTCAGTTTTTAGCTCATAGGCAGAATTCCGATATTCTATAATTATGCAATATCGTAATTGTGTTTATTTATTTGTAGTACATGTATTTGGCATGTGACACTTAAATCAATTACTTACTTGACAGAAGTCTTTGATAAATATATGATCAATACAGTGTGTACATATATTGTGGAAAACGTATTGGGGGATCTTGCACTTGTGCATGGATATTACACATGTAATTCTACACATGTATACAGTATTTATTGGTGATTGTATAAAGATAAGTGTCTCCAAATGGTACTGCATTTTTTTTTAATTGGCGAAACAGGCACATATGTTTGTCCATTTAGAAAATTGCAGCTTAGCCACGGTAAAAGGCCGTTGGAGACTGGACACACAATTTATCTGGCTTGTATAACTGTAGACTCTTTTTTAAAAAAGAAATTCAGAAGGGAAAAAACGTATTTGTAAAATTGAAGACTGACATTAAATAAGTTAAAATTCTTTCAGGCATTAATATAAAAGCTTGTTGGGACGATTTCCCTGGCCGGTTTCCAGCATTCATAAACGGTTTGCAAATATGTACACTGTATGTACATACATACACCCATGGCTACCATGTATGCTTATAATATGCCATAGCATCCACATTATTGTTTCACCAAAAATATAAATATATGAATTAGATATTAATTGAATAGAAAATTCCTTGAAGAAAGAAATACATAATCGTATATCAGTTTCAATATTTGTTTCATTATTCGGAGATAATTTGTTAATGCATTATCTTCACATAATAATGAGAATCAATCTAACACTCCTGAATATTGGAACTTTCAGGTGCTCCTCTCACTTTGACCCACTGGGTTGGGGTTGGGGGGGATGGGGGGTAATGGAGTTCAGACCCTTGCGATCAGAAAAGCATCCACATTTTTTTGCCTTGCTACGCCACTGAATTGTGCATATTTTAAATAACTATAGGTATAATAACTCTCAGTTGTATATACAAGATAATAATGTACATGAAGCACCCTTGCTGTAATCCGGAATATTTTAAACAATCGTAATTTCCTCTGTTACTGTTCAATCATTATTTCCCATCGCAAAGCAGATTGCGTAATTTGGCGCGGTTTACTCATGTGATGTAGATCGAGAGCGAGAAGCTGACAAATACCTTTACAAGATAGCAACACGAAGTAAGGGCGACTTCAAAAAGAAGGTATATATAGTTTTAGGATTTATCTTTAGTTTTTAATGAAATTAAAATATAATGATAAAATACACGGAGAATGACCGTTTACAAACGCAGCATGGGTCTAATGTTGCATTCCAATGTGATGGATGTGTCACTTGGTGACCTAGTTTTTAGATTCTCTTTTAGTTATACATGTATTTTTACTGTTTGATGATCAGAAATTTAGTAATTTATTGAATTAAGAAATAGATCAAATCTTTTCAGAATTTATGCATATTAGCTCTTTATTACCATGCAATGTTTTTCCCGCCATCATAAATTATGAGGTCCACTCTCGAGCCCGATAGGAATTTATAAAAAAAAATGCAATTTTCCCCCCTCCTTTTTCACCAAGTACAACTACATAATTATATTTGTTTTTAACAAAAACATATGTTTGGCCTTGAAGGTATATGGGTCTTTGGTTTGGTCCGTAAGGTAAGTTTTTTTCTTACAGAAATTTTACTGTTTGACCCATATATTCTACTTGCTCTGTGAGCCACCACAAAAAAGGATGTAGGCTTTAAATGTCAGATTGAAATTGCTGAGGAGTTTAAAGCCCAGAGTACTTGTATATTATCTGGTGTCTGTGAATGAAATTGTCAGTCAATCTTTTGACTTCTTTTAGATTTAAAAATGGAAACACCAGATTTTAATGGCACCATTCAAAAAAATTTTATCCCCCCAATAATTGTTGATTCAGGCTTATAGTTTTTGGTCTGTCTGTCTGTTTTGCCACAAAAACTTTAACCTAGCTAACCCATAACTTTTGAACGTTTAGCACAAAGGCTTTCATAATTCACAGATGTATTCCTTCTGACAAGACGTTTATTTGGGTACCAATTGAACATTTTTGACTTCATGGCCTTGGAGTTTGACACTACTTTTGAAAAACTTCATCTCAACCTTGAGCTGTCATGCAGAAGCATTGTGTTTCACAAATACATTCTGTTTCTCAATCAAAATAGTAAAAATCATCCCTGAAAAAATCCTACATATAGTTTTACTAAAATTGAAATGTCAAAACTTAGATGCAGGTAACCCCATGTTTCTCCTTTTCTACTGTTATAGTTGTGCGACATGGCAAATGTGAGCAGATGTAGAACCAGTCCTTGACACATTTGAACATTGCCCTTGCATAAAAATAAGCATGTATTTAGATGTTCTTAATGAAACAGAAAGGGAAATATGATGTGTAGGGAAAAAGTTCTTTACATATCATTGACATTATCAAGGGGATAGGGGAAAAAAATACACATAAATGGATGATTTATGCCAAAAAGTCATTAACAACAATTCCTATTGTTGCATACATGTAAACATAATATTACTGAATTGACAGCTATACAAAGTAATTTAAAAACTACACAGTTGCAGGGATAGACATTAACTTTCAGATTTACTTGCCCTTCAGGCAAGTGATCTCAAACTTTGACTTATCCGAACTCAAAACTTGGTTGCCCAAAATAAGGAAAGAACTTCAGAAGAAATCTTTTTATTACTGTAAATGTTATGACAAGAAAAAATGTGACCAAATAAACTACCGTCAATTTGGCAAGGTGAGGTACCTGAAAAAATTTAAATGCTGCATTTGTACATAAATGTATACCACTGTCCTTGTAAATTTAACCTGTTAACACACACTGTCATGTAGCAATAACCCTCCGTTTAAATAAAATTCATATTTTTAAAAATTATTTTTGGTAGGATTCTTTTGTGAATCGTGATTTTCTGAGATAACTGTGAAACAACGCTGAAGGAAGATAGTTGCTACGTAACACACATCGATCTTTAATTACCTTGATCAGCTAGGATACATCGTGTTACACTTTACTTATATTCTTTGAGTAAATAAATAATCTAATGTCCAAATAAGAAGTTGAGAAAGATGTTAGATAGTGAATAGACAAACAGCATATTTACAAGGGAAAAAACGGAATAACGAACCCGATTTTCAAATGAAAGGTATAATCCAAAAATGCTGACAAGGAATTCTGAATGCAAAAATATTGTCAGTCAGGTACCTGGCGGAAATCAAGTCTTCAATTTATTTTTTTTTATATAAATTAATGTAAACTAAATTAACAGTGATTAATATGTACATTTCTATGAAAAAAAATCACTTGCCCGATCGGACAAGTACGTCGAAAGATTCACTTGCCCAAACTGAGAATTTACTTGTCCCGGGCAATCGGACAACCGTTAATGTCGATCCCTGAGTTGATGTCATATAGAGTTTGTGAGTGGACCCCAAATAGCCAGGCCCTACAGCAAAATAATATGGAATATATTCATATATGATCTGAAATAATCATACCCTCTTTGAAAATACTACCACAATTTCAAACACTATGTCCAAAAGGTCTTTGCGTGAAATTTTTGAAACTTTGACATATTTTTCCTTGCAACTTGCCTATAAATTTTAGGCAATAAAAATAATACGAGGGGTGATCAAAAAGTTCGCGAACTATCTCTATATTTACAAAACCACAATTCAGATCAGAATGAAATTTGGCACACATATAGTCATACACATGTTCTATAAATAGCAGATGTTATATAATGTTTTGCTCCGTGTTTGTGACGTCACAATGTGAAAATGACGTCAATATAGGTGACTTGTGACAAAAAATGATTGACTCAGTCGTACTCGAGCAACGAACGCCTGTAAAGTTTAACGTATATCTCGGAAATTCCTTTGCAGTAGAATGTAATAATTTGTACAAGGTTTATGAAGACAAAAGACTTACCAGAAGTTCAATCATTAATTGGATTGATTGTTTTAGTTAAGGCAGAGAGATGGTTAAAAATGACTTTTGTTCTGTTGCTCAGCAAAAGCAAACTGGTAAAAGGATGTGTCCTTAGTTGATAAATTTGTTTTGAAAGATTGCCAAGTAGCAAATAGAAAAATAGTTGAATATCAGAACAATAATATAATTATTAAATCCCTAAAATATTGTTTACTTTAGACTTTAAACATATGAGATATGAAAAAAAGAAGGCGCTCATACTTTTTCCACATTGGATAAACGACGCCCCCGAGACAGAGAACTCGGGTTGTGATGGTCACCATGCTAATTCTGGGTAGGGATTCCCTTAACAACCCATCCTGTTGCCGAGATTTGGCCATTTCTGACAGATGGTCTGTTCTCGCTATAAAAAATAACTTGCATGGTAAGAAATATAACTCTCGGAAAAATCTCTTAGCTTCTATGAACAGACCGCTGCGGAGCATGCCACGTGACTGCCTGGATCATGTGATTCGCGCATGGGCAGAACAATGGCTGATGTGCATTAAAATCAGAGAGGACTCTTTTAAAAATAATGAACACTGAAATCAGCTCATTTTATTTCTTTTAAGGAAGTAATTCAATTAGTTCGCGAACTTTTTGATCACCCCTTGTACCTTTATTGCTAATTTGCACACAACAGCATGTGCAAAAACTGTGTGAAATGCTAAAAAAAGTTATTTCAAGACAGCTTCAATTCTACAAAAAATGCACTAAAAATGAAATAAAGCGCCAAATCACATTTAAAATCAACATTTATTTAAACTATTTGACTTGTATCTTTAAAATGAAGGCAAATTCACTTTAATTCATCTTGCATGAAAAATTATAATAGAGCACAGCGTACATCTAGTATCCCCCATTTTTTAGCAGTATTTTTTACAATTATGTCATGCATTATAGGTGATATCTTTAAAAAAGTCTTTGTGTGAAAATGTGGTTAATATTCTTTGAAGAAATGAATTATCTATTTATTTAGATAAAGAACAAGATGTGTTTATGAAACACTGATGCCCCGTATGGCAACTTTAGCAAAGGTTAAACTTTCTCAAATGCAAATCAAATATGTTGGTACCCAAAGTAAGGTCTTGTCTCGAGGAATAAACCTGTGAAATATGAAAGCCCTAGCAGCAACCATTGAATAGATATGGAAAAGGTTAAAGTTTTTTCAAAAGTATGTCAAACATCAAGGTAAAATGGTCAAAATTAATGGTACCCAAGGAAAGGCCTTCTCCCCAGAAATACACAGGTGAAATATGAAAGCCGAAGCACCAATCGTTCAAAAGTTGTGACCAAGGTCAAAGTTTTCCAAAAGTAGATCAAACTCCAAGGTCAAGGTCAAAGGGTCAAAGTTGTTGGTATCCAAGGAAAGGTCTTCTCACAAGGATTACATATGTGAAGTATGAAAGCCCTAGCACCAACCGTTCAAAAGTTATGGCCAAGGTTAAAGTTTTCCAAAAGTAGGTCAAACTTTAAGGTCAAGGTCAGAGTGTTGGTATCCAAAGAATGGTCTTCTCACAAGGATTACATATGTGAAGTAAAAAAGCCCTAGCAGCAACTGTTCAAAAGTTATGGCCAAGGTTAAAGTTTTCCAAAAAGAGGTCAAACTCTAAGGTCAAGTTCAAAGTGTCAAAGTTGTTGGTATCCAAAGAAAGGTCATCTCACAAGGATTACATATGTGAAGCATGAAAGCCCTAGCAGCAACTGTTCCAAAGTTATGGCCAAGGTTAAAGTTTTCCAAAAGTAGGTCAAACTCCAAGGTCAAGGTCAAAGGGTCAAAGTTGTTGGTATCCAAAGGAAGGTCTTGTCACAAGGATTACACAGATGAAGTATGAAAGCCCTAGCACCAATTGTTCAAAAGATATGGCCAAGGTTAAAGTTTATTAAAATTTTGCAAAACTGGGTCAAATCCCAAGGTCAAAAGGTCAAATATGGTGGTACCCAAAGAAAGGTCTTGTCACAAGGAATACACGTGAAATATGAAAGCCATAGCTCCAACTAATCAAAAGTTATGGGCAAGGTTAAAGATTTTGCGGACAGACAGACGGACAGACAGGGCAGAAACTATATACCCCCAAATCTTCGATACGGGGGCATAAAAAACTTTTATGAGAAAATAAATAAGAAATATCATACTGTTGTGTCATAAATATTGACCTTTCTGTACTGAGATATCTCTTAATTTTACTTTATATATAGGTTTACTTTGCACAGTTTTTTCAGGTGAAATTTATTGACAATATTCTGCACTAAGACAAGTGATGGACATAAGAATATAAAACTGTGGCTTTACATACATTGTACGGAACTTTTCTTGTCCCATCTTCCGAGGATGCTTAAAAGTGAAAATGTTTTACCCCTTATCTACGACTTATTAGATCTAAAGCGTGTTGTCAACATCAATATCATCTCTTCGCTTCGTACAAGCCGCCATTTTTCAAGGACAACTACTTTCATTTTCAATATTTTGATAGGTCGTTCGTGTATCGTTTCGTACCGATATTTTAATGCATGTATCATAAACCGTATCTTAGCAGAAAATATCGGTATGTATCGGTGTATCAGTATATCGTCCCACCCCTACTGTTTACACTGATTTACTCTTTTCTACCTGATTTCATTCATTCTGTTGTAACAACACCCCCACCCCCACCCCCCACCGCTCAACAAACAATATCTAATAGAAATGGCTTGACAATTAAATTTACAAATCTATTAGCATGATTAGGTGCTAGTACATTTTTTTTTAATTTTGTCTTAGTTTTATTGTGAAATACAATTAATGTTAATCTGTTTTGCTTCAAAAAACATATCAGGGCTATCTCACTACTTTTTGGGACTGGGGCCGGAGCCATTCAAATTGAGAAATTTTTCGACATTTTGAGGAAAATTGAGAAAACTTGGTTCTTTATCGAAGCCGAGTCATTTTATGAATATAGATGGCATGCACTAATTTATACAGTCCAACGCAGAACTAGTTTGTTTCACACACACTTGTTGGCCATTAAGTTTCATCAATGGTTTTTAAAAAAAATATTTTGCTATAAAAAACTGGGAAATTTACAGTTTCCTTTTGGGAAAAAAGGTACCTTTTTTTGCATTGGGAATGGGGCCGTTCAATGGACCCAATTATAGAGAATCAAGAGCCCTGCATATTTTCCTGTTTTATGTCGCTTTGATTGCTGAATTTTAACTTATCTTTTTGCACTTACAAGTATGCTATTGAAGTGTATTTCGTCAACTGAAATTAAGAGATGTTCACTTTAGGGGGCCACTTGAGACACTTATCCTTTTTAGACTAATACATGTAGCTATAGATAAAAAAAAGTGAGGATCTCACATGCAAAGGAAGATAACTCTTCCATCTCTGTTATTTTTTCAGATAAAAAATGAGCAGCCAAGACAACTGTGAAAAATCCAAGGATCAGTTTGTGGAATCCAGATGCTCACAAGATAGTCCCATGTCTTCCAATTCACCATCTGGAGGTTTTCAAGACACATGGGCAGAGAGAAAATCTGTGCTGCAGTGTAATAAGTACATGTTGCTGAATAAAGAGGGATGTGATGTCACTTTCCTTGTGGGTGCGAATAGCACACCCATTAAAGCCCACAAGTATGTGCTGGCAAGCAGGAGCCCTGTATTTTTTGCCATGTTTCTAGGACCAGCAAAGGAGTCTTCTGATGAAATCATAGTACCTGATATTGAAGATCTTGTATTTGAGAAGTTTTTAAGGTGAGTTCTCCTAGAAAACTGAGAGTGGTACTTTTATTAGGGCCCCGCAAGGATTTGCGGGTGCCCTATAGTAATCACTCTGTCTGTCTGTCCGTCTGTCTGTCTAGCTGTCTGTCTGTCCATCTGTCATTCTTCCGTCCACAAATTTTCTGTTTTTTTCTAATAACTTTTTTTAGGGTTAACCAATTAAGTTCAAATTTGGTATGTTGGTTGAATAGGCAGTAAGGCATATTTTGATGCTAAGTTTGGTTCTCTATGTCATCAGGTTTGGAGCTGGGGTGGTGGGGGTAGATTCCTTAACTTTATATAAGAGAGAATGGGCAAAGAGAGATAACTGCTGAGAATGTTCCTATTGTAAACTGTGAAAGGCTGCAATGAGTCTCTTGGGATTAATTAACTTTCCTCTTAAAGAAAATCCAAAGCATTTATCTTTATCTGCCACATTGAGATTAATTAATACCTCTGTCTGCAAATGAAGTTTGTTTTGAAGTTAAGGTCAATTCTGAATGATGTTTACATTCTCTGAAATGTGGATTTAAATAATGTTCATACTTT
Source organism: Saccostrea echinata (assembly GCF_033153115.1). Taxonomy (NCBI): domain Eukaryota; kingdom Metazoa; phylum Mollusca; class Bivalvia; order Ostreida; family Ostreidae; genus Saccostrea; species Saccostrea echinata. The sequence goes on from NW_026889803.1 coordinate 32,564,618, forward strand.
ATTTTAGTAAAATACACAATGAGTTATGATTTTATTGAATTCCAAAAACAAGATATAGATAAAGATATCTTTTTTATTATTATTTTATTTCTTTTTTCTTTTTTAATTCAAGAATACTATTTATTTTAACAGGTATTAATTCAGATAATAACCTCATTCTATCATTGCTGAAAAAGTTCTTATTGTAAATTTGGAAGAAAAGGTTGAGAAAGCAGTATAATTAATCCTGTGGGTTTGATTATCTTGCTGGTTGGCAGAAAATTTTAGAGGGTTATCTTACTGTCACTTTAAGATTAATTAACACCTTTGTCTGCAACTGATATTTGTTTTGAAGTTAAGGTCAAGCCTGGGTGATATTTGCATTCACTGAAGGCTGGCATTTTAGAAAACACATGCTTCATTCTTCTTTAAGTATAAATTTTATTGAGTTATTATAGATATGATGTTTTTTACTGCCTTATGTAAATACAAGGATACTATTTACAGATTGTTGGATATTTAGCAGTTGCTGTTGCTTATTCTTTAAATATTTTTAAATTTTTTGTAATCAGGTAAAATTCTCATCCCCTAATCTGCACCCTTGTATTTCTACCCCTTGGCGGGGCCCTTGCTGACTGGTCAGATTTCTAGTTTGACTGAAATCATGATTGTACCAGCACCAAAATAATTGATGGAGAAAAATTTGGTAACATTTTTAATTAAAATTGCTTCCACGAGGTACCTCCTATTTTTGTAAAAGTACTGCCCATTTCTAATCTTTTTGAAAACCTAAGAAAATTTTAACTTTGTTATGATTGCCCCCTTAATGTATTTGAAAAAAAAAGCAGTTGATTAAGTGTAGTTTTCAAACATACTAGGCACCACATATGAATTGTGTACGCAGGGTTGCAAATAATCACTCGTCTACTTGCAAATGCGAGTAATTTTGCCTGTGGGCGACTAATTCTTGAGGATGTTTATCGCCCAAATGGCGAGTAAGAATTTTATGGGACCTTTTCTGGAACCAGATCGTAGTTTGCTTCTGCTATTAAATGCACTTTCGTTTTCACTGTTTTCTTCCTATGAAACATTTTTGTAGACCCAGAATCCTGTCGATGATGCGCTTCCTTAAAATCAACAGCAGCGGGTTTTTGTCCATATCCTATTAAGATGCACACTGTGTATTATTCACAATAAACAGCTTTGTATTAATTAATTTTCCACCTGAAAGAAGAATGTTGAAGACTTTTTCTGATTTTTTGCTGCTCACCGTCGATTAAAATATTTCACATTGTGAACTTTGAACATTGGTAAAGTACGCTTTCTGTAATTTTATGATAGAAATTAACATATAACTCAAAATTCATGCCTTGAAGTGAATGAAAACTGGATTTTAATACAAGCTGTGTTGAAATCCACAGGAAAAATTGAAAAGAAATACTCAGTAAAGTATTTTTCTTTGAGATTATAATAAAAAAGGTTTTTTTTTTACTAAGTGAACAGAAAATTGTGGACCCCAAAATATCAATGTGGGCTAGTAAAACTTGTGAAGTTGGAGCCCACATAGCCCCTAAGGTTTAAAATGTCATTTGCAACCCTGCTGTACATATGGTGTATGCATGTATTCCACCCCGTACCCATATAACCACACCGGAGAATTTTTAGTATCAAAAATACATGAATTCTTAGTTTATCATACCTGTGTTTCAATATCTGATATTGTTTTCTGTTAATTGCTATATATAGTTCTAGAGATTGCCGATCTATGGTATATAAAATTTGTTTTTCATATATACATGTATATGTACCTTAGCGGGACATCCTTGGAGGGGGGGAAGGGGAGGGGGAGGTTACATCATCCATGCGTCAGGTACCTGCACAGTGTTTTCAGACTACAATATTTTTACATTGTAAGAAATTTACGTTTTTAACAGAAGTGAATTTTAAATTATAGCTTATGAACAGTCAGGGGTGAGACTGAAATCTGTCATTTCTGAAAAATGATGGATAATTGTCATATTTACTAACTACATATTTTCGTCATTTTTGTCAATATGACTTACTATCGTCATATTTTCTTTTTCAACTTAATTCACATCAACATGGAAGGTGAAAGTTATTATTTAGCGATAAAATGTCGAATTCTGGTAGAACTAATTCGCCATTTTTACATGGCTTTTAGCCCTATAAAAACATATTGTACACCGTCTGGAAGAATACATACTTGTAGAGAAAAGTCTCGACAAAAAGTTAAAGCCAAAAAAAGTAGTGCGCCCCGTAAAACAAGCAAGATATTTCAGTGCGCCCAGACCCTCCATTTTGAAAAAAGACGGAATATTGTCATTTTTGTCTTCTTTCCTATTTAATGCAAATAAATTGACAAATAACTCTTCCACTCTTATTTTTGTTTGGGAAATTTGTACTGTCAACATAACCAGTATTGTAGTCAACAGTATTAGAGAAATGAAGTTTGTTTACGATGTTTTTTGTCCTTTTTTCAGTTGGTGGATCTAACATTTTTCGAAGAGAGGTAACTCGGTATTCTAGAAACACTCTAAATTTTTATGACTGTTTTTCGTCATTTTCTTAAAAATGACGAGTTTAAGTCATAATAAAAATTTTATTTTATGACTAAAAATCGTCGTTTTAAAAATGACGGATTTCAGTCTCACCCCAACTGATGAATAATTTTGATAATTTGAAATTGATTTTTGTAAAAATTGAAAATAAACAGCACTAGTATTTAGATATAAATGATTTTTATGACAATAATCCAATAGACTACAGTCAAATGTTGTTATCTCTAACTCGATGCGACCGAGAAAAAACTTCGAGATATCCAAGGATTTGAGATATTGAGGGTAAAATAGGTATAGAATAAGTGATTGGGACCTCCAGATCAGTATCAATGGTATTCGAGATACCAAAGTTTAACTGTATATATAAAAGAGTTAGATTTTAGAAATTTCAATCTTAATATTATATATGTAATGATGCAGTATTTTACCCTTAGGTACGTTTACTTTGAAGATGTCAAGATTTTGGATGGTGATAACGTCTTGCATGTATTGTATGCAGCTAAGAAATATTCCATGAAAGGTCTGGAATCCAAATGTAGAGAATTTCTTGTTCAACACCTCAACACTGAGAATGTTTGTGTCATTCTAGAAAGTTCTCATACTTTTGGGAATGGTATTATGGAAGAGAAATGTTTGCAGCATATATTAAGAAATGGTGACAGGGTTTTGCAGTCACCGTCTTTCTCTGACCTCTGTAGGAAATGTGTGAAGACGATCATTTCAAGCAACGATCTGGAAGCAGACGAGGCTGTTGTGTTTAAGGCTGCTGTAAAATGGGCCGGAGCAGTTTGCTGCCGAAAATGTTTAACCCCAATAGACAGGAATATTAGAAAAGCACTGGGTGATATTTTTTTTGAGATTCGTTTTCCCATAATGCAGTTGTCATTCTTTGCAGACAAGGTGGCTTCTAGTAACATTCTGATACAAAAAGAGAAAATTGCTTTGTATGAATATCTGTGCAGGTCTGATACTTCAGATGCAAAATTAGAGATTCCATTCAATATGGAATACAGAAAAAATAAGAGTTTTCTTGTTTGCAAGCGATTTAACCACTTGTCTGCAATTTGTGATTGGGAAAATGCAGGGCGCAAGAACTCCATAGCATTTTCCTGCACTCGAGCAATTTGGATGCATGGTATAATGATGTACGAATCATCTTCACTGGATGCCTGTGAAAATTCTGTCATAGTGAAAAATGAACTAGGAGAAGTAATGTATAACTCAGATGAAAAAAGAAACACAAGAAGAGAATTTGCAGTAGGAAAGATGTATAACCTTTTCTTTGGGGAAAGGCTAAAGATTCAGCCACTGAAATTCTATACGATATCAGTCAAAAGCATGGGTCCAAAGAGCTATCATGGAGAGGGTGGTAAACGTTACGTGTCATGCGGCCCATTTAGATTCGAATTTCGGGACAGTTGCACAGAGAAGGTTCCTTTGTTATCCACTTTGGGACAACCTGTAAATGTTCAAGAAACCACCCAATCCACAGGGCAGATCCCAGGAATCATCTTCTCCAGTTGGTTATAAGAAAGTTAACCACCCCCTGAAAGTGAAGTTCTCCAATAGGATCAACACATTTATGACAAACCTTAACAGCCTGTTTTTTGTAAAACTGGTTGAGACAGCATGGAATCCATGCACAGGATGTTTTCAAAGGTTTGAGGACAAACAACTTTCAACTTAAAATCGAGATGAAAGAAAAGAATCAGATATCTTAATTCTTGGAAAGAGTACCATTTTCTCATATAGCAACCTGCTTTGAAATACAATGGAAAGGCAGCTCAGATAAGGTTCTCAAATTTCAAGGCAACTAGACAATGTTATGATTGACCTACATGTAAGACTGCTAATATCAAACAATTTTGAAGTGTTGTTTTTTTTTTTTTTTTTTTTTTTTTTTTTTTGGATGCATGAAGAAAATATTTAAGTTCATTTCAAAGGCAGAAGAGGTGTATATTTAGTGTAATGTGAATGCATTTTTTTTTTTGAGACTGATTGATAATTTTTCATTACTGTTGTTTTAATTAGTGCTCAGCTTTGTTGAATTTATATTTGACTATAGTTCCTGGTATATGTAATACATGTACTTTTAGTTGTATTTTTAGCTCACCTGAGCTGAAAGCTCAAGTGAGCTTTTCTGATCAACCGTTATCCGTCGTCCGTCCGTCCGTCCGTCCGTCTGTAAACTTTTCACATTTTCAACTTCTTCTCAAGAACCAGTGGGCCAATTTTAACCAAACTTGGTACAAAGTATCCTTAGGTGAAGGGGAGTTTAAATTGTTAAAATAAAGGGCCAAGTCCCCTTACAAGGGGAGATAATCAAGAAAAGACAAAAATAGGGTGGGGTCATTAAAAAATCTTCTTCTCAAGAACCACTGGGCCAAAAAAGCTGAAACTTATGTGGAAGCATTCTGGGATAGTGTAGATTTTAAATTGTTAAAATCATGACCCCCGGGGGTAGGGCGGGGCCACAATAGGGAATCCAAGTTTTACATTGAAATATATAGGAAAAATCTTTAAAAATCTTCTTCTCAAGAACCACTGGGCCAGAAAAGCTGAAACTTATGTGAAAGCAACCTGGGGTAGTGGAGATTCTAAATTGTTAAAATCATGACCCCTGGGGGAAGGGCGGGGCCATAATAGGGAATCCAAGTTTTACATTGAAATATGTAAGAAAAATCTTAAAAATCTTCTCAAGAATCACTAGGCCAGAAAAGCTGAAACTTAGGTGGAAGCATCCTGGGGTAGTGGAGATTCTAAATTGTTAAAATCATGACCCCCGGGGGTAGGGCAGGGCCACAATAGGGAATCCAAGTTTTACATTGAAATATGTAAGAAAATTTTTTAAAAAATCTCCTTCTCAAGAATCACTAGGCCAGAAAAGCTGAAACTTATGTGGAAGCATCCTGGGGTAGTGGAGATTCTAAATTGTTAAAATCATGACCCCCGGGGGTAGGGCGGGGCCACAATAGGGAATCCAAGTTTTACATTGAAATATAAAGGAAAAATCTTTAAAAAATCTTCTTCTCAAGAACCACTAGGCCAGAAAGGCTGAAACTTATGTATAAGCATTCTGGGGTAGTGGAGATTCTAAATAATAAAAATCATTACCCCCAGGGGTAGGGCGGGGCCACAATAGGGAATCCAAGTTTTACATTGAAATATAAAGGAAAAATCTTTAAAAATCTTCTTCTCAAGAACCACAAGGCCAGAAAGGCTGAAACTTATGTGGAAGCATTCTGGGGTAGTGGAGATTCTAAATTGTTCAAATCATAGCCCCCGGGGGTAGGGCGGGGCCACAATAGGGAATCCAATTTTACATTGAAATATGTAAGAAAAATCTTTAAAAATCTTCTCCTCAAGAACAACTGGGCCAGAAAAGCTGAAACTTATGTGGAAGCATCCTGGGATAGTGCAGATTCTAAATTGTAAAAATCATGACCCCCGGGGGTAGGGCGGGCCCACAATAAGTATTACAAGAGGGGAAATCTGGTTAAGAACAGCATGGCTAAAGTTACTCAGGTGAGCGATGTGGCCCGTTGGCCTCTTGTTTTAATATATGCATGTTTTTTTAATTATGCTATTCTATGATAGTATTTCGCATTCGTTGTACTCAAGCTCAGATGTATATTTTTGCCACTACAAAGATTTTTAAAGTTTTGTATCATGTTTAAAAGTTCAAAGAATTTGTACATGTAGTTTATGAAGAAAAGGAAGAGATTAACTGGTCATATCAGATAAAAAGCAGAACTTTTAAAAAATCAAAATTTGATTTCAAATTTTATTTAAACACTTAAATTGTAATAAAATGGTTTGGAAATGCCATTCTGTGTAAATTCTCTGGAGTCACAGGAACAGTAATAGCAGATTTGTGTGTGATTACTTGGAGTTATCTTCCTTGGCACTTTTCTGTGTAAATGGATCAGGCAATAACTTTAAGGGCAAGTGTGGAACATTAAGTGATTTTTAATTTTTTTACTAGAGGCAATCCTTTTTACTGACATGTACATGAATGAGGGAATCTCCTCATGCATACCGGTATATTAATTTATAATGATAATAATTAGTGCCCTGTTACACAAGTAGAATTTGTGTTATGCTGTGACAGGGATTCAAGCTATATGCAGTACTAAGTTGATTAAATGTAGTTAAACTTTTTTAGCTCACCTGAGCTGAAAGCTCAAGTGAGCTCTTCTGATCACATGTTGTCTGTCTTCCGTCTGTCTGTCTGTCCATCCGTCTGTAAACTTTTCACATTTTCAACTTCTTTTCAAGAACCACTGAGCCAATTTTAATCAAATTAGTATAGAGCATCTTTAGGTGAAGAAGAGTTTAAATTGTTAAAATGAAGGGCCAACCCCTTTTACAAAGGGTGATAATCAAGAAAAGACAAAAAAAGGGGTTGGGTCATTTAAAAATCTTCTTCTCAAGAACCCAGAGCCAGAAAAGCTGAAACTTGAGTGGAAGCATCCTTGGGTAGTGTAGATTCTAAATTGTTCAAATCTTGACCCCCAGGGGTAGGGCGGGGCCACAATAGGGAATCAATTTTACATTGAAATATATATGCAAAATCTTTAAAAATCTTCTTCTCAAGAACCAAGGGGCCAGAAAAGCTGAAACTTATGTGGAAGCATCCTTGGGTAGTGTAGATTCTAAATTGTTCAAATCATGGCCCCGGGGGTATAGCGGGAAAGCAGTAAGTATTACAAGGGAGGGGTGTCTGGTGAAGAACAGCAGGGCCAAAGTAACTCAGGTGAGGGTTGTGGCCCATGGGCCTCTTGTTAATTACTGATGGACAACAAGGTTTATGATTTTACCAAAATTATGAAAACAAGTAATAAAAGCTAGGGTATAGGCCCTGGGACCATAAAACTTAGACGAGCTCACTTTTGATCTCAGTCTCACTTTTATCAAAGGAATTAATAGTGGAAAAGTGAGACTGAGATCAAAAGTGAGCCCGTCTAAGTTTTATGGCCCTGGGGCCAGGAGTAAAGCTGAATAAGTTATAACTATATTCTAATTTTGAACTGAGTGTCAATTAAGGCCCATGAGTCAGTAAAAGAACTATCAATTTGATTAATATTGAGTGTATAATGTCAATACTGATCACATATAGTGCAGCAAATGTAAGTATGTTAAAGATAATTGTAATAGTAAAGATCACTAGTACCATAATTGTTAACTGTACGTACTAGTTTGATATAGATATTAAAAATGATTGCTTTGTTACTATTATTTTGTTGTACAATCAAACAATGTTGTTGCAAGTTAAGTATGCAGTTTGTAATTTTGTTTTATACGTTGAAATAGTTGCATGCATTTTGGAATTAAAAAATAATAATCAAGTTATAATGATAGAAATATATTTTTAAAAATAGAATAGTTTCTAATCATTGAATTTCTTTTTTTTTTTCTTTTGTGCTATTAAAATGTAGGCTGTATATAAGCTCAAGTGGAAGTTGCTTCAGATTCTGAAGTGTTTTGTCAGCAAGACCTTTATTTTTCTAAATCATTATTTTTTAGTTAAAATAAGTTAGCAGTTTTTAATTAGATAGTCAATACAAAGTTTAGAAAGCAATAAAATACATAAATTTCCTTTAAAATGTTGTATTAGATAGTGTATACTTAGTTAGAAAAGAATAAAATACATATTAAATTTCCTTTAAAATGTTATAATAATGCCCCTCTTTGAAGATAGGAGGGCATATTGCTTTGCTGCTGTCTGCCTGTCGGTCGTTCTGTCTGTCTGTCCACCAACAGTTTCTGTTCATTTTCTTCGCAGAGGTTGCACATACTGAAATGAAATTTGATATACAGATTTATCATAAGAATATCTAGGTCAGGTTGTGTTTTGGGTACGATCAAGCAATTTTTTGACAGAAAATTATGCCCCTTGGATTTAGAAAAATTCCAATTATTTGCAGTTTCCCTTCATTTTCTTCGCAGAGGTTGCACATACTGAAATCAAATTTGGTATACAGATTTGTCATAAGAATATCTAGGTCAGTTTGTGTTTTGGGTACGATCAAGCAATTTTTGACAGAGTTATGCCCCTTGGATTTAGAAAAATGCCAATTGTTTGCTTCCGTTCATTATCTCAGCAAAGGTTAAACAAATTAATTACTGATATATCATGAAAAAGGTGTTTTTGCCAAAGATGTGATGTAGAAGATTATTTCTGGTTGATGCATCTCAGATAGTACTGGTAGATGACCCCTATTGATTTTAAGTTCAAAAGGTCAATTTCATTTCCATGTACACTGCCCATAATGTACAGCTGTATACTGCCCATAATAAAGGCATGTGCACCCTATAATGTATGTGGGGGGGGGGGGGGGGCATAAGTGTTTCACAAACATCTCTTGTTTACTTTTCATTTCATTGATCATTTCATATAGTGCATAGATATAAAATATAATGGGAAAAAATATACGTAAAGGTTAAGAGACAATTTGACCTATTTTGATAAACTTTACCCCAACATTTTAAATTTATAATGAGGTGAGGAAATGCACGATCTGAAATGGGCCTAAATATTGGTAATAATTGTTTTGCTGGGTGTAAAAAATTTGACTGTGTCTTTAAATACCATTGTACACAGTTTTATTCACTTCCTTTTTCTGTAAGGTAGAAAAATGCAGAACCATGACCATTTCAAAATATGATAAGTTATGCCCCTTTTATATACAATGTAGTAATTATGTAGCCCAGAATATAATGTCTTCCCCTTAAGAGGAACCAATATTGTGAATTTCATGGTTTCTGCCTCCCAGGGGCCTGATGGGTGTAGTCCAAACCATTAGAATTCATGCAATATTCAAAATCTTACCTTATGGACATTGAAGAATCAGCTGTTGGCATATTTATGATTAACAATGGGCCATCTTCCAAAAAGGTTGAATTCACATTCATTTAGTTCAGGCCAAGTTGGTCACATAATAAAAATACACTATATCTTATAAAATTTTCTTTACTCATGAACATGTAGCAGGCAAACCCTTAGTGAAATTCATATCCCTTTGGTCCATAGTTCAGACCCTAGGCCTAAGGTGGGGCTCACTTGGTCATATATTGAAAATATATGACTTGTTTGAATGGCATTTCTTATAGACATTTAATAAGCAAAATATTTTTATGAATATAATAAACACCCATCCCTCTACCGAAATTGTAACCCCCCCCCACCTCCTCTGCCCATGGTTCAGGCCCCAGGGTAGAGCTGAGTTAGTCATATTTTGAAAATTGTCTGAAAGCTGCTTCTCTGAAGTAAATCTAGTTGGTCAACTGATTATTTGATTACAATACAGGTACCAGTTAAGTCCATGACCCGTTACCGAAACGGTACATATCTGGATACAGCGTTCAGTCCGTAGGGTGTGGCTAAGTTGCTCATGTGTAGAAAACAAATTACACTTTTGAAATACATGTATTTTCTTTACCCATTGGTATATGTACGAGAAACTTGCAATTTTATAATAAACACTAAGCCCTTTATCTCCAAAATTGTGAAATTCATGGTCATCTGGCCCATGGTCCAGGCCCCAGAATGGAGCTAAATTGGCCATATAAAATCTTCGAAAATGTTTCTTTATTACTGTCCACATTTTGTCATTATGACATGTAGGCAAATTGTTTGCATGATTATGATAAGTAGCTATCCTTCTACAAAAATTGAAAATGAATTGGTCCTGGGATAAGGTTATGTTGGTCATGCTAGGGGTTATCAAAAAGTTCGCAGACTGGCGCCATAAAATTAAAACCGCTTATAAATGTGTAAAAATTCATTGATGTACCATAAATGGTACATTAATGAATTTTTACATTATTATTCAGTGATATCTTTTCTGTATACAGAATAAAATATAAGACATTTTCTTCGTTCTTGATTCAATTTTTATCGCATCAGTGCACGAACTTTTTAATAACCCCTTGTATATTGAAATTTATTATACAGTGTATACATGTATGTATCTTTACTCCTGAGCTTTCAGAAGAAAAGCTGCATCAATATGATTTTATTATCCTCGTTACTCTGTAAAATTTTTGTCATTCAAATTCAGACCAGTTCCAGGTAGGACCAACGAGGTCTTAAGTTAAGAAACTCAAAGATACTCTGGTATCTGTCAAAGGCCTTTTTATATTTTCCGCTCTTCACCTGTATAATTAACAGTTTAAAACCATTTACTTATTTTGAAAAAAAACTTTCACTGATGTTGTTTCCGTAAAAGGCATATTTATCCAAATATATTTTTCTTTGGAAATTCATAGAAGTTTCGGTGCAGTAATACCTCCATCTACCATCGGCCATACAATATATAATTATACAAAAGGGGGTCATTTAATAAAATGGCAGGAGCGGTAACTCTGACTGTACTGAAAGATTCTGTGTAAATTTTGGGAAATTCTCTTCTGGGAGTTTTGATCTGAAGAATTTTTCTATAATAATTATTGAGGAACAAATGTCGTGCCTTGTCCATCGAAGTCCAGGAAATAAATTCTATAATCTATATTAGGTAATTTGTCTAAAAAAAAAAAATAATAATAATACTTTTTTTTAGATGACAGTGAAATTATGCAATTAGATTTTCTGAAAAATTCAGATTTTTTCCCCGATAATGTAACCTCGTATTTTAAAAAAGTAAAGAAAGATGTATCTTAATTATACAAATCCATGGTTAACCAGCAAATGAAGTTATTTGATGAAGTGTGTCTTAAATCCTTTATTTTCGACTCAGTGCGTAGAATTCTCGGCTAAACTGGCTAGGAATTTAGATAAGGTCCACAGCCCGAATATTTATAATACAAAGCGTAAAATATTTTTTTTTTGAAAATCGTTACGTTTTGTCAAAATGCCACACAAACCCCTTTCAGACAAAGTGCATCTTTTTTTAAGCAAATCGACAGTTGGTATTTTCTTCTTAGATTTTATCCACATAGATCAATAATTAATCTGCCAAAAAATATACATGTGGATGCACGGAAGTTCTTGCTTTATTTTAAATCTATTTTTAGCTGAGGAGGTGAGTAGGGAAAAACTAAAAATTGCTTTTTGCACTTGACGCAGACGAAGCTACTGAATGGGTTGGCACATGGCGACGAACAGCTGAAGACCGATTGCAGAGCGAGAAAACATATGTTGGTGTTTCTAAAGAGGAACTTACAAGAACTAGGGACACATTTCAGATTTTCGACTATTTACATTGGCGTACATAATGATATTATCGATCTTTTTTCGACTTGCATAAGATAAATAAGCTTTATACGGAACATGGGAATATCGACTGATAGCATGTCTGCTACGACGTTCAGTGGTTTGGATTTTTCATTCACACGTACGGTTTCTAAATGGATTTTGTAAACGGAAATGTGTGCCGTGAATTTACTACCATTTAATTATTATGGAGGTACGTATTTGAATTTCTAACACTGTCACTTTTTAAATGTCTTAAGATACCTTTAGTGGCGGTCTCATAACGCGCCTTGATCCGCCAGAGAGTGGACGTTTGGGCACGTTAGGGGGACAGCCTTAGTACTAACGTAGATAGGGGAATCTATTAGTTCGATATTGGTTATTTGACGCATATATGTTAAAGTGTAATAATCTTTGACCGTAGGTTTAAACTGATATGGCGGTTAGAAAATTATTACTCATGATAACTCATGCATGATCGCTAAAGCTTTAGATTATTACAGGCTTTTATTTTGCTAGTGACAAGCAGGCTGACAGAAGGTTTTAATCGGAGTGCTGTTGGAATAATGTAACGAGGAAAGTTTTCCACTTGAGGACCCCACGGAGGGGATATTTTTTTTTATTTTTTCCGTGGTATTTTTTCTTTGGAAGTGTCAAAATGTGATTATTGTTGTGGTTAAAAGTGTGGATCACGATGGAGTCTCCGGGAACTTCAGGACCTAGTAACACTTTGCTGGTCCTCCAGCTCAAGTCCCTCGTGGCGTACAAGTCTAATGACGAGTACCTGTATGCCATGAAAGAGGATTTGGCAGAATGGTTCATGTGTCTGTACCAGATGAATATCACAGTGGATAATTTTTTCGAGGTATTAGAAACGGGTGTAATTCTCTGTGAACATGCCAACAAGGTGAAAGGGTATGCAGACGAACAAAGACAAATGGGAAGACTAGCTGTCATTCAGTCCAACTTCGTCCGTCGTTTGGAGATTCCCCAGTACGAGGTTCCATATCGAAAGGAAGTGAAGCCGCAGACGTTCCATGCTCGAGACAACATCTCCAACTTCATCACATGGACTAAAGATTTGGGGATTCCGGATGTGTTGTCGTTTGAAACTGACGACCTGGTGCTGCGGAAGAATGAGAAGAGTGTTGTGTTGTGTCTACTGGAAATTGCCAGGATCGGGGCCAAACTTGGCATGTTGGCTCCGACCTTGGTACAGATGGAGGAGGAGATTGATGCCGAGATAGAATCTGGGGAACCCCCGCCTCAAATAATTACCTGCGACATCAAATCTCTTGATGAAATGGTAAGTCAAATGATTATGGTTTATTTTTGTTTTGAATATTTAGGTCACACAGTTGCCGTTTTGGTAGACACCGTACACACTGTATAAAATACATACAAATATGTGTCCCCCAAGGGCAGCTCATGGCAATAGTCCGTTAAAAATGCCCACGCTAAAACCGGGACATTGCTTAATTTACCGGAAAATTTCATTTTGATGTACATAAAATCTGATAAAGTTAAAGGTGGTTTAGATCAGATTAAATGTTGATGTTCGCTATCTCTAAACTTTTGACAACAGCAATGCCTGTATAAAATGAACCCTCTAAACACAGCTGAAGTACATGTGGTACTTGAAATAAGACTTAAAAACGCGTTTTATTTCTTTTTTTCTCTCTTAAACATGTTTCATGTGGAATACGTTTTATAGCTTCTGTTCGTTGCGAACCTCTTATGTTATTTCCTGTAAAGTTGATTGTCGAATTGAATTCTAAACTCTGTGTTTGCATTATCATTAATAAAAAGACAACACAATCGATGAAACAAAAGTTTGAAGCTTTTGACGATTAGAAAACAAGATGTATATTGGGTGCCTCAGAATCTGACGTGGTTATGTAATTTTAAGTGGCCAGTCTAGAAAGAACTCAATTTGTGTCTTACTGGTAGCCGAGGCGTGGAGATGGGCATTTTGACAGCCAGGGCTGACAATTACACGCATCACGATGCAAAATATACATGTTAAAATGATGCGTGTAATGTTTCTTTTGTTTTGTATGCAAAACACAAGTTATCATTACAGGCAATAAATCTATTTCATACCTGAACTGTGTTGAACAAATAGCAGACGATCGCGCACCCGGTGTTTTTCAGCATATTTGGAAGGGTTAAACCTATTCATTACCCTGTTTAATCAATACTTGTGATACCCTCTTTCAAAGTTTTTATTGCTCTATATAATTTACAATGCCAAACGACTTTTCAATCCCTATGTAGCATTTGATGTCATGCCAGAAACTGAAAATTATGTACATGTATGGAAGCGCGTTTCATCCCCTGCTGGAAAGATATATTCTGTTATGCGTGTATGTATATGCACAGACAAGTTCCTTCAGAATAAAATTAATTAGGGTATTATTTAAATTAAGCCTCATGCTGACCTAAAAGTTTGGATAATCTCTGTTAATATTCAATTAACTTCAGGCAGTAATTGCCAAAAAAGAATTAGACAAGTTTGTATATGGCTTAAACACAGATATTTAAACTGTCAGATTTAGGAAAGTATGAGAATATACGTCTTCCCACTTTTAATAAAACATTAATTCCAGTTTAACGTGAAATTTACTAATTAATCAAAAACGGTCTTATTTTAACACTCTCTTTAATTAGTATAATAACCGTGACGTCTTTATTCAGTAATTACTGTCACCTTTCTATGTATAGATATCAGGTCATTTTCTGCGTAAAACTTTGCATGAAGGACATTTAATGTAGAAAAATAATGAGGCTGGATTCACAACATCATATGTAAGTAATTACACACAGGCACTTGTTCATGGGATCTTTTTCCAAGATTTGACATTTGATCCGCCACAGATTCTATGAAATGGTCTTTGATTTTTGCTGTCACCTGCATGGCTTTTGTTGTTTCCGGATGTGTGATAAGATTGCATTTTGTTCCATTAACCTGTGTGCGTATAAGGTCGCGGTACCGTTATCCTCGGTAAATCTCTGTGTTAATATTATTCTACATTAATAAAGGACAGGACCTTCCCCGGGTGTCACCCTTTACCCGTCCATATCAAGTTTAAACAATTAAGAGGAAACAAGCACTTTCAAAATTTAAATAGTGAGATGACATAAATATTTTGAGACAGTTGTGTGTTTCTCTTAATTGGAGCTAACAAACGGATTTTGCCCAATGTTTGTAGAAAGATTTTAATTACGTTTTCTGTTCTAGATTTATTGTCTTCTACTTAAAGCCGGGGTCATTGGCGGTATATTCTTTTCTGACATGTTTTGTGTATTTCCCCTTTCTCCAGGTAGATAATACATTATTTGAAATTACCTGTCCCTTTGTCTGGCTTTTCTGTTAGCCATTGAAAGAAATACACAGTTCTCCTCTAATCTTTTGTCACAAAAAGCCATATAATCGGATCAGCTTGTTAGAAAACAAAACAAGCTATTATTTTTTGACATATTTTAGGCTTAAAGCTCATAATAAAAAAACCAATTTAGCGAATAATCTTTATGCATTTATTTTCTCTTGATAACAAAAGGCGAAATAACTTGAAGTTAATGAAACTTTTATTATCTACAGGCTGTGCACATGTTTGTGTATTGTTCCAGTGAATGGATATCACTGCCCCATTTTGAGATCGCTCAAACACTAAGTTGCACCCTTATTTGAGTTGTCTATTTGATTTTAAGAAAATCTGTATATTCTTTGCGTCATCGTTATTGTTAGAAACCAAGGCAAAATTTGCTCATTTTAGAAGTTCATATCTGCAAAGTCGATTCATTTTCCCCTTTCTTAAAAAAACATTATGTACATTTAGTTAATGTCTATTCAAGAACCCAAAGAGTTTGAATTGATGCCTTTGAAATTCTTTTGTCTGTTTTATATTCTGAGAGATTTAAGTCAGTTGACTATTTTCAAGCATTCCCTAACACTTTTGAGTCCGAAAGGATAGCTATTTTTGCAGCGCAGACGAACACCACATTAAATATGGACTCTAATACATATTTCTTGATTTACACAGTCACATTCGTCGGTGACTTGCAGATTTTTGTCGTGCAAAATCAACATGCAAAACCAACACTTCGATTGTGACTCCATTATTTCTAAAACAGAGAGTATAATGTTCCCTATTATCCCGCAAGTAATGCAAAACAGAGAGAACCCTAGTTTTTATCGAATTCATTCGATTGGCAAATTATGAGTAATGCAGAAAATTAAATTGGTGCTGTTACAGCAGCAAATTAACGAAAATCGGCATGTTGCAAAACATCTGGCCGAGGTTTTCGTAGACGGTAAAGGCAGACGGGGGGTTCATCAAAGAGCGGAGGATGTAAATCCATTAAGAACCTTCGACCTTGACCCTTATGATTTAACTTGTGATGAGATATTGTCTTGAAACTGTCTCCATTTTTCATGTCAGAGAAAGGTGTAGCTTTGTGAAAAATGTTTAGTTGCTGGTTGATTCTTTACCATTGCTTCCGGAAACATTGCATTTTTATTGAATTTAGGAATGATTCCCTATACTATAGACAGACTGTGCATTTAGAGCAGCCGGATTAATTAAAATGATGCAGTATTAAGATTGTTGCTCCCATCCATAAGATCCATTGCCCTCACTATCTTCCTATGAAATCGTTATCACATGCAGATATTGTTGAAGTTTGTGAGTCACCTGTCTCGACCTACAATTAACTTCTGTAGGAACATTCTTATTAATTATAAGCTACAATGTACTAGACTTTGCAAACTTACACCAACTATATTGCATTACAAAAATGGCTTTGAAGTTTAGAGATATTTCTCGTCACGAATCCCTTGCTGATACATGTTAAATGTTCGCTGGGATCTTTGTCTGCAGAAAGGAGGAGTTTTGATATATAAGTAAGGCGAGACACTGAACTAAATAGTGTAGTGTTATTGTTTTGACACTTAAGTACATGTACTCAGTTATACTGTAGTGCCTGGATTCACGGTTGCACGGTACTTTGGTTTTTGAGATGACATTTGATTAAACACGATACAGAAAATTACAAATATTAACGCCCTGCTACACAAATATGAAATACGATAACTATTAATGTACGTATGTTTTTATCAGGTCGGACGATCTTGTTTGGTCTTTGTTGAGTAACTTGTAAGTGGCTTTCTTTTTTCGTGTAGCTGTTTTCAATTCTGAATATTGAATATCTTCAACATAGAATTGCCTGGTTATCTTTTTTAAGCAACGTAGGTGTTCTATCGAGAATGTATTTAATAATGATCGATTGCTCCCGTTGCGAACAAATCAGATGCAAACTGGAAGACGAGAGAAAAGTATGCAGACTTGCTAACAATCCCATTTGATTAATAAAACAATGAATAAAAACATAAATAAAAACAGTTAAAACAGAACGTTTGACAGTCAGTAGTCATATGTGTCATATTTAATGAATGCGTAAATCATTCTTATGTCCGCGTTCCTATGTCACTGTACCTGAGCTTCAAGGATATGTGTGAAGATAACCATATGTTGTTAGTGTATTACAAATACTTATATCAGCAGGTGTGAATGACATCGTGATATATGTACGTTACATATTGACATAATCTATTGATTTTTGCCATCTCTGATTAACTCAGACGGTTTAACACCTCATTTGGGTCTCAAGGATGCATCCTAGATATTTATATTGCAATTGTTATTTCCTTTCGGATATCATTGGAATTCATCCTTTCAGTAGACTCTGGGGTTGGTAGAATGCCTTGGCCAGACATTGATCTATCATCTTTCATTAACTGTAAAATCTCGAGGTGACCCCAAACACATCGTAGACTTTGGCAATACGCCATTTCTTTGTTTTCATGTGAAATAGATGCATGTTTTCGTTGCATTCAGCAGAATTTCCTTGCTTGTAAATTTCTTGTTAAAGTCGTGTTCTTCATGTCAAGGAATGTATACAAATCTATGTACAGATTTCTTGCAAATGATTGCAGTGAAAATCTATTACACCTATTATTAATCAGCAATCCTTATACGCTTTATCGCAATTCTCGCAAGAACGATTTCAAAGCTTACAAAATATGATTCATTTTTATCAACACATATGTTTATATTGTGATATTTTTATATACAAGTGGTATTTGCCTGCCACTAGGTCCTGAAATATTTTGCCGTTATCATATCGACTGTATCGAGCGAACTTTGGCAGACCTTCAAATGCTCCCTAATGTTAATAGCAATATTTATATTCAGTTTGTAAATCAAGCTTTATAATTTTGAATTTGAATGCAAATAAACCCTTGCTAAAATAATACTTCTTGAAAATTGAAAAAGAACACATGGTTTGAATATTTTGGTCGCTGATAGTAACATTGATTAACTACAGAATGTACTTTGAACAGAAGTTGGATTTTTTTTCAGATTACAACGAGATAAATCTAATATCAGAGACACGATCTACATAAAACGTTAAATAAAAATCGATTTAATTTCCATTTTAAATTGGTTTTCTAAAGTAGTTTATGTAATATCATTGCTTGTTTAAGCTTTCTTCGGAAATTGTGTCCTTCTAAAAGCACAAAGAACAAAGAGCAACAAACAATTTTGAAGTAAGTCGTCTCTCGATCATTTGTTCTTGTGATGGTGTTCCTTTGGTTTGAGTATTTACTTTTGTTCTCGCTAAGATTTAAAAACGACTTAACGTGTTAACTACTTTTCTTAAAAGGGATTCCAGTGTGTACTGTAGTTGGTAGATAAAGTTTACAAAGGGATTTGTCATTGTGATCAATTTTCGGAAGAAAAACAAGAGTCTATAGAGGGTTTTCCGACAACAAAGAAGTATAATTGTTAAAATGAATGACAAGGGGAAATGTCCGGAAATGGCCACTAAGGAAATAAAGAAGTGTCCTGGGAATGTGTTTTTTTTTTAATAAGGACTGGGGTTATATAAGTATACTGAAGATAATTGAAAATCATTTGTTGAAAATATTGAAGAAAAAATAACGGACCAAAAAAAAAAAAAAAACGCCGAATAAGAGCAGTTCTGTTTCTCAAGTCTTGCTTGAGCCTTAATTATCGACACAATCTCATCAAAATCTTTCGAAGCTTTGCTCAGTATTTCCATGGAACAAATAAATGATAGAATTAGAACTAAAAAGCAAACTTGCATAAATGAATAAAGTTATTTTATTCATTTTAGAAATGCATATGTATTTGTTTGTTGACATGTATTTAAATAAAAAGATTTTGGGAAAATAAATTATTGAATTAAGTTAGATAAACAGGTGCAATACAATTTTCAGAAATTAGAAGCAAAAACTGCTTTAATGTCATTAAAATCCTATTAAGACTTATTTCGGGGTTTTACAAAAACCTTTTGGAGTTCTAAATTATCGTTTCTTTATTGTCGATCAAAGTTGCCCTTTATTAAAGAAATGTGATCATTGCTTTTAAACGCTCAAAAATCTTAACAAAAAACTTAGATGATTGTGCAAGATTGATATTTCTTGCAGGCTTGATTGCCATTTAGCCATGGATTTATTTCTTCTCTTAATTTGTGGATACAACTATTTCTTTACAGACGTTAATTCTGCAAAAACTGCACAGGTATAGTGCCTAATTGATCAGTCACCCGTAAAAATGGTTGTAAAATAAGCTTTATGTCTCCGTTCGATACACATTTTGGCAGTAGTAAAAACATCTGTGCAAAGTGCACAAAGGGTTCAGATTGTATGTCGACAAAACAGTATGGAAGGAATGCTTTTTATCAACAAGCATCCGGGCCTATTCAGTCAACCTTGTAAAAAACGTTACTCATCTTTAAATCATTAAATGAACTAAATTGTTGCGAGTCAAGAATCGCATATCATTGTTACAGCCGACCCAAAACAAAACATAAAGCATGCAATTAGCATAAAACGAGACAATTTACAGCAATGCCAGACGACTTTAGCAAATGCCTGAATGAGTTGTTCTTTTGTTCTACAGCTTCGGGACCAATGACGATTTCACCATCTGGTAATGCTTTGTCTTGGAGGGGTCATTGAGATAATTGTTTTGATTGCAGTCATAGAAATACGGCATTCTACTGATTTGGTTCCATAGCGTTCCTTTAGGGTTCCCTAAGCGTTGTCTGTCATTTTGAAGATAAAGTGGACACGTTATTTTATCCGAGACACTGTCATCTTTGATGCATCATTGTCGTCTGCTATTCTGAAATCTACTGACGCCCAAACAAAAGTGATGACTCCATCTTTGACACCGTGTAATATTTCGGTGCAGAAAGGATATCAGATTTAATTAATGTCAGCTTGAACCGTGAAATTGGATATGTACTACGAAAATTAAAGCTAGGTTCAAAGACTTGCATTATTATGTGTTCCTGCGCGGAAAACAAACACATCAAACAATATTTGTTGCATGGATATGCGAACTATGACCATGTTATGCAACAAGAAATAAATATTTTGGACGTTCAAACTATCTTATCTCCCAAGACGATACATTTCACTCATTTCCTGTTAACGATTTTCTTGTACCTATTTTCTGCTTCATTTATTTTTGCCTTGGGTTTTTTTTTTCTTCTAGTAGTCTTTCTTTAAGCAATATTGGTCAGTTTTGTAAGGAATTGTATATTTCCACGCAAACATCCTATCAGTTCATTATAGATAAGCAATTACCGCGCCATTCAAATTTAGCACTTTCCTTAATTCAATTACAAAACCTTTCATATATTTACAATAGTTAGCCAAGTTTGATATTGACAAAGTGTCATCAGTTACAATAGAGAAAGTAGTGAGTAAAACTTTTGCCCAGTTTTAAACTTCCGTTTTAATTCTTGTGACGAAATTTGTCAATTCATATGATTGGTACGATCGATTTAAATCACATGCATTGATTATAACAAGGAAAGTTTTTTGTTACATCTCTTTAAACTATGACGGATTAGCTATGCACTTTATGCGATATTTATCATTGCTAAGACGCTTTAGACTGATGACTATATTATACCCAATTATATGATTTCGCTTGTCGTTACATTAAACCTACCATAGATTGCAGACCTTCCGATTTTAGTTTTGTCTTAGCCCGAAACTGTTTTAAACAACCCGTAATGATGCGTTAAGTGTGCCCCCACAAAACATAGAGTATTCTCCAAGAAGCATGATTTGAAGATTGTTAATAATTACTGGCAATACCGCCATTGTTTGTACCCAAATATACCCGAGTTAAGATTTTGATTTAGATTATAGCACTGCCTTATGATTGATAACTGTGCTGGTCTGTGTATTGCCTGGCAGGTATTGTAGTCTTATTGTATTCTCCAAATTAAAAGGTTCTGATTCTGAACTGCAGATATGAAGAAACAATCATCAATCTTCCGGTGCAGTTCTATGTTTGGTTGTTAAGGAATTCCATAGATGCAATCTTTGCAAGAAAAGTTGCAAACAAAAAGGTTGAAAATCTCCAAATATCACCAAAATTACTAAGTTTGCTCTAACAATGCCTGTTGTTTTGGGTTGCAAAGACATTCATTCCCATGAGATTATGCAGGATGAAGAGGTTTATTCTAGAGATTTGAGGCATCGTTGGGATTTAGCTGATTGCGAAGAAGAGGTAGGTCTTGCCCTTTAAGAAAATTTTTGCTTTCTGGGACTTTTGAGCACGGTTTTGAGGTTGAGGAAGGGTTCTTTTAATCGTGGATTCCATGCAGTGACCCCAAGATCTGACAGGTGACATCTTGCCAAATTTTCTTCCGATAACGACAAATTTGTGCCATGAAAGGTCCGATCTCCGGAGAGATTATCATTAGCAGACGTTTATGATTGAGGACAAGTGTTGGCATAATTTTAGTAATACGTGTTAGAAAAGTTAATAACCGTAACAAAACGATCACAGGGCCTACTTGGCAAATGAATGAATACTCGTAAATTGTCCCGAAAAGATTACTACATCTAGATCACAAATGGGAGTCAAACGGGTTTTGTCATTCTTATAGAGATGATATATCTATATTGATACATAAATTCATACACCTTGGATCAAATACACGATATATAGAGTGCAGATTTGATCAAAGTATTCTATGAATTTGTTTTGATGTCTGTAACTGATGACGTGCGCTTGCCTTATAAATACAAGAGCAAAGAGTGTTAAGTGGTTTTAATTTTTTTTTAATGTTTTCGATAAGCAAGAATTCCATTTTTTTTAAAATGAGTTATTCCCGATGTAATGTTCTTTTCGGAATGTATCGCAGATAATGGTTATGTCCTGTTTATATTTGTTGAAAATTGTTGTCGTCGCGTTCGATTAGAATTGAAAGAGATGGGTGTGTTTGTTAACAATTCTAGTGGATGAGAATGCGAATAAGAAACTCCGGGAAGTTTGGTTGATACTATTTTGTCACGAACGTGTAATGTACCTAAGATGCTATGATCAAAGCGAATTATGTTTCTTTCTTGCTGGACTAATACTAACACCAAGACAATCTTCGATCGTGTATCCTACCTCTTTGCATTTAAGATGTGAAAACAGCTGTTGGTCGTAGTACATTATAGAACAGCGTTATAAAACAGATTGTGCGAGGAGTTTTGCGTATACAGAGACAAGAAAAAAGACATTAGGAACACCATTCTTAGCTCTTTTTGTTTCTTGTAGTTTTTACATGAATTCATACAGAACTACACGAAAAACTGTAGAATTTATAACATATTGTAAATCGTTTTTCTTATCTTTTTAACAAGACGATTCAACATCTTTGAACGCATTGTTAAGTATCTTTCTTCACGTTTTGGCACCGACCAAAAACTGATCGGAGTTTTCCTTGGCAAGAATCATGATTTATTATCTGTAAACACAATTTTTTCCAAACCTTAAATATCATTTCTGTGTGAAATATGGAATGAACAACGTCGAACACAGCATGAATGCCAGTGCGAAACTTCAAAAGATTAAAAAGAATCTCTTTCAAAAATTTCAAGATATAATCTTCTTGTCAAATGAGGTTTCAAGAGCATTACCTATCTGTATGAATGAAAATATTGAACTGGACATACATGTAGCGCGGGGCATTATTGGGTATGGCTTAATGATTTCCATTTAATTAAACAATATGAGATGCGGTCTTATGTCTTAGTGTAACGTAACAAAATTTGCAATCAAAAATCAATCCCTCTTGTCTTAGGTCTAGGTTTATGACCCTCTTGATCTTTCTGATATTCCAAGTCATAGTACTTAGAGGGCCTTATGCCCAAACAAAGGTTTGGTTTGGAATGTAGCACTGACTTAACGTGGATTATTCTTATCTTGTCTGTATTCAAGAAAAATCAATGATAGATTCAATCGAACTCGACATTCCTAAAGAAAATGTCAACAAGGGGCCGACGTCCAATTTTCATATCGAACTCTCCTTCATAAAGTAATGCCCTCGAAACGTATTTAGTGTACTAGCCACTTTCTCGTGTACTAGCACTGTTTCAGTTGTGTCTGGGAAAATCTTTAACAGAAGTTCAATGAAATATAAAGGATTTTAAAAATCCCTTTACATACATTATATTTGTTGTTCCATACACAATTCAAATCAATATTTAAAGTATCGATAATAAACATAAATGCTTTGTGCGTTTCCATTTAACATCACAGAATATACATTTACCTAAGTAAAAAAAGGGAAAGAGGGTAGCGCACCGTGCAAGATTAAACAATGAACATTTGTCTTAGGTAAGGAATTTGTCGTAACATGTTTTTAACCAAATCGATCACAATCAATTACAGAGAAAGGTTCTGGTAAATATTACGTCCATTATGAATATTGTAGGCACCCACGGCTGACAATTCAGCTTCATTGATTCCACCGACACGCGGGTCGCAGTTATGACAGTTTAACATCAGTAGCCATGTTCTGTCAATCTTCATTTCTCCATCCTGACTTACTTCTACAGAATCTTTTCCTTTTCACAGAACTTGCTCTATATTCTTTGTGGATTATTATTCTCTAGATATTTGTGCGTCTTTTAAGTTGCGATTTGCTAATCGCGTCTTTTTGTGAAAATTTTGCATGATCTGCATAAAGCGTTTTATATATGCAACTAACTTACAGTCATGAATCTTTAAGGAATTCAAATTTAATGCATGGTTTCGAGGTTTTGAAAAATTGGATTTACGCACTAATAACGTAGTTGTACAGCAAGCTTGATGGGTTTGGGGAAAAATTGTGGAAATAAGAAATGATGGGTGTCACGGTATCAATAGAGGAAAATATTTTAACTGAAAAAATTGAAAAAGTGCAAGCTCCGGAAAAATACCGCTCGTAATAACGAAGTGATTCATTTGTCATCTGTTGATGATATAATAAGAGTTCTTCAAAAACTGGATGATGCCCGATTAGAGAAAATTCCTGTTCATCCTGATATTGATGATAAAGTAAGTTTAACATCAGAAAAAAAAAATATTCGTTCTATGTCGAAAGTTTTTAAGATGGTTTCCACCCTATAGATTCTTTAACTGTTACTGTACTTATAAATACCTTACGTTCTTTCTTTTGTGTGAATTACTGACTGAAAATACTCAATTTATCGCGTAAAAGAAAAGACAGAAGCCGGCCCATTTCTTGTTCTGTTAAAAGATTGTGAAACCAGATAGATATTTTCCTAAGACCATGGCGTGGCTTGATTTGTGGATCTTTTATAGTAAGAACGTACATCTCGGATGGAACCTTTTGACGTTTGGTTGAAGAGGGTTAAGTTGCTGTCATTGTAGAATTGTTTTTGTCGTGTCCCGCATTTAATTATTTCTTGAACAATATCCAGTAGGTCAAATTACCTGATTTTAGAAAATTCTGTCGAGTCTGCAATATATCCATTTTCGTCAAGATGTAATAATGGCCAACACACGTTTTAAACATCAGATTGAAATAGAACGCTTTAATTATCTAAGGTTTCCATTACTTATTTATTTATTTTTTAAAGTTCCATAGTTCAAAAGATTACGAATTTTCATTTATTGTGATTGAATCATGCAACGTACTATCATTAAAAATCGATTCATCTCCGACCTGAAAGTTTGTAATTTCACGAAGGTGTAATGATACTACAATATAAGTATGATTTAAGCCTTTGACATCGTAATGATCTGAGAATCTGTGTCTGCGGGTTGTTATTGCGCGCAGTGTTCAATACTGTGTAAGAAAGATAACTCTAATTACAGTTTGCTGCAAACAAACCCTTGAAATGTTTTAAAATTTCTTTCTTAGTTTTTATTAATTTCTTTTTAAATATATTCCATGTATTTTATTTTTGATTTTTATACTAGGACTTCAATTTTTTTTCTAGGTGAAGTGGTTGGCCGGACGATGTACTTGTCCTGTACAATTCCCCATCATCAAAGTCGGGGAGGGAAAATACAAAATAGGGGATTCTCAGACATTAGTTTTTGTGAGGGTAAGTCAGTATTTTAAAGTGTTTTTTTTTTCTAGATAATTCAGTATAAAAATAAGCAGCCGTTAATTAACTTGAATTGATTTCCCTAAAACATCTACAAAAACAGTGGTGAATGTTTAATTGACTCTCATTATGAATTGTACTTTTTGTGAATTTTTAATGGTAAAATCAATGAGCATTCAACTTTTACCTCTTCTTTTTTTTTTAGATATTACGTAAACATGTGATGATCAGGGTTGGTGGCGGCTGGGACACTCTAGAACATTATTTAGATAAACATGACCCTTGTCGCTGTGGATTTTCTGGTAAGATTTAGCCCCCTTCCCCCTCCCAATCCCTTAAACAACGACTTGGTGTTCAAAATAACTCTCATACAAATTTACTTGATTTTGGTATTAGCCTTTTTGTTTTTGTCTATCATGAATCTTTAAATTTATCTTCTTTATATTTTAAAGACTGAAAATAAGAAAACGTTGTTGTATGATATTTCTAAGATCTGATGATTTGACCGTTTCTCGTTAATAAAATGACAGTCGCTTAAGTGCGATTTATCCTGTTATTTAAGGATATTCACTACCAGGACCAGGTACCTTCAGCAGAATCGATAAACTTTTGAAAGTCATAAAAAGTTTGAACAGCTTAAGATCAAAACCACTGATCAATAGAATTACTATTGATATACATTAGCTGTGCTTTATAAACTTTTATAGGAAGATGTATTTGTCCATAATAAAACAGTATCATTAATAAAATTAAATGTCCAGGACCAATTCATTCTGTTTACGTACCAAATTAATATTAGTTTAGGCCAGCTAGTTACATTTGACTAAGTAGAAGTGGGCAGTTATAAAAAGATTTTTTTAAAATCATTCTTTTCATGTGATGATTTATTTATAAGTAGATAAAACTTATTTAGTATTCACTGTTTTTGAACAATTTCCTAAAAGTTTACCTGCCAGACACATTTTGAAGACATGATTTTTTTTTTCAGTCATTAACAACGGTTTTTCAGTCGAAAACCCGTAATGCTTAAATATAAATAAAATTACTCGGTCCTAATGAGGTAACAATTTCCTGTCTACCAAAACATCTATGGATGGATTTTAATTGAGAGTTTTAATAATTATAAATTCCTTTATATCTGTAATCCTATCCTAATTCTAAGTGAAAATATACTCAATATACTGCCCATTTAAACCATGTGACGTCAGAAAAAATAGACCGATTCTATGCAATTTATTCGGAATAGGAAATAAACATCTATAAATCAACACGATTTATAGAATATTTTGAAGTAAAAGAGAAAAGCCATTGGTGATATAGGAAGTTCAAGTAAACATAAAAGATAAAAATACCGCGATTTTGTAGCTTTCTGTTTATTTTTGCGCGACTGTGATGTAGCTTAACTAAACCCTCCCTATGCAAGAGACATTATTGCAGGTATAAGTTTATAAGCCTGTATATAGTGTATGCAAATGACATATCCATACCAAGTATTGAGTGGTGAATAAATACACTTAACGAGATTTTCAGACCACTTCCATGTGATTTATTAGACCCATGAATATTATTAAAAGATACTTTGAATAGCTTTTTACTTGAATTTATTCATAACTACCCCGGAGATTGCTTTCTTTTGCCAGTGGTAGGCATACAATGAAAGGCAGTGTATAAGAACACAATTATTCAATTGGTGGACTCTAAGTAAATTTCCCCGAGTTTAAACAAATTTTAATTAAGATATTTCAGGAACTTAGATAAGTAAGTCAAATTCAGGGTGCGATAAACCTTTCAGTGGGTTATCATTGTGACCAATAGTTTCAAATTACCTAGAAATTATGTAAATAAATGGTATCTTTCAATCGAATATTGATTTGCTAAACCCTTCATTTTATAACGTACAGTGTAAGTCTGTGTCGTGCGGTATGTTTGTTTAAGTAAAAAAATGTTTTACATTAAGTAATCTAAATTGAAATAATGGGTCAGGAAGCATAAATTCTTCCGAAAATTAAAAATTATTTCAAAACGTATAAAAATGTAGTAACATTTTTGTCGCAGAGAAACGTAAATCGGCCCTTTCCCTTGAAAACAATCTTAAATCTTAGACCCACTCCTATTTTTATTGCTTTGCAATTATAAGGGTAAAGCTAATAAATCCGGGTTTACCTCGGGCCCAGTGTAGAAGAAGAGTTTGCGTAACAAATCAGGAAAATAGCTACTTATGACTTTATTAATGTGATTATTTATGAAAATCACACACTGAGTCGTATAATATAAGGATTTGCACTGACTGAAATCAAGTTCTCAAGATCTAATCCTAAAGACCGAATTTTACATTTCTGAATCATGGTATGTTTGAAATAAAGTTTTAATAATATATGCAGCTTTGTATAAGCATATTTTAAATTCTTCTCTTTAAGATGTTAAATCTAATGTAGAATTTTATTTCCCATGTGCACATGCAAAGGATAAAAAAAAATACAAACTTTAATTCATTTCTGTGTGCAGAGTCATGCCCACTTAAATGATTTTGCATTTCAGTTGCATTTCCTATGTAAACACCTGTTATTATTTCGCCTGTGATAGTTGATGAGGCATGTTACATTTTAAATAATAATAATTTCGAAAATGTTATTGTGTTTTATTGAAGTATAACGACGATCGACATAGTCCAAGATCAAAGGATTTTTAAATAGAATATTATCTTGATTAAATCATTTTTAAACTCTTATAAGTTTAAACCGGTCGTGATATGATTAGATATATACACGTGCTTTCGAATCTGTGTATAAAGGTCTAGGCCCCTTCGGAAGTCTAAAACAAATAAGTTTTTTAAGTTTTCGTAATTATTGACATTTCCACACCTGTTTGGGGTGACTAAACAGTAGAAACCCGTAAACAAAGATCAAAACTGAAAGAAATCTTTTCAAATCAATATCAGCGTCGTTATATTTATTTTTATATACAAAAAAAAATATTTAAAGTTCCTTCAAAGTTCGTCATTCTGAACTCGCTGACACGTTTTTATTATATCTACAGGTCACCGAAACACACCAGTTCCACAATCTCAAAGGCCTCAAGGAACCCCCACCCGCCGGGCAAGTACCCCCTCATTGTCTCAGACCTTGCCACTGAAGTCTCCCAGAAAAATCTCAGTTGGTCCAGTGTCGCATTCCATTTCGGAAACTTCTGAAAGGACTCATTCGCCGGCACGCATGCGTAGCGCGTCGCCTGGCCCTTCTCCAGGAAAGCTAAACACTCAAAGTGTCACTCAGAACTATGGAACAAAACCTCCCGTCTCTCCGCTATCTCCGACGGGCAATGTAAATAATGTCAATTTTAGTGGTCAGAGGACTAGTACAGTGATCACCAATTCTAGGAGAAGCCAGTCTCCGGCCCCTGTTAGTCGCCTGCGATCGCCTTCACCCGTATCAGGAATCAATAAGGCACTGCAACCACGTGAGCAGACGACCAAAGTATCACGTCCAGCATCCCCAACTAAACGATGCCAGTCCCCATCCCCCAGTGCAAGGAGTGCTTCCCCGGCCCCCAAACGATGTACCTCACCGTCATTTCAGAGAGCTGTTTCAATGTCTCCGGCGCCAAGTAGGAAGAACAGCCAGGCAACTCTTGTCTCAAATTATTCAAGGTAAGAGAAAAAAAATCAATTTCCACCTCTCTCTCTTCAATAAATGAAAGGTATATTGAACACTTCATTGTATGCAGATATGAAAAGAGAGTGTCACTTTGCTCACCTATTGATCTCACAACGATTTTGTAAAGATGAAAACAAAAAAATGTTCAATGGCGAACTTCGATTTTTCTCATTCCTAAAATTTTATTCAATTCATCCTTGTTATTGAAATGAAAAATAGGGTGTTAGATTTTCAGGATTAAGGTAAAATCACATTGAAAAGCAGTGTTATGTTCTCTTTAGTTTAACCACAAGAAGGACCTTTTCAAATAATCTGCACACATTGTTGTCTGTAATTACATTAATTGACAATTAACCAGTATCAAATGTCTGAAACATGCAGGTTCACAGATCTGGTTTTGTCAAATTAGGTACTACCATTTAAATTTCTTTGTCTCGAAATAAGCTTAAGAGCTCTTCATTATTCATTTTCGTGTAAGACTATCGACAACAAATCCTTTCCTTTTGACATAACCATCAGATATCAAATCAATCGACAAAAACCTTCGCTAATTTTCTAAAGATTTTCACACACACCTAAACGGAATGTTTGTATATACCGCGGTAGATATTTAATCATACTTTTCCAAACATGCACGAACGCATCTTAAAGTTTATGTCTCGAGAATAACACTGCCTTGTGCTCCG
Organism: Saccostrea echinata; assembly: GCF_033153115.1. NCBI lineage: Eukaryota > Metazoa > Mollusca > Bivalvia > Ostreida > Ostreidae > Saccostrea > Saccostrea echinata. The sequence continues at coordinate 32,594,149 of NW_026889803.1, forward strand.
TTTCTTTTGACATTTAAATATTGTTTTCATAAATTTACCTTTAAACTTGAAATTTTAAAGACATTGTTCGAATATTCAACCCTTCAACAGAGTGTACTTATATTCGATCTGTAATGGAGATAACCAAATCCGCAATATATTTCTTTTGTCTGGAGACAGTAGTCGCAATGTAGAGAAAGAATATATATACAGGTAATCGTTTGGACTTGAAGTGTATATTTTATTATTTTACGACCTGCGTATGGTGACATAAAAACAGATACAACCCGCCAAAGACGGGTAATTATCGGCAACTGACGACAAGGCTCTATCGGAACAATTTGGCAGAGATCCTTAATGTGGTTGGAATTTCACCCGTTTTCTTCGTGATCTGTTACAAATTGTGTGTATCGATTTTCGTTCCTTCTGGCGTCTTGTTTAAGTTGTGAGGAACCCTATCTCCTCGCTACAAAGGCCTGCCATACTGGGATTAACTATTTCTCTTGATAAGGAGAATTTCATCAAGTGTATTGAGAAAAAAATCATTTCAATTTTAAAAGTGGAATAGACGATAAAAGCGGCAGGTAGAAATAGCAATACATTTAAATGAAATTTTATTTGATGTGTTTACGTTTCAATTGTTTTCGATCAGATTTTTAAAGGAGATAGATTAGAATTGCAAATAGTAATCGTGTGGGCATTCCCGTAATAGGGATTGCATTTTTAAAATGCGTCAGCATTCCAGCATTTCCATAAATTGGTCTTGAATTGTTGGTCATCATGAAAAAGCAGACTAATTGAATACTTTAAACATGATACAAAATTAAAGTTCTCTGATATTGGACAGTATCCAGATCGCGTTGTGGTTTTGTGCTTGAGGATATTAAAAATTGTCTTTTTGTTTTCTTTTTTATTTCTGTTTGTGAGTAAGTGGTTTCTTTTCAGTTTGAAATTTTAAGGACTTTGTATTATTCAGTCCTAGATGTACTACAGTGGAGTTGTTTATGTATCTTCAAGTTACTGTGCCATTTTAGCGACGGTTTTTGCTTTTAAAAATTCACAACACACTGAATTAATTGATTTCAATATGAATTGTTTTGTTTACAGATCAAAATCGATTCCAAATACTCCACGTGCAGATCGTCGCCAGCTTCCTCAGCGCCCGAGTATGGATTCCGAGGGTAATGACAGTGTGGGAACAGACGACACATCAGGCTCCAACTCCATGCAACCAAATGTTGATATCAACCAAATCAGTACAATGACTTTGGATGAGTTTAAAAACTTACTGAATAGTGCACTTTCAGTTCCAAATGGAAATGCCTCTGAAGGAAGTCTCGAATCTCCAAGATCACAGAGTAGCACTGATAGTTCACGAAACATATCATCATATAGTGCGAATCGATCTGTAAAAAAGCCGCCGATTAGTGAAAAACCATCCAGGTACAAGTATACTGGAAATGTAAGTCGCAGTTTGGATACCAAGTCTTTCAATGGACAGAATGCAAGTAATGGATATTTCGAAATGGAGAAACCAAAACGGACAATACTGGCTTCTTCTACTATTTCAAGACCCAAAACACCAGTGTCTAGTTCTGTGTCAAGACCCAAAACTCCTGTTAGTTCAAGTGTGCAAAGACCTAAAACACCAGTAAGTTCGGTTCAGAGACCTAAAACACCAGTCAGTACAAGTAATATTCAAAGACCAAAAACTCCAGTGAGCACTGCTCAACGACCTAAGACGCCACTAAGCAGTGTATCTCGACCAAAAACGCCCGTTAGCACAGTCCAACCAACCTCTGTTCAAAATGTTTCGAGACCAAAGACACCAACGTCTTCACACACAGTGCCTCGTCCAAACTCTAATACTACAAGAACAATGCAAAGTAATGTATCCAATAGTCCGAAACCTCATAAAAAACTTCATGAATCTAAGTCGGATTCTGTGCTTAGTGAACGTGAACGACCTGTTCAGAATGTGAAACCCAATGTCAGTTACTTGTGCATTTCTTCAGAGGACACGGAAACAGACATTTCTTCTGCTAGTTTCAAAGGAACTGAAACTTATACTATATCTAGTGATAATGTAGATTCGTTGTGTGATTCCAATGATATTTCCTCAACGAGAATGACCCGCAGTATTACTGACCCGGGACCTGAAAAGGAGAACTCACCCGAAAAAGAGGGATCAAAAAGTCAAAGTAATGACTCCCTCATTGCAAGTTTTACTGCATTACAAAAGTCTATTCAGGAGCTTCGAAATCGGGCACAACAAGCATGTATAGCTGTGGAAAATAATAAAAAGACGGAATCAAAGCCAGCAGAAGTCAGTAACAGGGAAGATACAACCAAAAATATTAATGTAGCATCAAGTACAAGCAATACATCAAACGAAATCGTCACAGTAAAACGTCCATCAACACCTAGTGGGAGACCATCCACTCCATCTCTGATTCCGAGACCAATGACACCAGTAGGAAGTGCTTCCAAATCTTTAAGTTTGACGCAGACGATTGAGCCAGTACAACCAGAAACTGTTCGTCAAGAGAGACCACCGACACCCAAGAAAGCAACGATTCTTGCTAAATCGCCTTCCGCCAACAAGGCTGTCGCGAACACTCCAAAAAAGAACACATCTTACACTAGTATGTATATGCAGCGACGATCAACAACTCCTGGTCCAAACGATTTTTCACAAACAGAGAAAGAAGAACGTACTGAAATCCCTCGGTCCAAGACACCTGGGCCAGGAAGTAAGCCTAGTAATGAGCAGCCCAAGTCATATGTAAGTCCCATACGAAGACTTACCCAAAACCAACAGCAAACATCAACTCTCACAGCCCGAGAAATTCCAGAGTCAGATTACAACAACCAAAGAGAACGGAGAAGTGTGTCAGCTAGTCCAGCAACACCGAGAAGGTCCAGTGCAACAGGCTTAAAATCAAAAACTCCAGTTAAGCAAGACTCTACCGAGGAAACTATTATGGTGACTGTAAATCGGGACAGTGGGCGACATAAAATCAATGTAAAGGACGGAGAAGAAACAAAATACAGAACAACAAAAACAAGCACTGGCCGAATTATAGCTCGCGCTCCAACGCCTACTAACCAGCGAGCATCCACTGAAAGTCTGGATAGATCTCGAAATGTAAAACCTGCTACAGAAACTCCTCGTTACCGTCCAAGACCTAGAAGTGTAGATCCAGAGAACTGGAATCGTAAAGTGAACAAAGATGAGCAAGTTTTGCAAGTACAGAGGAAAGAGTCTGGTTCACACGTTGTTAACAGAACAGAGGCGTGGGTAGAATCGGCCGCAAAGACAATGTCAGTGGGTAAAACATCCACCAGAAGCAAGAATCAGGCTGGGATTTTACGAAGATCAAAAACTCCTAATCCATGTGATTTTGATCAGTACGATATGGAGTCGCGTCCACTTGAGGAAATCAAAGCTGCCTTGACTCTTCCAGTTAATGGTCTTCGAGACATATCAACAGAGGAACTAGAAGCGCCACCAGAGGATCCCGAAATGTATGAAACCATGGAGAAGCTTTTTCAAAAAATGCGTGAAAGGGAGCTTAAAGCTTCCGTTAACGAGACTCCGGGGGGAGGTTTCATGGGGGATATTGATGTTAACTGCATGGAAAATGAAGATACGATTGGCAGTGACGAATTATCGTTAGATAGTAATGAAAACATAAAAAGGAGAGGAAACTCTCCTGCAGGAAAACCAAGCTCACACAAATCCTCTGGATCCAGTACAAAAGGATCAATTCCGTCTACACCAAGATCTAAGACGCCGTCGTTTCCATCATCTAAATCTCAACCAATCAACAGACCTGTGTCCACTCCTCCTCGACCAAGTACTCCAACTCGTTCATCTGTAAATTCCTCAAGGCGATCTAGCATGAAATCTAGCAATGGATCTGTTCCGGAATCTCCAATCACGGCTGATGTTGATCATGCTGTGGTAATTGTATCCAAAATAAAAGAAATCCTAAAAACAAATCCACGCAAGGATAATATACAGGGACCAAAGTCAAGAATTCCAGCCCCAAAGTCACTTAGTTCTAGTGGAAAATCGAGATCTTTTTCAAATTTGTTCAATATGGGCACTCAAGAGACTCCATTTAAAAAAGAATCTGGTCCTGTGCACAACAATATTAATGGTACTATGAATGGGGAATATTATGATGATGAAATGGATGAAATTTCCGGAATCACTGCGCGAGCTGAATCTAGCGATCAAACAGGAAACGTTCGCAGTCAATCCGGAACCAAGACTCCAGTTCCAAAACTAGCCACTCCATTAACAACAGGTCGAACAGCTGTCCTTAACCGAGAGTTGAGCACAGAAAAATCCAATAAACTGGTTCGTGCAGTGTCGATTTCAAGTTTATCTAGTTCTTCAAATACATTGTCGTGCACTTATGGAGAGGAGGAAGAATTCGTATAAATCTCGTCTGCCTTTTTTTTGCATGAAAAATTATCTGTGATATTTTGGACGTTTCTGTGTGTCTTATGCAAGGGTCCATTTCTCTGTCGCCTTTTATCTAGGTTAGAAATATCCATTACTTTAGCATGGAGGGTCATTATGTTGCTATTTTGTATTTTGTCTGGAGGAATGTTTTGGGATTTGACTTGCAATATTGATGAGATAAACTGACAAAATGATTTACGGCCATTTATCTTGCGTTTTTGTATTTTATTTAGTTAGCACATTCCAGTAATCATTCCATGACGTCAGACAAGACCATTATCCAAAGGCTCAATAAGTTTCTTTTTTTGTCCCCACCCCTCTAAAGCTTTATGTTGTAACTTAATCTACATTCAACACAGTATTTTATGAAATTCCAAAATAAATCCCTTTGTAGCTATACTTAATGGCTTCGAATGGTAAAAGGGCCTATGTTTCATGTGTGTTTTGTGCCAAATACATCCTCTATTTTGTCCAATCAGCATTTTTACAAATTTGACATTGTCACGTGAGAGAGCAAACGTCACGAGTGCATCTAGCTGTAGCACCGGAAGTCGTCCATGTTGAAAAAAAATTGTCTGTGATCATTATGCTTATTTATGTCTTATTTATTTGAAATTGGAAATATTATATAATGCAATAAAAACTCAGAAAATTTTAAGCGGTTCATTGATTTTTTAATGATATTTTGTAAATATTTCCTGTGAAATTATTAGTGTACAGGTGTGTAGTTATGTATGGTGCAGCAGACGTACATGTACATTGTACTACTGTACAAGCTGTGTGGGTCTTGCCGACTTGTGAAGAAATATTTTGAAAATAAGGATCTGCCTCCTTTAGCACCCGTTCACCTAATTATTTTGTATTGGTAATCAAAGATTATTCAGAAAATAATTTCTTAAGCTTGTCCCGGGTTTTAAACACATTATTCATTGTGGTTCCTATTGATCATTATGTTTAAGAAGGTATTAGGAGCTTGTACATGTTTACTCAGACTGTATTGTACCTGCTTAATATCTAATGAACTGTTCTGTTATTAAAAAGGAAAGAAAGGAGAATTATTACACCATATCTTTGTATCAACAATTGTTCAGTTGTTCCAGTACAAATGTTAAGTATGTTGTGTAAAAATTAACGTCATGTTCCAAAATGGAAAATATTCGCATGCCATCAATTAAACATGCAATCGGTACAGAGTAATATTCGACAATAAACTTCGTTGTTTTCAAAAATAATTTATTTATTCCAATCGATGTCAATCTCAAAGCAATACCGGTGATACAAGCTTATCCTTGAAAAATAGTGAGCTAGCGCTGTAGTCAATATTATTACTATTGTCAAACATAGAACTAGATATCTGAACCATGAGTTCATTTTTGCTGAATCAATTTATTACAAATAGGAAGACAGTGTTGCACTCGGGGTGTGGAGGTTAGGGGTCTCCTTTCCGATTGATGGTAACACTCGTTGGCAATGGCATCACTGTGTATCAAGCAATTTGTCGTTCACTATGATTTCAATATCGCAGAGTTCAAAATGGAGTCGGTTCCCATCAATTAAAGTATTGGCTAGAGAAAGTTGATTGACTATATGTTGTACGTTGCATTCAATGAAATTTAGCTTCAGACTCTATAGATAAGAGAATTTCAATGTTAATGAAAAGCGGGTTGTCATGGACGCTTGCGTAACATATTTGGGGTGTTTTTCCAAGCTTACCGGAAAGGCCCGAAAAGGTAGTTAAGAAAAGCTAAATTTTTGTAGCAATTCTAGAAATAACTGGGCTCTTCAGTCTTGGCGTAATCGGGCCTAAATTACTTGTACTTTATTGAACAGTTAGACGATGAAACACAAAACCTCAGATAACATGTATTTTCAGATGATAATACGAAACTGACAGGGTATCCTCCGAAAATGTCCTACCATGAGCTCGAGTATATGTATTCTAGTACAAAAATGCCAGCGCACGAGAGAGTTCGCAAAAATAGAATTGATAAACTATACAGCTAATAGTAAAAATATAATTTCGACAATGGATCATCAAGTAACAGGTAAAATTGTCGTCACATTTAAAGTCACAATAGACAGTGTAGTTAAGGTAACATTGGATTCAAAGGTATATCGTATGTTTTCTACTTCGTCCATGTACATCAGTCCTAAAAAAATAGAAAAAAATGTAATTAACGTGACAAAAGATAAAACTTTTAAAGAAATTGTTGCCGCAATTTTACCTGCAAAACAAGCAGTAAGCAGGCAGGCGATGCTTCCGGCAATCCATGACGTCATGACTAATTTTGCTAAGTCTTTCCTTCGCGAAGGAATGAGAGCGCCAAGTCCGGATAAAGTTATTCCGATTGTTGTGGGATTAGAAAAACCACACAGTGCGTATGTAGCTATTGTTTCTGCCCTTCTCTAATAAGAAAAATATTGTGAAAAATTGAATATTTTAAACATGAGCGTGTGTCTGGAGTACTCCACAACAATAAGGGATTTTTATTCAGTGACCCTATTCATAAATGTATGTTGATCATTAATTCTTAAGTCAGCTTATTTTGACTCTCGTTGATACATATGTACATCTGTAATTATTTGCAATGAAATGTATTAATACTCTTTAAAAAGATCTCTGTACACAAGTTAAACAAATATTACCGATATTCTATTGGCCTTGATGTATGTTCCGAGTCTCTCATAGCCTACAAATTCATTGATAATGGTTTTTAGTCCCACCACTTCTCCGACTACACGACAGTCTGACCAAGGTACTCCCATCAGGAAGGCAACAGGAATCAGGATATAGGACAGAAGTACCTGAAACAGGAGAGTCGTCAATTTACACTTGCAAAATTTGAAAACTAGAAACAATGTCTGACCCATTAATAAACATCGACAATTCTATTTTTCTCGTTTCTCTGGTATAATAAGAATTTTTTGACTAGATACAGTTTTCCAAAATCTGAAGAAGTTCTTTATTTAAAAAAAAATGCCTGGGTTAGTATTCTCACGTCAAGAGTGAGTCCTTCGATGTCCACTAGACTTCCGAGATAAGAAATGACGGCATTGATGAAGTGTAGTATACTGAGGAAGGCGATTAGACTGGCTACCACAGCAAACACTACATAGATTGCTTCTGCTGACCCCTTGGCTGCCGCATCGATCACGTTGGCTGTTTCTGCGCTGAACAATAATATATTGAATTTTGTAAGTCTCAATTTTTATTAATGTCACTAAATTTGACTTAAAGTAAAAAAAAAAATCTTTGCGCATGTCTCTATTTATACATGTATATCATTGCTGTTTTTCTAAGTAAAATAAATTTTCTTAAAATCTTTTAAAAATAATTCGTTTTGTCAGTAAAATAAAATGGCTTCTATATCTCTAAAATATATCTAAAGGTCAAAATTGAGAAGAAAATCAACGAAATTTTAATTCAGGCCAAGTAACGACAATTTTCAACATACATCTATAAACTTTGGCCTGTTAGGTATTAGATAAAAATTTTTGTCATAAGTTTATTGCATGGTGATTATCTCCTTTTTTTGTAGGGAAAAAAACGTTGAACGCGACAATACCCGCTTCTATCGTCTTCTAACTTTGTAAGGTTTCTTGTTTCCGGCTCATCAACTTCCGGATATATTATTTTGGATACCGCCAGTCCGGCAGGAGCCGACATTAGAACTGCAGTGAGGATGTGTGCCGAGGATATCTACTGAATGATAATTAAATTACATCATGTATAACATTAACCATTCAAAATAAATTCTGAATATGTTGGCACTTATGTATACGTAGAACAAATGATAATTTCGAAAACAATCGTATGTTTTACTGGATACTTGTATAACTTTAATTTAAAATGCTGGAAAATGGCATAAAATCAGGCTTCATCTTTTTAAAAGTCCTTTACAACTTACTCCATACACAACAAATAAACCAAACACGTCAGCCGTAACACTGGCAAATCCTGCCGTCATGATCGCGTGGAGTTCAGAAAGCGTCATCTTTTCCAGATATGGACGTATTGTAAAAGATGCCTCAGGCTGTGTAAAATGTAAGGATATAAAATGGATAATATTGCAGTTTAGAATTAACTAAGCAATTTAAAGCTTTGAGTTGTGAATTTACCAATTTTAAACTGGAGATTACCTGCCCGAGGAAGATACTGGATGTGGTACACAAGGTTTCGGCCGCGGAGGTGCCCATTGTGTAGTGCATCACGACCGCCATCTTCTTAATAACAGACTGCATTATTCCAAAATGATACAAAATGGACACCACAGAATTAACATATATCACCGTGGGCATCAGCTTCGAACAAAATTTTAAAAAGTCCTCTTAAGATGGTGACTTAAAGTCTTTTTGATCAGAGAAAGCTTGAAATATTCACGATATTTTGAATGGTTTCATTTTTCTATACAAAAAAAAAAACTACTTTGATAAAAAAAACCAATTCAAAGTTTTGTCTTAATTTTTACTAAAATGTTACTTTGACTTCTTAAAACTCTGAAAGAGAAACTGCTAACTTATTGCAGTGTATCTGGAACCTATGTCTCTTACTGAATTTGCACGTACTGTTTGTCAATTAGCAATGTACCTTGAAAGCAAATTCAAAGTCCTTGTAGTTTTCGCCAAAGACGAATTCCACCCCAGCGATCACGTGACTAAGGAAATTCTCCACTTGTTTTCCAAGAAAAGAAAATGTTTCTTGCCCGATGCTGGTTCTCAGTACGAAGAGCCCAAGCAGAACCTGCAGTGTGAGGCCCCACACGACAGGCCGGGGGTCAACCTACAGGTAGGGGTGCAAGAGAATTTCGTGCTAGTTATATCTGGTCAATTTTCCAAGTTAGTTTCGATTGGTTGTATTGTAATGAGAAAAGGGGGGTCTCCTGCTTTACTCATAAAACTTTTCGTATTCATACATTTCTAGCCATATTTCATTTCAACCAAAAGAATTTTAAAACGTTTCATTTTCATTTTCGGACAAAGGCCAATAACCCCTGATTTCACAAATAAGAAATGAAATCTGTACCTTGGTTTTGTGATAAGAGATTAACCAACTAAACAGCAATAAGGTAAATATTCCACCAAGGGAAATGAGGTTTGTGGGACTGGACAGATTGATGAAGATCATGGATACAGTTAGTATCAACGATGTCCCACCATACATGATTCTGCGGGAAAAACGTCAATATATAAAGGTTTGCAACACCTAAAGTAGAAAATTCGTTTAAAGAATACCGTAAATTTAATAATGAATTCAACCAACTGTAATGTATATCGATTTTGAAAATACATGTAGAATATAGAGCATTCCATCGCTCATGTAAATGTAATACATGTAATGATAATTCTGTGTACTTAAATATACATACATACTGAATTTTCTCGACTTAAACATGGAAATATCGTTCAGTTTCCTGCATCGTAAGATTTCAGCCACTCGATCTCCGAATTTTCTTTTCACAAATATACAGCTCACATAGAAACATACAAGCACAGTAATACATAGGAGAGGAATGGCTTTCTCAAAGTTCATCACCATGGCAAAGGCGAAGTAAACAGCATAGGCCACCAACAGTAGACAGAAAACACCTTTCTTTGCCATTATCTTTATCTCTGACGACCATACTCTTTCTTCCGATTCTGGCAAAATGGGAGGAATTTCATCTTTCTCCTCTAAACAGATATTCAAATTAGGAACATATGAGTATTAATTTTCTATAAATATGTAACTACGCATATATCAATCAGATTTCCTTTCAAATTCAAGAGTCGACCGGTAAGCTTCCTGGCCATTAAATTCCGGAAAATGGTTATAAAGGATAAATGTTAGCAGATATACTTTTAGTACTGTGAAATGCTTGAGTGATGCTTTCCGTGAACAGCATTTTTCAAATTCCAGTAACATTTGGGTATCATGTTGTCATCTTTAAAGTAGCTCTACGTATGAATATTTTTTTCACATTAAGTAATTTGATCTTAAGTCAGTGTAAGTACATGTAGAATAAAAACTATTAGTTTTTATGATTTTTTATAAATGGTGATTGTTTGATAAAAAATGTGACGTTTGTTGGAAGCTTTCTTTGCTTGTTCACCTGTCGGGTGAACAATGGAACAAGATTACGCATCAGAATAAATTCACAAAAATGTTTCCTTTAGAATTTACATTAAAATCTTTTGAATTCCATTCATACATAGGAATACTACTTATCAAGTCATCTTTTAAGTGAAGTCAAAATGTAGATTTTGATGCATCTTATAACGATAATTTTCTGATTAACTAAATTCTCAATGACCGGCGGCATGTTGTATTGCTCTGTTCAACTTATAACCTCTGTCCAGTTGGTTTCCTTGAGATCAAAAACTGAGGAAATTGATGCTTTTTAAGGTACGTAATAGTCCTTTTAAAGTAATCTAGATTCCTAATTCCCCGTGTTCTCAGGACTGCACACCTGCACGCATTTTGAATTTGCGCACAAAATAGAATTGTTTCATTTAAAAAAAAATAAACATGCTGATTTATATACAAGTTCACTATCCTTTATATATATATGGTGATCAAATTATGTAATTGATAATCTTAGTATTCCTGAGTATATGCCTTTGCCCTGACCTGAATCTTCATTCAAAGTGAACTATGAAAGACATCAACTTCAGCAATTCCACACTTTTGCTTTACGATTGGTTATATATTTATAATAAGGAAAATTAAACTAATTTTCATGTCTTACCAGTGGAGAGGTCGTCCTTAGAGGCCATTATTAGATTCTTGATTAGAATGCTTTCAAATGTCTAGGTAGCTATCTACATGTGTTGCGAAGGTCAAGTGTAGATTTACGACACTTCAACAAGACGTGAAACAAGGTCATATTTGAGAGAATATAACACAAATACGAGGAAATGGAGATCTACTAAGAAGCGTTTATAAACTTTTCCATATATCATTTTTTTCATGAAGATTTGGGATCAATCTACCCCTCACCCCACTCCTCGGCTGGCTCCACCTCGCACTAACGTATCGTTTCTACATTCTAAAAACTTAGATAAAACTTGACATTAATTACCTATCTTAATCCTTTAAAAAATCTTTATATTGGGGAAAAATCTTTTTTAAAAAGCTTCTTTAAAAGAACAGCAGGTACGTGATCATTCATATTAATATGCAAGCATTCTAAGATAGAGTAATTAAATTCAAGTTTCTTCAAATCAAGGCCCATGGGGGTAGGATGTGGCGACAATTGTTGATCAGAGTTTTATACGATAATGTAAAGGGGAAAAACTTTAAAAATCTTCTTCACAAGAACAATAGCAACATAATAATATACTTAGGCATCTTCAGGTAGTGTAGATCCAAGTGTGTTTAAATCATTGCTCCGGGAATAGGATGGCCCACAACAGAGAATCAAAGTTTCACTTGTGAATATGTATTGAAAAAATCGTTTAAAAATCATCTTTTTAATAGCAGGGATATGATTTATTTAATATATATATACATGAACATGTATCCTCGGGTAGTGTATATTCAAGTTTATTCATTTTTTTAAAGTCATATACCCCGAGGGTAGGATGGGTCCACAGTAGGGTATCAAAGTTTTACCTGGGGATATATACCGGTATGTACATGTAGGAAAAATCTGTAAAACAAGAGGCTCATGGACCACATCGCTCACCTGAGCAGATTGGCTATAGGAAAAAGTAAAATTCAGTTCAGTATTGAAAAGATTAAATGTATGTGATTGCAAGTCCCCCCCCCCCCCCTCCCGAGTGGAAAGCGGGGCATGATTTGTTCACACTTGAATCTACACTAACTGGGTATGCTTTCACATTTTTTTTGACTAATCATGGCTTTAGAAGATTTTTTCAAGATTTTTTTTCTAAATGATTGATTTTTTTTAATTGTGGCTCCGCCCTACCCCCGGGGAACATGATTTGAACAGACTTGACCTACACTACCTTGGGATGCTTCTGGATTAATATGACTAATCACGGATTTACTGTTCTTGGGAAGAAGGTTTTTTAAAGATTTTCCTATATATCCCAATGTCAAACTTTGCCCATTGTGGCCTCACCTACCCCGTGGGGTCATGATTTGAATAAATTTGATCAACGCCATACCTGAGGATGCTTTCATATAACTAATATGGCTTTACTGTTCTTGAGAAGAAGAATTTCCTTATAAACTCCTATATAAAAGTTTTATTGCTCATCGTGGCCCCACCCTATCCCCAGGGGTCATGATTTGAAGAAATCTGAATCAACACTACCTGAGGATGTTTCCATATAAATATGACTAATCATGGTTTTGTGGTTCTTGAGAAGAAAATTTTTAAAGATTTATCCTTTTTATTCCCATATAAAACTTTGATCACCCATTGTGGCCGCTCCCTATCTCGGGGGGGGGGGGGGGGGGGGGGTCATGATTTGAACAAACTTGAATGTACACTACCTGAAGATGCTTCCAAATAAATATAATTAATCATGGCTTTGTTGTTCTTGTAAAGAAGACTTTTAAAGATTTTTCCAAAATATTCCTGTGTAAAACTTTGTTTGCCCATGGTGACCCCAACCTAACCTCTGGGATCATGATTTTTTCATACAAATTGTAAGGCCATTATTTTCACACAGAACGGATTTGCCTGTTTACCCGATCATGACAAGAAACACACGGCGGGTGTGACCGGTCGACAGGAGATGCTTACTCCTCCATGGCACCTGATCCCACCTCTGTTGGCGCTGCTCATAATTTGTATAGAAAATTTTCACTGGATATTTGAGTATGTTCTCTGATCTTTATCTTCACATTACACAGGCAGAAATCTTATCTTGTAGACGCCATTACACCACACAACCTATTCTTCCAGCTGCATTTGCATTTTTCATTTTTCTCAATGATATATAATATCTAATTTTGCATTTTCTCTAGCATTTATGATACTGCAATATTTGTGTTGTATTTTGTGTATCCTTTTCATGACCAAACCCAAACTGTTCACCTCTGCATTACATTAAAGTATTTTTCAACATAAATATTATGAATATACAACACCTGCACAGATTTCTGATCACACGTACATGTATGTAGACCTAGGCTATTTGGTCTTGCAAGCATAGGTGTGTGCACTGTTTGCTAGTGACGCAAGACTGGTGATAGTATTTGCTATGGATATACAGTTTCATAACAATTTTTGTTAGAGATCCTTACGAAGCAATTTCATGGGGGGGGGGGGGGGGGGGGGTAAATATACAGAAATTCTTGACGAGCTAAAAGAAGAAAAAAGGCCATCAGACGTTATTTTTGAGCAGCGCAACCGTATTACATGAATCTTCGTTGTCTATTGTAAAGTATAAACTGGCAGAAATATAGAAGGGGTGCGCCTATCCCCTTTTACGGTTCCTACGGTCCTAGAATAAGTATATGATGGTCATACACTAATATCTTTAACAAATTCATCTGTACATGTACCACTAAAGTATACAACCTATTGATATTAAAAATAACATACAACGAGACGCAGACTTTACAGTTTTCAAGCACTTTATTAAAAAATAAAATCTACTTATAACTAATCTAAAAATATACTTGCCCAAAAAGGTTTTAAAAAAAAAATTCACCAAAATAAAAAATATATAAATACACATTTGGAAAAAATATAAATGCCTTTATCACCTCGAAAAAAATTACATAAACTAGCAGATAAAATAAAAACAACAAGAGAAAAAAATAAACCAAAACTTTCAATAAATTCCATTCAAATAAAAGGATGCAACAATTTTCATTAATTCAACAAAACAACATAAAATAAATGCACCAATCATTTCGCTTGAAAAGTCTTTGTGTAAAGGCCAATGGATAAAGGCGAATATATAACTAACAAAAACAACAAAAAAAATCTTACAAAAAATAATATCTCAGTAAATAAAATATAAACAGATGGTCAGTAAATAACATGCAGAAATTCTTCCGGTTAATCCAGAAATATACACCTTCCACAAACATGGAAGAAAATGAAAATATCCGAGGAAAATGAAAAAAAAAACAACAAAAATCACAGTCACAGCATAAAAATGCACAAGATGACACGTTGCACTGGTTACCCATCAATGCTGAATTTCCTAAAACATCTGATCAATCTTTTCACTTTCCTCTCATATCGGCAATACTGAAATGAAAATTGAACTTTTCTTATAGAAACAAAAATTGAACGAAACAACACACCTCACAAAGACTAAACCAAAAGCCAAGAGAGAGAGAGAGAGAAGGAAAAATCTTAAGCAGATGATGAATATATGATCCACACTTACATCCTTTGACGGCTTCCACTTCTTGTTTGGCCTAAATGGAGAAATCGGCCTGCTTCTTTTGGTACCCTTCATCTCATCATAGTCCTGCAAATTAAATAAATGAAATCAATATAGACACATAAACAAGCAATTTGTGATTACATACTTTATAGAAAAGGTCCTTCGATTTCTTTTTCTAGTGTGATTTTATTTAAAAATAAAAGTCAAAAATTTAAAGTCATACGGTAAATTGATTGTTTATTGTTTAAGGCCGAGTGGGCAGTACTTCATACTTCGGTCAAAAGACATAAAGAAGAGATTACTCACAGACACACAGACAGGCTTTGTCTTTTCGTCCGTCTCTGATCCTTTCTGTTTTGGGGGGCTGTTGAGTGAACCACTTGTTTCTTCTTTTCTCTGTGTCGAGTGCTTTAAAAAAAATATTAATTATAAAAGTCTTCTTCTTTTTACCATAACGTCAACATTCATGTGTGAGAAATCTTAAATCATCATCTCAGTTGTATTAAACATCTTATTAAAAATTAATTACAGACAATTATTGAAACATCCATGATATTGTAAAAAAAAAAAAAGAAGAAGAAGAAGAAGCTATTTTTAATGTTTTCTTTAAAGTTTTAGACATGGACAGTGATAACTATAATCTAATCAAATACATGTAAATATTTCATGATTCGTTTAAATATTATAGAACAATTCATTTTAACAAATGGGAGCTTTTTAAAGAAGTAGTTTAAATTTGGTTTTAATTGAAATGAAGAAAATTTTTGCTATCCCGCTGCACTTTTCCTTGGAGTTTCTGATTCGATCATTTATTCAGATCTAGAGCAATAATTATAAGATACAAGCACAGTACAAACTGGATTGAAAATTAATCATAACTAAGCTGCAATTAACTGATGCTCACCAAGTCAGTAGTGACCAAAGGGTTCTTTCTGACACTGCTGGCTTGATACGGTCCTCTTCTTTTGTGACCATCCTAAGGAAATATAATTATTTCACAAATGTAGACATCCTCACAAAAGGGGGTCACTGATGCAACATTTCCTCTCTCTTTATCGTGCTAGTACTCACCCCCAGAACAGACGACTTTGCTTTCCTTGATCCGTTCTTGGTGTTCACGTCCTAACATAAAAAAAAATATTTATGTTTTTAAAAATATATACCAATGTCCTGTAAGTGTCAATAGCACTGATCTACATCTGCAATAGTTGGAGGGCCAGTATGAGTGAAATATTCTAAAGAACCTTAATCAAACAACAAATCTAAATATAAATCCTACCTCGACAGCTTTCCACCTTTGGCATAACTCCTTCTTCAGGTGTCGAGGGCGAGGGAAGGCCTTCCCGGAGGTTTCTTTAGGGGTACTTTCTGCCGGAGTCAAGGACTGAAAAGAACCGAGAAAGGTTGACTATAAGAAACCCAAGAAGAACACAAGAAACATTATAAGACTTTAGGGTGTAACCCTCAAGTTCGCTCTGCAAAAAAAAAATCCCTAGAGTTCCTTCTTTCAAACAAATCTTCAATTAATTGTAAAAAAAATAAATAAATAAATACGAGCACAATACATACAGACACACAGACAGGCTTAGGTTCTCGGTCAGAATCCGTGTCCTCGTGTCTCTGGTATTTGACTGAGGCATCATGATTGGGAGCAACCCCCTCACGGTTGGAGAAATCTTGATTACTAGTCTGAAATGAGAAATAAGTCATTGGCCCAAATGAAAACTATGGATTTAACCATTAATGTGGGGCCCATAATAACATATAAAAACCATTAATGTGCGACCCATATGTCCCTAAAGTAGGGATGGCAACGAATATTCGAAAGATAAAGATAATAACATATAAACAATTTCAACATTAATATTTCTAGAAAAAAGATGTTTAAATGTAATTACGTGATAAAAAATCAAAAACCTAATTCGATCATCACATTTCCATGATGTGAACATATCTACTCAAGGAGGCGTGTTCGTGTTTCCCATGGTAGCCAAGTGGTTTTATTCTTGACCCCCCCCCCCCACTTCCCCCATTGCGACCCAACCCTCGTTCTGGTATTCATTCTTTTAATATTTAGCCTAAAGTGCTATTAAAGTAATTGTGGCTTTCTTATGTTTGAGAAGAGTTTAAACGTTTATTTTTACTATGCATTTTTTTTTATCTAAAAGTTTGACCACCTTACCCCCCCCCCCCCCCCCGCAACCCCCAACTTCTGGAGTTGTGATTTTGATAAACTTGAATGGCTTAAATCTACTTTCAAATTTGCGTTCAATCAAATAGTTTTGGAGAAGATTTATTTTGTGGAATCTGTGAAAAGTTAGAGGAGAGGTACTGTTACAGAAAATCTACAGTAAAACCAGCTTATAAGTGACTCAGAGATAGGGAAATCTCGCTTATAAAAAATCTAACACTAGGAACTAAAACTTCAACTTTTAAGGACTTGCTTCAAATATAAGAAACTCATACTGTATAACACATATCGATCAGGAAAGTTCAATTTAATCCTTTTTTAGGTGCTTTTAATTAAAATGTATATTTTCAGTTTCTCAAGGATGAACAAAAATAGTTCAGCCAGGAAAGAATGCAGGGCCGTAGAACGCTGGAGGGGGGAGGGTGCTGAAGGGTTGAATTCCAGGATTTGAAGGGGTAATTAGGTTTTTTTTTTTTTTGCTTGTGCTTTTTGAACAGTTGCTACGGGCTTGAAATGGACGTTCAGTTCCGCAAGAACACGGGCATATTTACATATACCTAATACTTGCAAACTATATGGGTACTAATATAACTAGTACTTCAACTAAGGTATAATTAACCTACAATTAACTGATGCTCACCAAGTCGGTAGAAGCAGATGGATTCCTGACACTGTAAGTCTTGTATGGTCCAGCTCTTCTGTGCCTTTCCTAAGACAAGGAAAAATAATTTCACAAATCTAGTCATCTTTACAAAGGGGAGTCAATGAGGCAACATTTCCCATCTCTATCATACTCACCCCCAGAACAGACGACTTCGCCTTTCTGGACCCGGCCTTGGTGTTCACGTCCTAATATTAAAAAATATCTATGTTTAAATACATTTAGTCACTTTTTCTAAGCTTTGAATAGTGCTAGCATATGAGAGAAGTATATTACATTTATTTAAAGTTTAAATCTTAATTTAAACTTATCTATATCTAACAAAATCGCATCTTCTTGTGCCTTTCCGGTAAGCTCGGAAAAACAAGTCATATGCCTATTTACACGCGGTGAGCAAATTTTTATACGTATATGCAAATTTTCACCTGGGTGTATTTTAGTGCTATGAACGAGGGGTAATCAAGATTTGCACATGATGTATTTTTACTCCTAATGCAAAATTTACATATTAAACCAGACCAGGTGCAAATTATCTTTTACATACGAGTTACTTCTGGTGTATTTCCAGACATGCAACGCATAGCAAAATTAAAACAAGGCTAGAAATATTGAAATTGTCTATAAAATTTAGCATCATCGATTTCGTTAAAAAATGCATCTTTTTCATAATAGTTTAAATCTAAAGTTTAAACTTACCTATTAGTTATAGAAACTATCTAGATAGTAACAGATAAGTTTAAACTTAAGATTTAAACTTTTAATGTAACAGTAGAGTAAACATTGACCTTCTATTGTATTATTAAGAACAGTTATTATTTTAAGTAGCATTTAATCAAGAAATGGCAATGTTCTTCTTTGTACATGGGAGAAATATTGAGTCGAGGAGCAACTAGAAAGCCCAAACAAGTATTTACAAAATATTTTGAAATTGACAACTTAATACTAATTTACATACAGTTTGAGAATGCATGTGAACGCATCGCAATAATTACGTGTACACACACCAAGAGCATGTAAAATTTACACCCATAATAATAAATGAGGGTATGTGAATGAGGCTTTAAATAAGGGAAGTTAATAAAACAAATAAGTAAATGTCACATTACCTCTACAGCGTTCCACCTAGCACAGAATTGCTTCTTTGGGTGCCGAGGACAGTCCTTCCCGGGGGTGGCTTTAGGGTCGGTGGGTTGTGTAGTCAACGATTCTAAAGATTCTAGTACGATTGACTGTAAAGAAATTTTCATAATAACTGATAATAAACTTTAAGAATTTGAACAAACATTTAATAGACGAAGGGGGATGTTTTCAGACTAGAATATAGATGTCAATTTTGACCATACCTCCCACATACCCTACTGAATTACTTACGTATTCCTTCTCAGTCCTGAGAAAGGAAGAAATCTGGCGCTCAAGATCTGTGAAAATGCTTGCATCCTGAAATTATGAACTTTAAGAATCAGCAACTTTATAAACATTCATATAAAACGGCATATCAAAATCTAAATCTATTATTTCTAGTATTTAAAAATTTTAGATAATGACAATAAGATCCAAAAATGGATGGACGGACATCCTCGCAACTTCTGAGGTCCCGAGTCCAAATCAAGGCTCTTGGACGTGTGGACTCTGGAACCCTGACGATTTGAAGATGGCAGATGGGATACTCACTATACACTTTTTAGTTGACTCCATGAGGACGTGATTTACATTTCAAAGCTAAATCATAAATGTTTTCCCCAAATACATGTATACTACCAAAACACACACACACAAATGAGATGGACGTCCATCCCAGTTTCTTACATATGTAGATCAGTGAGCTACAGATCTGCAGCTTTTGGGACATGAATACGGAGACAGGGATTGTTGAAGTCGTATAAGCAATATAAGTGTATAATTTGATAAATAACATGTTCATCGACTTTTAGTGCACATGTAAAAAGTAAGTCTTTAAAAGCAAAATTATTTTTGACAGTGTGTTCAGTAGTTTTAGTATAATCAGTATATATGCATTACACCCCCAACCCACCCTTCATTTTATTTTATTTTGAGTCATAGGAATCTCGTATTCCAGTTTTCAAATAAATTTACATTCTCTTTATTCTTGATATAATGTTTACAGCTAAACGTAATAATATGTCTACAGACATCTTAGGTTTTGATTGACGGAACAGTTTATCTTTCTGAACGCCTACATACAAACATTGCCTAAAATTTAAAATTGTTAATCGATGCTTTACCGTCTTATCCATGATTTCATGCATCGCTTTTTCTGTTTAGGTTGTTCAGAAAACACTTGTTTCCAAAATTTGTTAGGAGCAAGATAAGCACATCTGCTTACTTCGCCTTTCTAACAAGGAATGAAGTGTAATTATAACGTAACTATATTGAGCTAAGCAACAGCGACGTCATCAACCAATCAACCAATAAAAAATCAAGATCTAAAAATAGGTTGCTATACTGAATGTTTGTTCATTTGGAAAAGAGAAATTATTGAAAAAGAAGTCCGAATACTTACCGACACTTTAAAAATGACTGTTGATCAATGTTTATTTTGTGTGTATATTATGACTTAATAAGAATATTGAAAGTGGATACTTTGGCGGATTTTTCCGACTTTGACAGGAAAAAGAAATAGGCTATACTCTTGCTGCACCGTTTTTTTCCCCCTAATTTATTTATTTATATATTTTCTCATTTGTGTATGGAAAGGCCATTACTACATAACCTTCATCCGAATATACCTAGAGATATTTAAAAAATTAATCAGACCCACCAACTTTAAACCATTTCATTTGACTTTTCAGTCGTTCTAAATCAGAACAAACTTCTTGTTTTAGAAAGAACTGAATTAATCGGAATTCCTAAAAAGTCTATAAAGTGTGATTTACCATCTTATTTTCACTTTCAGGCATTTCCTTGACTTGATAGTCAGTTCAGTTAGTAGCTAATGCAGAAGTTTTCGAGTTATCGTGAAACACGTCCGATCGCTTCTAGTTGTCCGCTAGAAATGAGCCGTTACCAACAACAAAAACACGATTCTAAAGTCACGATGACGTCATAATGGAGTAACGCAAGCCAATAAAAAGAAAGGTTTCAAGCTCCAATATTTT
This sequence comes from Saccostrea echinata, assembly GCF_033153115.1. NCBI lineage: Eukaryota > Metazoa > Mollusca > Bivalvia > Ostreida > Ostreidae > Saccostrea > Saccostrea echinata. Next base: position 32,614,869 of record NW_026889803.1, read on the forward strand.
GTTTTCGTAAAAATTGAAAACCTCTCAACTCTTTAAGGTATGTATATGTAGTATGCGGATCTACTACACGAAAATCATTACGAGAAAAGGTTTGTTCTGAAAATTTGCCATAATCTTCATAAATATTTACAAGATGTCATCTGAATAATTTAGAAGTTTGCGTATGTAGAATGCAAAACATGTATCGCTAAACAGTACAGTATCGCATTTACACTGTACATACTTGTATAAAAACTAATATTAAAGAAAATGCATTTAGGGTGGCAGGGGATTGCTGGATCTGCTTTTCAAGTATTCGAATTTCCCACTCTAATATATCGTTTTCTCACAAAGTAGCAATTTCTATACATGAAATTCTTTTAGCGCTCAACATTATTGTTGTATCTGAGAGACCAGATTTTTTATAGACCAGAAGAAAAAAAACTCATTAATGAATAGTCATTAGATATCAAAAAGTTTTTAGAATGAAAATTTACCAACATGCCCACGGCATCGCTGTGATCAAACCACTGAGATTTCACTTGGGCGTCGAATTAATTACTATCCGTGTAATATCTGATATGTAATATTGCAACAATTGATATGGAAAATATTTCCAAGATCAAGAAGATAAATACGAATTCTTTGGTTTGTTGCAAAAGGTTTGTCAATGCTTTATGGATATAACTCTGCTTTATCGATACTTTTTAAGCTGTTTTAGTCTGCATGGATAAATAAATTTGTTATTCATTTCAAATTCCTAAATACCTATGGCTAGGAAGAAAATTAATCACAACTGAAATTTAAACTCTCTCTCTCTCTCTCTCTCTCTGAGAGCGAGATGTTAAACATTTTTTGTTGTTGCCCCCCCCCTTTTTTGTAATGATATATAAAACAGTGTTTTTTAGCTCTACTGGTCAGAGACCAGAAGAGCTTATGCGATAGTAAGGTGTCCGTCGTCCGTCCGTCTGTCTGTCTGTCTGTCTGTCCGTCTGTCTGTAAACAATTTTTCAAAACGCTACTCCTCCTACAGTTTTAGTCCGATTTCAATATAACTTGGCACACAAGTAGACTACACTAAGATACATAATTTAGTGCATCGGTTTTTGATTTCCATGGACGGTGTTGCCATGGTTACTAAAAATAGAAATTTCTGTGAAATTCCTTTAAAACGCTACTCCTCCTACAGTTTTGGTCCGATTTCAATATAACTTGGCACACAAGTAGACTACACTAAGATACATAATTTAGTGCATCGGTTTTTGATTTCCATGGACGGTGTTGCCATGGTTACTAAAAATAGAAATTTCTGTGAAATTCCTTTAAAACACTACTCCTGCTACAGTTTAAGTCTGCTTCTAATTTAATTAGGCATACAAGAAGACTATACTAAGATACATAATTTATTGCATCGGTTTTTGAATTCGATGAACAGTGTTGCCATGGTTACTTAAAATAGAAATTTCTTTGAAATTCCTTTAAAACGTTACTCCTCCTACAATTTTGGTCTGATTTCAATCTAATTTGGCACACAGTTAGAATACACTACGATACATAATATGTATTTCTGTTTTTTTTTTAATTTGGGTGAATGGTGTTGTCATGGTTACTAAAAATAGAAATTTCCGTGAAATACTTTCAAAACGCTACTACTCCTAGTTTTCATTTGATTTCAATATAACTTGTCACAAAAGTAGACTACATTAAGATACATAATTCTATTTATTGTTGCATGTTGCAATGTTTCAAATCCAAGTGCTACTTTTCTTTTGTTATACAGACCAGTAGAGCTACAGTCTCATCAGAGACTTCTGGTTTTTTGTTTGTTTGTTTGTTTGTTTTTTTTTTTTTACAAATGTAAGGCATATGTAACACAGAGGAGAACTGAATGACGAATGAATGAACCAAAACAAACAGTACAGTGTATCCTTCCTCGGAAATTGTAATTATCTACTTAACTTAGAAACCTGGAATTAGATCCTCCTCTTTATATCCTGAGGCCTGTTCAACAGAGCGAACGTTCGAGAGCGCTCGCCAAAATTCCTTATCGTTCCAACAGAAATGTTCGCGAGCGCTCGCTGTGTTGAACATGCCTCTGGTGTAAACGGTTTTAATTAAGATGCATGCATGCAATATCTTAGTATTTTATGAAATGATAAACACACATGTAATAGTAAGTAGATTGAACTTCATTTCACATATTAACTCGTTACACAATAATGAAAACAATCTACTTGTACCATTTTAGAGGAATTTTTTGAGAGATTTATTGAAAGCAATGCTCGGAAATATGAAATCTGTGATATTAGGCCAGTTAAACCCAGGACGTAATTTATACCAGATATTATACCAGAGATATCTATATTCTGTTATTTATGCCTCCGTGTTATACCAAAATGAATTGAAAACAAAATTACATTAATTGTTTAGTTTTCTACGGAGGCCTCAAAAGATTGCCTAGACATCATATACAACTGTCTTTCACTAATTAACAATTTTCAATTGCCAATGAGTACATGACTAATTAGTCATGTACTCGTTGGCAATTGAAAATTGTTTAATAGTGAAAGACACAGCAGTGATCTACGACTTTGTCATGGTTACCAGCAGTAAGCACATGATGGACAGATACGCTAACGTTCACTACTTACGAGGTATAACAAACACATCTTCACAAAAAAAAAAAAAAAAAAAAAAAAAAAAAAAAAAAACAGAAAATGTGACATGTGCACGTGACTGTCTCCAATAGTAGTTGTCGATAAAGAAAAAATAAATAGCAGACTTGACCAGCAAATAAGGAAGTATTTTATTTAGAGAAGATTTAAGTTTTAAATTTTTTCGACAAAAAATTCACATTTACGTATCAGATTGTATAAGGAATATGCTAATTTATGTTCAGTTGTTATTTTTAAAGATTCACAGAAAATAATCAGTCATGCGAATATGAATGTCAGCTTGTCGAAAACATGACAAGTCGAATCATATAAAAAAAATGAGATAATACAAAATATACATATGCCTTGTTAAAAAATGATTAAAGAAAAAAAAAAAAAAAAAAAAAAAAAAAAAAAAAAAAAAAAAACACCAAACAACAAACAAACATGATTATTTAATCCAAGTCCATCTAAATGAATGCCTTACAAATAGAACAAAATTAACACTTTTTCACAGACTGGTGTAGTTTTTATTCTGACGATAGTATACAGAATGAAATCTTGAGTTTTTTAGTCCGAGGAGGGATTGTCACATTGCTTGTATCTTTGTTCTTTGTAGCCCATCGTAATTTTTTTTCCAAGAAAATGCATTTTACTTCCATTCATAATATGTCATATTATGTCGATTCGATATATCCCAGTTAGCTTGAAATAAAAAAAAAATACCACAGAGTCTGACCCATCTGTTTCATATTTGGATATTTAACTAGAAAAAGACGTTAATGGTAACCAAACAACCAAGGTGATGACTTCAACTTTTCAACCGTCAACTTCCCTTACTTACGCAGCAATCACCTGCATATGGGGTTTATGTCTCTCAGTTGATTCGATACACAAGAGCATGCTCTACGTATGAACAATTTTTAAAATGAGGCAAGCTATTGACAAACAAGTTTATGAAACAAGAATATCAACAGTCTCATTTAAAGTCAGTGTGATAAATGTAGCGACAGTGCTAGTATAATCACAATGTTTCTTTAATACATTTTTTTTAAAAATAAATTTGTGCTTTGATATGGTCCCCGATTGTTGTAAGACGATGTTTAGTGCCGTATACAAGTTATTTTCTTCGCTGTTTAAGACTTTAGTGTTGTTATAATGTTAAACTAACTGTTACCGATAGTTTACTTTGGTGCATGTATACAGGATCATATAATTAAAACTCTGAATATTTATCTATTAAATTGTTACCTGGCATGTTTTCGCCACATGGTTGTTTTTCCGGAAGTGTGATTTCCCATAATGCAATTTTTTAAGATGTGAAAAGTTGTAAGCGGCGATTTATTTAAATTGTATGCCAATATTTCTTTAATTATTTCATTATGTTGTTTTACTTGTTTATATTTTCTTGTGAAACATTGGCACAATTTTTTTTTTTTTTTTTTTTTTTTTTTTTTTGCCTTGGGATTTGGGGTACCTCTATCGTGTATCGCCTGTGATTGGTTGATGATCAGTGGGCGATGTATCTGATTGGTTAGCTTATTTTGTGTCATTTCATAGTATCTGTAGTAAGAACGCGGACTTGCAGCAGTTGAATAGTAGACTACACCACTGTATCAAGGTGTGTTTAATTTAGTTCTTTTGGGTTAAGTTTGATAATATTAAGTGGTGTAGGGGAAAACTTTATTCAGAGATTGAATTATGTCTATTTACAAGTATAATACTGGTTTAAATAGATTCTCAAGTTTACTGGTTTATTACCTGTTGGGAAATATATTTCCCAGAATTAAGGAATTTTCCCCAGAATATTTATTAGGTCTAAGGTACAGGTGTAGTTAGACTTGCACATGGAATATTCATTACTGCATGGATGAGGCACCAGTTATAGATGTTTTTATTAGTATAGAAAACACCAGCGATTTTGTGAAAATTAAACGGTATTGTTTCCCAAGGTTCTGTTCTTGGGTCTTTACTTTTTTTTAGTATATATAAATGACCTACCATGTGGACTCTCAGGTCTCTCTAGACTATTTGCTGATGACACATCTGTGTCAAACACATCTAAAAACTTCAAGGACTTAGAAAAACTTACTAACCATGATCTAGGAAAAATTAATCAATGGTCAAAAAACTGGCTTGTAAAATTTATTTCTGAAAAAAACTCCCAAAATATTAATATTTGGCTGTAGTGAAGATGAAGTATCCAAACTAAGCTATAAGTTTGACAGTCAAGAAATCATTCCATCTTCTACTCACTGTCAAGTTGAACTTGCGTTTTCGAATTCTGGGAAATGGACAAACCACATTGATAATATTATTAAAAAGGCTTCAAAAGAAATTGCAGTTCTTAGAAAATTGAAATTATCATTAAATCGTGATTTTTTTTTAAACAAAGACGTATATTACATTTATTAAGCCCTTATTTGAATATGCATCAGAAGTATGGGATGATATTTCCGCAGCTGACTGTGAAAGGCTAGAGAAAATTTAATGAGAAGCTGCACGTATTGTAACTGGACTTCCTATTTACTCTCCCCGTAGTCTGATTAAAACCAGCCCCCGTTCTCCTTTCACTCGCCTGACGAGTGAAAGAGAAGGGGGGGGGGGTGGTTTTAATCAGACTGCTCTCCCCGTAACTCTTTATATTATGAAACAGGATGGGAAACACTTGCTTATAGACGAGAAAAGAAAAAGTTATGTTTAATCTTTAAAATAAAACATGGTCTCGCCTCAGAGTATTTTTCGAATCTATTACCTCCTGAAGTCTCACAAACAACCCAGTATGATTTACGAAATTGTAATAATATTGTTATACCCAAATGTAGAACGAACTTATTAAAAAAAACTCCTTCTTTCCATCTTCAATATCATTATGGAACGCCTTGCCTTCTGAAATCAGAAACTTTGAAACTGTAAATGCTTTCAAAAATAAGACTTCTTAAATGTGAATCTCCCCCAAATTATTTTTCTTATGGTGATAAAAAAACAAACTCAATTTTAACTAGAATGAGACACAATGTAAGCATCCTTAAGTCAGATTTATTTAAGGTTAGGCTTTCAGATAACACTCAGTGTTCTTGTGGATATACCAATGAACACACTGAACACTTTTTTTTGTATTGTAAAAATTATGCTGAAATAAGAGCAGAACTATTTCACACTATAAGAAATAACAAAGAAACAATAGACCTTGACACAATTCTATTTGGGGACCCAAACTTGGGACAACAAAATAATATGAACAATGTTAAAGAGGTACACAAATATATTAAAAAAATCGAAAAGATTTTTATGAATAACCAGCGTAACAATTCTGTGTCTATTACAACCCCTTTCCTTTCTTTCTTTGCACCCCCCTTTTCTTATTTCCCTGCACTTTTTTTGTATTGTACATTTGTTTGTTGTACATCACGTGTATATGTATATGTCATTTTGTTTGTGTTGGAGAGGACAATTCTAAGTTGGTAAAACTTGTGTCCAATCCTTTTGATTATGCATGGCCGTAGGAACCGGGGGGGGGGGGCAGGGCAGGGGGGTCCAGAGAGTCCAGAAATAGGTGCTGAAGTGGGTGACAGTTTTCTTCTCATTGTAGAATTTATGTATATAGGTGTATTACGTTTTTTTAAACATGGTTATCTCCATGTTTCGTCTTAAATATATGCTCACTAACTCGCATTTTATTTATCTCCCGTAAGAGTTATCTCTTCTTATCAGTGGGTCAATGAACCTTAATTATTTAGCCGAATTAATTAATAATTTAACATTATGATAATAATTCTATTTTGAAACTGCAAGCCTTTCCCCTTTCTATCAAGAAGAATTAATATTGTTTGATTTTAAACATTAAATTATTTGGAAATTAAGTTTTATGAGTCTTACATATGCCTACGCATTTTTTTTTTTTTATCATTGTCGATTTTTCAGATTTTATGTTATTTATTATAAAGTACAGAGGACACTGAAATTCCGATACGACAATACCTCAAAATTGAAGTAAATGTATATAGAGAGGGTTTTGTGAACGATGAGGTCACAGCACATTTTTACTTATATTTATGAAGCATAAGCATTGTAAAGAGTGGAAGTCATTTTATGTGTGTGTGTTGTTGTTTTTTTTAACTTGATGATTCAGTGAGAATTGATGTTAATGTCACTTGACAGCAATTAGCGTCTCTGTTTTCTTTACCTTAGATTCCACCATTATATTTTTAAAGGGCCTTCATTTTTGCGTAACCATGTTCTCAATTTAAATCTAAATTGTAACCTCACAGAGACAGTGACTGAACTTAAATCTCATAGAATTTGATAGTAAGCCATTGTAATCAAAAAGTATACAATAATATTTATCGTTGTGCACCTTATTTAGGTCATCTGAATCTTTATGAACAAACTTATTGCTGATATCCAGTGTGTATTGTTTACAAAACATTCAAGAAATCAACAGATACCTGTCGAATTGTATAATTTTGCAACGTGATCGCGCTCTGCTTAAAGTACGCATTGACAATTGAAGGTTAATCTTTGAACTTTGAGCCCTTGAAAGGTGACTCCGAATGCTATAAAAGCAGACGACAGACATATTCACGCCATACCTTGTCTTGCTGCGTCAGTGAACGTACGGACAAACCAAAAATTCTTAAATCCATCTTAATACAAGATATTTTTATTTTACCATCAACAAAAGGAAATTAACACCAACAATGGCAGAGGCACAGTGTCGTCAAAATTTCCACCAAGAGAGCGAAGCTGGCATCAACCGCCAGATCAACATGGAGCTGTATGCCTCCTATACCTACCAATCCATGGTAAGTCTATCTGCTTCAATAACCTGATTTCAAATACTCATTTTTGCTTTTTTTTAACTTGAAAGTTCAAGAAAATGTTTTGAATTTTCTATTGACGTAGAAATGTAGTTTGTAAAAATGTAGGAATTCCACTCAAGGAATCAACACAACTTTAGATAACGTATATAGGTTTTTTTTTATCTCCTCTCATATCACCGTCCAAATTACGATTTAAAAATTTGTCGTCTGCTTGTTGTAGTCCTTCTACTTCGATCGTGATGATGTGGCTCTCCCTGGATTCAGCAAGTTCTTCAAGAAAGCTTCTGACGAGGAGCGAGAACACGCCGAGAGGCTGATGAAGTACCAGAATAAGAGAGGGGGACGCATCGTCCTCCAGGACATCAAGGTCAGTAGTACGGGTATACTCAAAGTCAAATGAAATTTATAAAGTGGGACACAGAACGTGTATTGTATCACAGTATACAATCAAGGAATATTTACGAAAATATAGATTGGCATTGTAGCCGAAAATAGCTGCAGATTTCTAGCTCGTGGTCTGAAAAAAAATGTGATGGACGACCAGATCCAGTTTTTTCATACCAGCGAGCAACATATCTGCAGCTAAGCCAAAAATTGATACTAGTATAGTGTTTTAATTTTTTGCTATGATGCTTTATAGAAACCCGACCGTGATGAGTGGGGTACTGGCCTGGATGCCATGCAGGTGGCGCTTCAGCTGGAGAAGACTGTGAACCAGTCTCTTCTTGACCTTCACAAGGTCGCCGACTCCCACAAGGATGCACAGGTAAAATAAATACGTAGTTTACACGCTTGACAATGTAATAGCTTTTAAAAGTTTACATTGCTTTTAAACATAAATCCGATGAATTACAGATGACTGACTTCATCGAAACGCATTACTTGGAGGAGCAAGTGGACGCCATCAAAGAGATTTCAGACCACATCACGCAGCTGAAGAGAGTCGGAAGTGGATTGGGAGAGTATGAATACGACCGCCGTCTTGACTCTTAAAGGTCAAAGTTCAAAAGGACACTCAGTTATACACCCTTTAAAATTAAAAAAAAAAACTTTTTTGGGACATTGAAAGCTGGAAAATGTAAACAATTTTGTTATTTTTTAATAGATTAGTGGGAAAAAAGAAAATATAAGAATATGGGTGTAAAAAATGTTTGAAAAAAAAAAACAAATAAAAATTGTAAAAATTTACTTTGTGCTTCATTATTTTATATATAGCACAGAAAATGTGATGTTCTGTTCTAAATAGTCAATACTTAAGAGCAAAAATACACATCAACACTCTCATACAGTTGCGGTAACCTATATAATTATTGAAACTATTGATAAATAGATTGCAGCAGGTGTTTTACGTCGTATGTTCCAGCTTCAGGGCCTTGCACACTAATACCTTTTATATGACAGAAGTGCAAATATTTTAAAAAAAATCGATTTCACTTGCACTTTAAAACTGACTAAATATAATACTTTGTTAAAACTTCGATGTTTTGCCCATTAGACAGGAGGACTAGGATCATCAAGTCTTGAAAGTTACTGCATCTGCGGCCTTAGGGTGCAAACAATTCCAAAAATAGGCCATTGCGATATACTTTTGTAAATCTGCAGCGATATTTATATATGAAGGCTAGAATTATCAAACTTTTTAAAGCCATATATATGGCGTATCTGAGCTATTATAATTAAAACAATAATACGAAATTGAGTGTATATAATGATATTTGTTATATACGCTGAAATTAAAACTCTCACCGATTTTGAACTGGAAAAGCTGATATTTCTATGGTTAAATTGGCTTTAAATGTTGTTGTAATTGTGTTGAATATCTGGAATTTTACTTTTTCATTTTTTTTTAGATAGATGTCTTTGATACATACTACATGTATGAGGTCAAGGATCTCTATAACTTGCACCTTTGAATGTAATGTAGTACAAGGATACTTCTGATTTTTTGCTTGTTCTACAATTTACCTGAGGAACGTTTCTAGGCCCCTGGGGGTCGTAACATAAAGCTTGCTAAGTTTTTGACTTAAGTAGGGTCATAAGTATGTTTTAGGTACAATGTTAAGACCTGCCTAAGTACTACTTAAGTATGTCTTAAATCGTAACATAAAACGGACTTAGCTAGGTCATAGCTAAGTCAAACATATGTTCAAAATATTTTTTATGAATCGTCAAAGTTTTTCAATTTACTTATATATGTATTTGTAAAAATGATTTAGTTACGTTTTTAATCACATTTATATTAAAGTTGACGTCCTTACCTATCGGTTTTAGCTAGGTTAGATTAGATTCCCTATTTAAGGGAGATTTTGATTTTTTTCCTCCAATATCAGCAAGCAGAGACTGCAGACTTTTTTGATATACGCATTTACAAGTTAATGAAGGATGTAAAAGAATTGTTTTCAGAAAACAATTTTTTGTATATCTCCAACTTACATAAATCAACAACTCTCTCTCTCCCTCTCTCTCGTACATACGTTCACGGTAGTGAATCCTGTCTGAATCCTCGCTTGTTGCGTTCTACATTCAATCTAATTTACGGAAAATATTTATACGTTTTCTAGTCATCACCCTTTAATTCATCTACAATTTTTAAAATCATTTCATCTCATTTTTTTCACAGTTAACAAACAAATCCATGATTACTGTACACATTTACTTATAATGATTAGTGTTTATAACCTAGGTCCCACTTATATTTCAAACGTATCCCAAAAATAATATTTTGCATTTACATGTATGTCATTTAGAGAGTGATATTGGAATAAGAGATGAATACCCGCCTCTCACCCCCCCCCCCCCCCCCCCCGGACAGAAAACTAAAAAGTCTTATACCAGTAAATTAAATAGAGAAAATTATTTTTTAATGCAAAATATGAATAGAGGAATGTTTAGACATAGTAAGCTAACCTTGAATAGTTCTAATTATATGTTTAAGAAAGTTAAGACATACTTAAGTCACCTCTACCGACCGCCTAAGTTTTGCTAAGATTGTCAAATCTTAGCACGTTTCTAGTTACGGTCTTAAGTTTAAAACTATACTTAAGTCCTACTTAAGCATGGTCTTAGACTTAAGTACCCTTTATGTTACGACCCCCTGGTTCTTATTATGGGCTTAAAGGGGCTTAGACACAAATTTGAAGTTAATATTTTCTCAAATTTTCTATATAATATCATGACTTATATGTTGCTAGAGCAACTCACACGGAAATATAATAAAAACGTATTCAGGAACGTCTTTTTTCTGGATATAATCAAAACTACGAATTTTGGGACGTGTTTGATTGATACAAATCCTTGCACTGTCATAAATTTAATTTTATCCTTAATACTTAAGATAAGTAAAAATTGTGTTGTGTATTAATGAAATTTTTTAAAACTATAATCGCAAAATTCATAGTAGAAATGTGAGAAAGCAAAACAAATTTACAATTATAGCCAGTCCGTGCTCAGTGATGTGTGCAGAGTTTAACAAATTAAACACACCAGGTAAAACGTAGACATTAACAATAAAGGAGCACGTGCCCTGATTCAAAAACAAATGATTGACGTGATGTCAAGAAGAATGTCGTTGTTACTGAATTCTAAGAATATTCACGTAAGTTCAATCATTTAAATGGTTTTATTTTTTGGATAAAAATGGAATTTTAAAATGTAAACAATGTAACTGTGACTAGGCCCCTTTAATAGTTTATATTTATCTTTTTAAGCTCACCTGAGCTGAAAGCTCAAGTAAGCTCTTCTGATCACACCGTATCCGGCATCCGTCTGTCTAGCTGTCCGTCCGTCTGTAGACTTTTCACATTTTCAACTTCTTTTCAAGAACCACTGGGCCAATTTTAACCAAAGCTGGTACAAAGCATTCTTGGGTGAAGGGAATTTAAACTGTTAAAATTAAGGGCTAAGTCTCCTTACAAGGGGAGATGATCAAGAAAAGACAAAAATAGGGTGGGCCATTAAAAAATCTTCTTCTCAAGAACCACTGTGCCAGGAAAGCTGAAACTTATGTGGAAGTATCCTGGGGTAATGTAGATTCTAAATTATCCAAATCATGGCCCCGGGGGTAGGGTGAGGCCACAATAGGGAATCAAAGCTTTACAATGGAATATAAAGGAAAAATCTTTGAAAATCTTCTTCTGAAGAACCACTCGGCCAGAAAAGCTGAAACTTTTGTGGAATCTTCCTGAGATAGTGCAGATTCTACATTGTTCAAATCATGACCCCCAGGGGTAGGGTGGGGCAACAATAGGAAATCCAAGTTTTACATTGAAATATTAGGGGAAGAAATTAAAAATCAATGGGCCAGAAAAGGTGAAACTTATGTGAAAGCATCCTAGGGTAGTGAAGATTCTAAATTATTTTCAAATCATGGCCCCTGGGGTCAAGGTGGGGCCACAATACGGAATCGAAGTTTTACATGGAAATATATACGGAATCGAAGTTTTACATGGAAATATATAAAATAAATCCTCTCCCCAAGAACCACTGGGCCAGAAAAGCTGAAACTTATGTGGAAGCTTTCTGAGGTAATGTAGATTCTAAATTGTTCAAATCATGACCCCCGGGATGGGTTGCGACCACAATAGGGAATCAAAGTTTTACATTGAAATAAATAGGAAAAATCTTTAAAAATCTTCTCGTCAAGAACCACTGAGCTAGAAAAGCTGAAACTTATGTGGAAGCTTTCTGGGGTAGTGTAGATTCTTAATTGTTCAAATCATGACCCCCAGGAGTAGGATGGGGCCACAATAAGTATTACAATTGGGAAAATCTGAAGAACATCAGGGCCAAAGCTATTCAGGTGAGCGTTGTGGCCCATGGGCCTCTTTTTTCTTTAATAAATGTTTGGGGTTGATGGTATAATTGCACTTATACTTACCTGACACACATTATATACACGGAATGAGTCTTGTCTGAAAATAACTCTGAGTGTAAAAAAAAAGTGCTTCACTTCTGTCAAGTTTAGAAGATATACTCTCAAGTCATGTGTTTCTGTCATTTGTCTGTCCGTAAAAAGTTTCAATTTCTGAAATCAGAGAATATTTAGCAAGGAAAGGTAGAAGAAAAGAGAAGAAATCTTAAAGAAAATACTCTGAAAGCCGACTTGATAGAACACTAGAAATTACATGAATTACAAATATAGAAAATTTGAATTCTTTGAGGTATACATGTATATATACATGTACTAGTATGCGATCTAGATCTTTTTTTTTTTGGCCTATATACTATCATTGTTTCATGTATATAAAATAATAAAACACAGGCATGTCTTTCAGATTGTTAAATGACTGGCTATACATGTACCAAGACTCAAATTCAGTGGACATTGATTAGGTGAAATTTGATTCCACATGGTGTCATCAGTGTCAAATGAATATTCTTGTAATGCTAATAAATATATTAATTGATGTATTTTTCCCAAGTTTCACTTTTTTTTAAGGATTTATGTGTGTTTGTGGTTTTTTAAAAATAATATACATGTAGTTTGTTATAGACAGAGGATTTGTGTGTGTGGCTGTGTGTGTACAAATAATACTTTAAAATATTTACTACTTACAGAATTTAAATGTTTGAAAAAAATGTTATGCACCTTACGCAATTAAATATTAAACCCTAGTGGTTGGAATTTACAATATAGGAGCTCTTTTAGTCAGTAACTTTGCGATAAAGAATTATTGGGTCCAATAAATGAACTTATCTCACAAGTTATGCTTTATTACCAAAAGAGCTTTCCTTGGTTCTGAACAAATATATGCACGTGTAGTTTGTTTAACTATGTTATGGCAATGTTTCCTACACCAGACAATGTGGGGAAAACTCTCATATTAACGACCTGCATGCATTTAAAATCGATATATGTCCTACTGATATCCATCGACACTGCATCACAAGTTCCTCTATAATAATGTAGTACATGCAAAACCAATTCTTACAAATGAACTTGTTTTCAACCAATGAACATTTTGACTGTAACAATAAAACTTCGGTATCTCGAACTCGGTGGAACTGACATAAAACTAAAATTACAAGAGTGTTCGAGATAAAAAAGTTTAAACTATCAACTAGAGTTGGACTCGATTCACTAATGGCATGTTTCTGCACCACTTGTCACACGCTTATCAACGTTGACTCGTCAGTTGTTTATTGTCGACTCATCAGATAATAATGTCGACATGTCACTGACAGATCTAATTTGTTGACTTGTCACTTATTCACATGTTTAAAAATTGAACAAGCATAGATAGTGCCATCCAGTTGACAACATATTTTTCTGACATATCGACATAATCATCTGACAAGACGACATCACTTTCTAGCAAGATAACATAATTATCTGACTGGTCGACATAAATATCTGACTGATCGACATAAATATCTGGCAAAAAGATATAAATATCTGACAAGTCGATATGAAATATGACAGGTCAACATCATTAACTGATCTGACAAGTGGATTTTAGATAATCATATTGACTTGTCAGATAATAAGGACGATTTGCAAGATATTTTTGTCGACTTGTCAGATAACTATGAGTCAGAAAATTATGTCGATTTGTCAGAAAGTTGCGTCGATTTCTCAGATAATTATGTTTACTTGTCAGGTATTATGATTACTAGTTAGTGGTGTCAACACACTATAATAATAGATACTGAGCTTCTAGTCATGACGATAATTATAAAACAAGTCATCATAAAGATCTGAAAATTTGATATAAACACCTGACAAGTGGTGGCAGAAATAAGCCTACATACGATTCGACAATTTTAAAACTTTGGTTGTAAGCTGTGGCGGCGTTTTCCTGCCGCCATTTGTCAGAATTTGATGTCGACTTGTGGGATGTTTATGTCGACTTGTGAGATTTTTTTCTTGACTTGGCAGTCATTCAACTGTGTAAAACTTCAACATGAACATGTGTTCATACTACGTTTGTTCCATCCAGCTGATAACATTTTTCTGACAAGTCAACATAATCATCTGACAAGTTGACCTCACTTTATGGCAAGTCATCATAATTATCTGAAAAGTGGGCATTTTATCTAGCAAGTCAACATAATTATCATCATTAATCGACATTATTATTAAAGCGTATAAATGCCACCAAATGACATCAACTTGTCACCATAATATCTAACATAAGACATACGTTTCCAACAAGTAAACCTTTCTTATTTACTGATAAGTAGACTTTATGTTCTGATAAGTACGCATGGTTTTCTGAAAAGTGGGCTGAATTTTCAGACAACATAGTTATCTGACACAATGACATAATTATCTGACGAGTCGTCATATTTTTCTGACAGCTTGACATTATTTCTGACAAGTTTATATGATTTAATTGAAATTATCGACTTGCCAGATGTTATTTTTACTTGTCTGATAATGTACGATGTTAGATCTTCTTTTCAGAAAATTATGTGATCTTGAAAGATATTTATATTGACTCCTCAGATATTTATGTTGACTCATCAAGTTCAAGTTCTTTATTTCTTTGCGTCATACGACACATCAGATTACATATATAAACATATATACAATATTGTAAAATATAACAATATGAGAGTGAGCGTAATCAATAAATAGCAAGTAAACTATGTAGGACGTGTTTTCTAACAGGCAACTGTAATTATGAAATACTTAAAAATTTACAAATGTTTCATTCTTCTAGTGGAAGCTTGATATAAATATTTTCCAAGGTTACAAAGTTCCTTTATATTTTGTACACTTAGAAGTTGAATTAATTTCCAAACACTGGATTTCTTATAATAATACTTTTTCAAATACTTAGATCTAAGGTCATGATAAAAAGGACATTGTAAAATAAAATGAAATTCGTCTTCGATAACATTCAAAGAGCACATTTTACATAATCTGTTTTTTCTAATTTCATTAACATATCTACCAGTTTCAACATTTAGATTATGTGCAGATAGTCTAATTCTAGCAATTTGTATTTTGTACATATAATTAATAGGTTTACGCAAGTAATATTGTATACCAAAATTATCAACCAAATGTTGGTATAGCGGGCTACGGGCATTGCTACAAATATTAGAAATCATAGTATGATTATTCACCTCAAGGAATCTTTGTTTTACTAACATGTAAGTATTATCATTGAAATCTGCATCAAATATATAGCCAAGTCCCAGTTTATGAAGTTCATTTTGAATATCTCTGATCCAACTATCATTATTCCTTACTCTTTCTTCCAAGCATGATTTTAGTAGAATATTTTGTGTCCCCTTTAGTTTCAAAAAATATTTTATAATTTTCAATTTTCTAGATTCCCTCATAGGCATTCTTCCAAGTTCGAAATACACAAGATTGTTACAGGCACTTTTTTTTAAACGAAGTAACTTTTTACAAAAGAGACTTTGTATTTTTTCTACATCTGGAGCTTTATGAAATCCCCACACCTCTGCTCCATAATTAAGAATACTACATACATACATTTCAAAAAGTGATATTTGAGTTTCGACATTAAAATCAAAGTTGCAGAATTTTTTGTTCAACGCATAAAATGCTTTTCTTCCCTGTTCAGCTACGTGCTTTTGAGTTATATTAAATTTACCATTATAATTGAAACACATTCCTAGATAACTGAATCTATCTACTATTTCAAGTTCTTTTCCATTGTAAACCCATTTTTCTTCATTTCGTAAACTTTTACCATTTCTAAAAACTAAAATTTTGGTTTTATCTGTATTAACTTCAAGACCCCATTTCTTATTATAAGTACTTAATTCATTCAATAATGTTTGAAGTGACATTGGTGAGTCTGCAATAAGTACCATATCATCTGCATACATCAATAAAAAAATGGAAATTAACTGCAGTTCAACATAAGGACAATTGTTTTCTAAAAAATGCATCTCACAATCATTAACATATAATGAAAACAATAGAGGTGATAAAACCTCCCCCTGCAGTAAGCCCACATTATTTTCAAAATACTCCGACAGCATACCATTGAACTTCACACATGATTTCACACTAGCATATAATGATTTAATAATATTGAACATTTTGCCTGTTATACCTTGTTTAACTAATTTACACCACATTTTAGCTCTATCAATTAGATCAAATGCTTTTCGATAATCTATAAAACAGCAATATAGTCGGCCACCCTTTTTCTGCAAAAATTTATTAACTAATGTTTGTAGTACAAATATTGCATCAACCGTACTATTTCCAGGTTTAAATCCAAACTGCGCGTCTGTAATAACATTATTCAAACTATCCCATTCTAGCAGCCTAGCATTTAAAATGGAAGTGAATAGCTTACCTAAACAACTAATTA
This sequence comes from Saccostrea echinata, assembly GCF_033153115.1. Lineage (NCBI taxonomy): Eukaryota > Metazoa > Mollusca > Bivalvia > Ostreida > Ostreidae > Saccostrea > Saccostrea echinata. The sequence goes on from NW_026889803.1 coordinate 32,631,627, forward strand.
AAGTAATGCCTCTATAATTATTTGCATCATTACGATCACCCTTTTTAAAAACTGGTATTATACAACCCTTAGACCATTCACTAGGAAAAAACCCTGAATTAAATATTGAGTTGAAAAGTTTTGTTATGATGGGTAATAATGAATTTTTACATTCTATCAGTAACTCGTTAAGGATAAGGTCCTCACCACAACTCTTATTTCGTTTTAGTTTACCAATTGCTTTTATAATTTCATTTTCGGAAATTTCAACTTCTAATTCCTCAAAAATAGCATCGTTTACATCAGACTCGACATTTCCATTTGATGTGTTTATGTCATTCTCATAGTTGTTCAAGTTTTTAAAATGATCAAAAAACTGATCTAGCGTTATATCACTTGCACTGTTTTTAGTTTTGCATTTGGAAAAATATCTAAAAAATTGTTTGGGATTGTATTTCTTTAAAAAATCTAACATATTACCTTCATAGCGTTTGTATTGTCTTTTAAGCCTATACTCATACTTTTTGTACAAATGTTTCTTATATACCAACATTCTATGATTCTCCACAGTTTTACAAAAATTGAAATCACGCAATGCTGATTTATACTCTAAATAAAGTTTTCTACAGTTTTCATTAAACCATGGTTTATCTTCCTTATTACATTTTTGACCATTCATTGCCTTTTGGTATGAACTATATTTTACATTACATCTGGGTAGGACAATATTATTTACAACATTACAAAATTCATTGACACTCACATCTACATCACCTTGACTTTCTAAGTTCTTATTTGCTATTTCAGACAGTTTACCAATATTTTCATCTAAATCGTTAATAACATAATTTACATTTTGTGCATTCCATTTCACCGAAGTACTATATGACCTAGAACATTGAACATAATTATACTCATGTGACCCATGTCTTGTAAAATTTGAATTTAAAACGAACGTGATTGGACAGTGGTCAGACAAATGTGTAAATGTACCTGAATTGAAATCAACAACTTTGTCAAAATATTGATAATGTATTAATACGTAATCAATGAGACTACAACCATTGTGATTATAAAAAGTGAAATTTCCCTGAATGTCCCCTTTATGTCTACCATTAACAATGCGCATACCAGATGATTTACACAGTGATTCTAATTTCCTACCAAAGGTGTTGACTTGTGTATCCATGTTATTACGACAAACAAAGTTATCATCACATTCATAATCAAAGGTGCTTAACAAGTTACCCATTTCCTTAGTTAATACATCGTTTTGAATAAAATCATCTCTCACACCTATTCTTGCATTGAGATCACCGGAAATAATAACAATACCCTGGTCTTTATATTTATATATCGATTCTTCTAAGCAATAATACAGATCTAATTCGTCTAACCTGTTATTATAAAAAGTACTATTTTCCGGGGGAATGTAACAAAAGGCAAATAAAAATGGTATATCGCCGGTAGTTAGTTTTACCCAAATAATGCTGTCATGAATATTTTCTAATACCGACACTACATTTTTTAAGTGATATTTGTACAAAATAACTATACCACCACCTAAACCAACAGATCTGGGGAAAACATATTTACAAAACCCAGGTAAATCAGGAATATGTTCATCATTTATCCAACATTCACACAAGAAAACAATATCATGGTTTTTAATGATTGATAGGAAAGAGTCGTCGCTCAGTTTATCCAACAAGCCTTTCCCAATGTTCCAGGAGATTATTGAAACATTAGACAGTTCACTCTCGGCGCCCCCCTATCTGGCTTGATTGTCATTGACTGCCACACTTGAATTGACGCGATCACTCTCACCTGTACCCTGAGCACTTAACTGTACTTCGTAATCCATGAAATCTTCTCCACCGTCACACGGGTTGTAAAGCTCACCGTTTACTATGAGTTTGTCACGTACAAGTTTTACACGATTGCCCTCCTCTCGTAATCTTTTTACTTCAGGTAGAAGTTGTTTTCTACGATCTTCTATTTTAGCTGGAAATTGCTCCCGTATCCCGTATGGTTTATTTTTCAGCATGTAGCCTCGGTCCTTTACCATATCCCGTTCTTTGTTATAAAGAAATCGTGCCACAATCGTTCAGATATTTGAATCAACTTGTAGGATAATTATGACAGCTTGTCAAATGATTATGTTGGCATGGCAGATCTTTATGTCGACTTGAAAGAAACTTATGTCGACTTGTCAGAAAAACATGTTGTCAACTCGAGGATTCAAACTGAGCATGGACACATTTTTCTGTTGATGTTTTAAGCATACGAATAAGTGAAAATTCGACATAGTTATCTGACAAGTCGACATAATTTTCTGATAAGTCGACAAATTATCTGACAGGTCGATATAACTACCTGACAAGTCATCATAATTATCTGACAGAGAGTGACAGAACAATGCCACCATAACACGCTTTAATAAAATGACATTGAGTTCCTAGCCGTGTTGATTACATGTATTATCTGACAAGTCGACACAAACATCTGACAAGTTGACATAAATATCTGACAAGTGATTTCTGTGATGGCATATTTCTGCCACCACTTGTCAGATATTAATGTCGACTTGTGTATTTATGGTAACCTTGTCGGATCCTTATGTCGACTTGTCAGATAATAATTTTCAAGTCTAGGAACTCTGTATCCTTTGAAGAGCGTAAATGCCACTAATGACATTTACTTGTCATCATATTATCTGACAAGTCGACAGTAGTGTTTAAAATAATAATCTTAATAATCTGAAAAAAAACAACATAATTTTCTGACAAGTAGAAATTAATTTCATATAATCGACATAATTTTCTGACAAGTCAGCATAATTATATCCCACAAGTCGTCATATCTGACACGTCGACATAATTTTGTACATGTCATCATAATTATCTGACAAGGCCACATGTTATTTCTAAAATCGACTTGTCACATGTTATGTCGGCTTTTCAGGTAATGATATCGACTTGTCAGATGTTATGTCGACTTGTCAGATAATTCTGAAGACTTGCTAGAAAGTTGTGTCGACTTTTCAGATGATTATGTTGACTTGTCAAACCTTTATATCGACTTGTCAGATCTTATAAATATTATCTTGTTAGAAAAATATGTTGTCAACTGGATGGCAGAAACCAAACTGGACATGGACACGTTTTCATTTTGAATTTCTACAGACGTCTAGTAAATAAGTGAGAAATCAACAAAAAGATCTGATAAGTCTACATAATATTATCTGACAAGTCGATATGAACAACTGACAAGTCAACATAAACATCTGACAAGTGGTGACAACAATATGCCACCATAGGTGTTATTTGACAACATATGATACTTTTCATCGACTTCATGAAAAATTTCTGAATGAAGTGTTAGATCATATCCTCTTGAACGTTTAAAACTGAAGTATTTTACTTTTTACACTCCAGCTATTCACTTACATGTAATTTACATTAAAAATGACAAACTGTCTAGGTTTTATCTATAGCAGTTACGGTGTGTTGTTGAATGTTTCAGCCTTTTTAGTGTAATGATAACGCTTATCTTATGTGTTGTTTATGTAATGTAGATAACTAAATGCCACAGTACTTCATAAGTAGCCTTAATTCAGGGACGAAAGTGAGAAATTCCGCGGGGGAATGGAACCTTTCCAAAAGCATTTTAAATTGGTGGTGATCTTTGGACACACTTAAAACAAAATTTTTATTGTGTGTGTGGGAGGGTATTTATTGGGAGGTTGTTTTGTTGTTGTTTTGTTTTTGGATGTCTCAATTCTCTCTATTTGTGTAAATGCGAAGATATAACTTGGGGAAAATTTCAGTACAGAAAAACAAAATTGCAAAAATGCAGAATTTTAAGAAAAAAATTGTGTATTTAATGAGTCTAAAATTTTACAATGAAAACAGCATGTTTTCATGAGTCGATGAATATTTTTCTATAACACGTTTATATTTGATCTGGTCAAATTTAATTATGTTCAACAAATTCACAGTAATTGTTAGCAAGCCGCGGAACATTTTTACCTGGACGTCGGTTGAAAAAACTTAGTGGACGGAATTGACGCTTGATTTTTATATAGATTAAAGCTATAAATCCTGTATGTGAGGTTGTATTAAAATTAAAATAGCCATCTTAAGTGATTGACATTTCCTTTTTAAATAAATTCATTGATCTATCGAAGATATCATAAAATGTTCTTCATCATTGTCCTATTAACAATATATTTAAGGGAGCCGACTGGGGTTTTATTGTGTGAAAACTACTATAGAGAAACTCTTTAATTTTATATCATATATACCTTACATTGACTTCAGTATACATGTCAAGTTTAGTGAAAATCTACCGTCTGGTTATTTTTGAGGGACCGTCTCAAAATACAGGTACATTTACTATAGGATTATGTAGAAAAATACCATTTTTTCGCAGTTCGGAGCAAATTATACAAATACTACAGGACTATAGACTTTTTGCTCAAATTTTATTATTTGATGGGTAATACTATATTGTACATTTTGTGCAAAAAACACAAAATTCTACCGTCTGGTTTCCAGAGGGGGCATCTCAAAATGTTAAAATTCATGAAATTTTCCGGTTTTTATGGAATACAACAAAACATGACAGGTACCACAGATTTACATAAAAAATAATAACAATGATTGCTAGATTTTCAATTTCCTATGTTTAAAATTTCAAGAGCATATATTTTATACTTCTTATTTTATGGCGTAATTAATGACCCCGCTTAAAGAACTTCGGTTATTCATAACGTCAAAAACACACCATTACGACGTCTTTCTACCCATCATTTGAAAAATCGTTAAAAAATCAGTTAATTAAAAACGTAATTAGATTTTTTAACCTCATATTTCCTAAATTTGTTATTTATTATAAATTTTGTAAAAATAGTTGCTTTAAAAGAGTTAATACGCTTTATTTTACTATGCTGCGCGAAGTATTGCGCAATGAAAACCCCGTCGGCTTTATTCATCCCTGTTGAAATTTACAGAACAAAGAAGTAGAAGTCGGGGGGGGGGGGGTCACTTTCTTTTATCTTAAGGAGGAGAAGGACCTTGAGCTGAAAAAATACTTGTCATTCAATTTTTTTCATATTTTGTTTATTTCTAATTAAGTATGTCCCACATATCTTAAAGCAGTTATATCATTAGGTTTCTAACCTTATTTTGGAGATATTGATTGACAAATACTATGCCCTACAGTATCTAAGTGAAGTTTTAATTCTCAATGTTTCCGGGCGCATTACTCTGTCCATAATGGGATTTTTTGAGCATACATAAAAAATATCAAAGTGGACATGTATCTTTTAAAAAATTTCAGAGTAGCAAGTTTTGTCTATCACACTGCATCTGGATAGGGAAAATTATGCACTTTTTAAGACAACTTAAACAATAAAAAACGTAATTTACAAAAAATTCTATCATTCAATATTTTTTAATTTACGTTGAAATGCATATCCTTCAAATTATTGATTAACTGTAAAAGTTTCGAATGATGAAGCTGACCTCATTATTTCACAGGACATCGTTAAAGAGGACATAAGCGTGACAAAAACCTTCTCGAGTACGGGAAAAAACAACTATGACGTCACACGTAAGCTAAATAAGCGAAATAAGATATACCTACATAAGATTTCCGTCATCAGCCATCCAAAAATAACTTTTGTGTTCCCCGTTTCTCAAAATATTTCATCATATACTGATTATGACCTGTTTTACATAATAATACCGCCCCTCTGTTCACCGAGTATGATCTTCTGTACTAACAGATCGTGTATGACGTCACCGACTTGTTGGACGCGCAGTTTAGAGAAACAGAGGAGTGGATCAATCTTTTTCATAATTTGTTAATGTTTACAAGAATGTTAATTTTTTTTTAATTTTTCTTATATAAGATCAGAGGCGTAGTCACAAACTTAAAAGTGGGGGGGGGGGGGGCTCAAATCCAAGAAAGATGTAAAATGTGTAATATAAAGAAATTAAGATGTAAAACATGTAATATCAAGCCCCTGTCTAAGTTGAATGAGAGGACTTCAAATAGTGCACTTAAAAGTTGATCGACATTCATCACAGGTATACCGAAATCAGAATCCAATACTTGCAGCTATCTTGTAGAAATTACTAATCTTGGTGAGATTCGGATTGGCTAGGATATATTCTAAAGTACATAGCTATTAGTTAATAGTTTCCAAAGTACAGTTTCAGACTTGGAATCTTCTGGATGAATAACTTTGCTATTTCTTTGATGTTGACTTGGTCAGTTCTCTCTTTGTGAACAAAACAAGTCATACAGTGATTCAATCTTGCCTGCGTCATTGTACTTCGGAGGTAGGTTTTAATCCTCCTTAAGGACGAAAAAGATCTTTCTGCATGGTGTGGCAGTTTTGACTGGAACACTAAGATAAATTTGTACAAGCTTCGTAACTTCTGACAGAAGTTTCTTTGTGATAGGCTCCTTCATGTGTTGACAAATTGTATCTATCAAGGTAACTTTTTTGATTTTATTTTCACTGTCAACTTTGAAAATATCAGGCAACATTTTGAGCTGCTGTTCAAGCCTCGGAAAAGAAATATCATCTTTGTAAAGCATGGCAATTTCTTCAGACACAGAATAAAACTCTCCATTTGCTGCATTTAACAAAAGTGATTCGATTTCCTTGACAATGGTCATGTTCTTTTGTTCAAATCTGTTTTCAAGAGTACCTACAGCTTGTTCTAATGCTTCAAAGAACTGCTGTTTAAAGTAACCCTTGGTATTATCATATCTATGGGGATTGGATCCATCATCTAATCTTTTGGGAGCACGCCTATATCTTGGCAGTGATGGTTCGTGTGTCAGGTCTTTTGTCTCTGCACAAACTGCATCATAAAAGTCAGAAAACACAGAGTCATTTCTTTGGCGCTCAAAGTAGGATACAGTGGCTTTTGATGCCCTGATAGCATCCTGTGCTGAAGTATTTTTCCCCTTGATTGAAATGGATAACTGCTCAGATGCAGCAAATATTAAGTGTGATAGCTTCAATCCAAAATATGTTGAAAACTTTTCCATCATAGCCAGTTGTCCACCTGCTCGTCTGGAGTATTCATCATTTGTATTAGTATGTATGTCATCTAAAAAGTCTTGTAGAACTTTGTAGTTCTGTATTACAGATTCTATAGCATATGTTCTAACAGTCCATCGAGTTGGACAAATTGGTCTGAGGTTTGGTGAACTAAGATTTGTTTCTTGCAATTTCTTTTGCATGAAGAGATGTTTTCTCTTTGGAGATAGACAAATAAGTTTTTCAATTTCAGTGACCAAGTCCATTGAATCACGTATTGCGGAACATGTTTTGGTAACATCTTGAACACTAAGATTAATACAATGAGCAAGACAGTGGACGCTTATGGCAGATGGATACTGGTTCTGGATTTGTTTTGCTACACCTGTTAAGTGTCCCGACATATTTGGCGCACCATCATATGCCTGACCCCGACATAATTCTAAGGGCAAACCACTTCTAATAAGAACATCTTTCACTGCCAAAGCTATATAGTCACTTGTTTACGAATGAATTTCAAAAAGACCTAACATATCTTCATGAATATTGAAACTGTCATCAACCCATCTGACACATACAACTAACTGTTCTTTGTATGCAACATCCATAGTCTCGTCTGCCATAATAGAAAACCATTTTGCCTGTCTTACATCATCAAGCACTGATCTCAAAATTTCCAGTCCAATCAGAGAAATTTGTTCATTCACAATTTCTGGAGAAATATATCTCCCTTTTTCAATCCATGACAAGATTGTTGGGTTATCTTCAGCTCGCAATTTAAGTAGCTGAATGAGGTGACCTTCAGATTCACTGTGTCCTCTGACTGCAAGTCCCTGTCGTAATAGAAATTTCAAGGAAGACAACTGACAGGAGAGTGCTAATCGTCTTTTCTTCTGGTCTTCCTTTTCCTTTTTATCTATCTGCTCATTTACAGCCATGGCACCACTTTGCAATCGCCTAATATTTGATTCTGCTTCTTTATGAGCTGATGAATTTTCATGTGTCTTGAAACGATTAATGGCTTTTTTCCAGTTTGAAAAGCCATTTTTAGAAAAGGCCAATTCCGCATTTTTACTCAGCATCAAAAGTTTTTTCTTAGCAGCATCTCGGCAGAAAAAGCAGAAGACATTTTTTCTGGTTGTGCAAAGTGTAAGCCAAGGAAAATCATCAAACCAATTTCCTTGAACAGCTCTTGTTATGGTTTTATTCTTTCTCTTTATTGTGACTTTTGTTTGTTGAAGTGTGTCTTTATCACGTGGTTGAAATGGAGTGGGTAAAGTACAGCATATGTCTCCACAATCATCTCTGAGTGCTGTTTTTTTAGAGCAACTTTTGTCAGCCAATGATTCGATAAACTCTGCATTTTCTGTGTCAACTAAATTCTGTTTTTCTTCTTGTAATACTTCCCCTTCCATAATTTTTTGTGCACTTTCCTTGTTGCTGTTCTCTTTGGCAGAATCCTTATCGTCTATGACTTGACATTTCTTTTCTTCATACAGCGTGCTTGGTTTGTCACTCTGATTGGATTTAATGTCCATTTTTTCTGTCTCATTATGTATGATCAAAATTGATTTTTCTTTATATGCTGTAAATGTTGATGGTTTCGTATACCTTCAGTTTGTTTCTCGGATGTTTTATTCTTTTTCTGAAAGAAAGATTTCTGTTGCTTAACTTTTTTTCTTGATTTCTGTGGACTTTCTGACAGTTTTCTTTTTTAATGAACTGATGTTTGTTTCTTTACGAGTGGTACAAAATGATTTGGTTCAAACAGAGCACCATCACGTGTATCAAAATTGCCATCTCTAGTCCACATGATATACATAATCTCAATGTGCCTTTCATTTACTTCATTTGAACGTAGTGGGTAAAATAAATTGTTGAAAAGTGGCCTGATTCCCATATTAACCTCAGGATAAACAGAGTATATAGGGCGTTGGAGAACTGTGGCCAATGCCATGATATGTATTAAACCAGACCATGCCTTATCTGTACATGTAGAATGTGCAACATTTCTCACATTGGTTTCATTTTCACTGCTAATCTCAGCTGTAGGAAATATCATTGCTCTGGCATCACTTAAATTCCTAGACATAAATTCTGGGTTCTTGATGACAGTTTCCAGAGCAGGATGATCTGTGTACAATTGTCCATTGCTGAAGAGTTCGCAAGCAGTTAAAATTCGTAGACTTGTGGACAAGTGCTCATCTCCACAGAGCACAAGTGATGCACTATTATATAAGCAATTTCCATTCCCCGTGCATTTCAGGGCTTGTTGGCCACCTTCATCTACTTTTATTTCCGATGGAATTAACACTGACGCTAATTTATCTGATTGGAGTCTTTCATAATCAGATTGACAAGATTCATCCTGGACTCTTCGCAAATGTTTTAAACGTATGCTTACCACAGAGTCCTCATCGTTTATCTTCATTGCTGACAATAAATTGTCAAGTTCATTCATTGTTCTAAAATAAAATTCCAGGTGTTCAAATAAATTTAGCTTGATTTTTGTTTTAGTTACAGTAACATTAATATTTTAATTTGTTAACTCCAGAATAGCTTGAATGAGTGGTCTTATACAACAGTTTCATCTATGACTGTATTAATTCTACATCAATTTAATCCTTTTGCTAATAACACAAAACAAAATAATCATAAAAACTTACTGATTGAAAGAGATGGTCAGACTGCAAGCATATAATCACTAATGATTGAATTAGCAAATAATTAAAAAATCCAGAGGTTTGACAAATCTTACTGCAAGGCCAATGTGTTAAACAAGAAATGAGATACAGCAAATAAATAATGGTTTTTAGATGTCAGCACAAGGGGCAGTTTGTGCTTCTCATTTAATTTTGTTAGATAACAGATGCTGACTGAAACAGAAACGTCTAAACTTAGGTCAGATTTATGGCCCGTACTCCCTATTCCAAACATGTGAACACAAGAGGTCTTGACAGATTTAATTATTATATTACATTACTATTACTAGCTTACTCAGTTGTTGCTGAAAATAAAATAAATTTGCCATAAAATGAGGTTTAATATGATTTCAACATAGCTGTGATTTTGTTCTACATTAAGTGGGGAGGGGGGGCACAGACATACTCTTGCCCCCCCCATATCTGAAAGTGTGGGGGGGCTAGTGCCCCCGCGGCCCCCCCCCCCCCACCTTGTGACTACGTCACTGAAGATGGTAATTAAAGTTAAAAAATTGTCAAAAAATTATACAAGAACTGATACTTTACACGTTTTGCACTTATATAAACGGAGACTATGACGTAGTTAAACAGAGTCATGTGACCATGTGTCCTTCATCCCCTTAAGGTCAAGATCTAGTAAATGACTTTAGACTGTCTTTTTGGTGCTAGATCCATTATGACGTCATAATCAATTTTAACTTTATTTTTCCCGTACTTTACGGCGTAATAGAATTATGTAGAAAATAAATTACTTTCATGAAATTCAATTTGAAATCATGTGAAAATTAATCCCGATACCTATATTTAATTGGATTTTATTTTAAAGAAGAGGCTAAGAACACACAAATTACCATTTTCTGAGAGACTGTAGGCAATCTGGATACCTTCCATTTGTCTGATATGGAAAAAACTCCCATATTCGTGACTGGTTTTTCTTAATTTTTCATTGAAAATGACAGTTTAAAATATGATTCTTCGTCTCGTTTATTTGACCAAGCTATAGTTATAAAATATCATTAAAGGAATTTATTTCTCAAATTTGAGAAATCTGTAGGCTCCTTTCATTTACTAGATCTTGACCTTAAGATAAGATTTTGGTTTTTGTAATTACTAGACCGAACTCTGAACGCTTTTAAAACTCTAACCTGCTCTCTTTGTATACAAATGTACATTATATATGCATGAGTATGTTTGACCTATTTCGGATAAATACATATACTTTTGTATCATGACTGTTAGTTCGAATTCATAAGGAAGTACATTTCATAGACAATAAAGAACTTTTAAAAATTTAACATAGTTCCTCAAAAGGAGAAACTCAGTTAAGTTATATTTAATCAGAGACCACAGTCACATTTACAACGATCAATCAAAATGGTGATCGATGGTTTACTGAGGAATGGAGACTTTTTTTTCTTACCTTTATAATATTTATTGTGATTTTTCAGTATAGTTTTATTCATTCTGATTTTTTTTGTTTTGTCAAGTCATTTGATTTATTAAAATAGCCCACAATGGTTTAACGTCACCAGACAGCAGTAATAAGGATAAACGGGGAGTATCATTCAACTTTCTCACTCCTCCCCCCTTTTCTCCTCTATATCTACTTCCTTCTTTTTTTTTCTCCTCTCTCACCTTCGTCTCATTTCCCCCTTTTTGCTGTTCCCCACATTGTAGGGTCCGATATTTCCTTTTAACTTTACATTAAACGAGGGGCATGTATGTATTCATAAACCTTGTTCTAATTTTAAGTCTAGATTGTATCCTCAGCACGTGAGGCTGAACATCAGATATGATTTGATAGCGAGAATGGCAACAGGCCATTGGCAGTTTCAAATATCTATTTACTTCATTATCCATATTCAGGTCACAAAAACCCCACTAGTCACGTATATGTTTTCAAAACAACTTTTTTTACTGCATCGTGATGGCGTTCAGCGTAGCTAAATTTCAAACTTCGGCCCTCTTGAAAGGTCAAGAGCACATACGCAAAATATAAAAGCAGACGACAGACATACTCACAACATATCTTGTCTTGCTGCGTCAGTGAACGTACGGGCAAATCAAAACACAAATCCACCCTTTTACAAAAGATTCTTACTTCAACATCAGCCACAGGAAATAAACACCAACAATGGCAGAATCACAGTGCCGTCAAAATTTCCACCAAGAGAGCGAAGCTGGCATCAACCGCCAGATTAACTTGGAGCTGTATGCCAGCTATACCTACCAATCCATGGTAAGCCAATTTAAATTAACTCCAAGCTCACCGTTGCTTTTTATTGTATGATAACCCAGTTTATATAAATATTCTAATTTCCTTCATCTGTTCCTTGCTGTTTTTTTCTTAAATCTCAAAAAAAAAAACCATTACTAGAGATTTACTTAGTAAATTTTCTATAACGCAGAAGTACAAAGTATCCGTATTTGTCTGCTTGTTGTAGTCCTTCTACTTCGATCGTGATGATGTGGCTCTCCCTGGATTCAGCAAGTACTTCAAGAAAGCTTCTGACGAGGAGCGAGAACACGCCGAGAGGCTGATGAAGTACCAGAATAAGAGAGGGGGACGCATTGTCCTCCAGGACATCAAGGTCAGTGGTCTAGACGAAAGTGCAAAGAAATCTAAAGTACATGTAAATCCAAATTCATACACGTGTGCATTCTATCGTAGCACAGTCAAGGAAATATTAAGTAGAATTAGAATTGGCGGTTATAGCCAAAACAATTAATCTTTTTGTAGGGAAAGGACAGAAACAGTCTGTGCCTTCTGGCAAATCCCATTCACATAAGTGAATACAATTTCATTTTAATTAAATTGGCCTAATGAATTTATTTAATATTTTACGTCGACAATTTTCAGAAACCCGACCGTGATGAGTGGGGTACTGGCCTGGATGCCATGCAGGTGGCGCTTCAGCTGGAGAAGACTGTGAACCAGTCTCTCCTTGACCTTCACAAGGTCGCCGATTCCCACGGAGATCCACAGGTAAGAAAAAAATATACCTTTTATGCAAATATCTGTATGGATTATCCTTAAAAATTTAGGCTACTTTTAAAACATTATATTATCAATTATAGATGACTGACTTCATCGAGAGACATTTCCTGGAGGAGCAAGTGGACGCCATCAAAGAGATTTCTGACCACATCACGCAGCTGAAGAGAGTCGGAAGTGGATTGGGAGAGTATGAATACGACCGTCGTCTTGACTCCTAAAGGTCAAAGTTCAAAAGGACACTTCGTAACACCCTTTAAAATTTGTTTTGACCTTTTTCAAGACGTATAAGTGAAAATTTGAGCATTTTTATTAGACACTGGGAAAAAAAAACGGAAAAAAAGATTATGGGTGTACAAAAAAATTGATAAACAAATAAAAATTGCAAAATGTTATGCGAGATTTGTTTCTATGTTGATATATACTAGTACATATATGTCTACTATGTATAAAAAGGTGATATGTGTGTGTTTTTAATTTCCTATACAGTACATGTGTATAAGGTCATATGACATGTCCCTCAATAATATATTAATTTTCCTAAGTGGTTAAAGTATTGCTACTTTAACATGTTTCCCGCCAAATAATAAGGTATTGCCAGGCATTCGTGCAACGAGGCATTTCCAAAATCCCTTGAATTGCCGATATCACAATTTTTGGTATAACTATGTATTTTAAACATATTGAAAACAGTTTAGAATTCAGAAGATAATAAATTATGAGTGTTTTATTGGATATTACAAAGATGGAGATACAGAAAAATATGAAGGAATTAACATGTCGTTATACCTTAAATTCAATGCAGGACTCATATACTACAAGTATATAATATAGCGAGGTTGTCGTTTGGTTCAAATACATTTCCCATTTCCTACAAGTACATTGTATGAGCAGTCTAGACTTGTCTATCATCCCCGCTAATAAGGTAATTTATATCCTTCCATCAATGTACGAGAGCCTGACCAACGTTTGTTATTGTAGATTGTAGAGATCTATAGATATACAGGAAAATATATACATAACCTTAACAGCTTAACTTACGCAGTAAGTATCTTGCATAATTTAATCACCATCTACATACACAACATTTTTTTCCCAGCGGGATCTGCTCTCTACCAAAACTATCACTTTTACTGTGCAGTGTTATAAATCGAGGGAACAATAATAATATTATTTATTTATAAATAGTAAATAAGCTAAAATGTCTTTATATAAATATGCCCTTCAATGGATAGCCTTGTATTTACTTCTGCAAATAAAACCAGTGTTTTATTAGTTAGAGTTCTGGTTCACTCTCCAGCTGTCAAAGCGCCACCTACATGGCATCCAGTACCCCACTCATCACGGTCGGGTTTCTGAAAATTGTCGAATGTAAAAGATTAAAATAAATAAACCAATTTAATTAAAATGACTCTTTATTCACTAGTATGAATGGTATTGGTCAGAAGGCACAGCCTGTTTCAGCCCTTTCCCTAAAAAAAATTGTTTTGGCTATAACAGCCAATTCTACAGTAATTCTATCCATTCCTATAGGAATTACTGCACTGCTTTGTTTTTATATTCTTTAAGGTATAAGCTTGAAATTTTTTTCATCCTTTTCTCGTTTTTTTTAAAAAATATTTAATATATATACTAAAAAAAATAAATACTTGTATATGCATGGCCGTAGGAACCCGGGGGCACGGGGGGGGGGGCGTGCCCCCCAATAATTTTACTGATATATAGTTTACTATAGAAATACTTTAGAAAACATAGCTACTACTAGTATATGCTTGTGCCCCCTCAATAAAAACGTCTGATGACCTTTTTTTTTTCGCTTGTCAAGGAATTTTTGGTAGTTGATAGTGCCCCCTCAACTGAAAATGTATAGCTGTGCCCCCCCCCCCCCCAAACTGAAATTGCTTCCTACGGGCCTGATATGTACATGTAAACGAATTATAATTTATATGTATTTTCTAAAATTTGTGTTTCATGAAAGTAATAAGATCTTTTTGACTTAAGATTATTACGATCAATAATAATGTCAAACGACTACCGGTAGGGTGAAGTTACGCATGCAGTGTTGATTTTTTTTTTTCATTAAACGACCAAGTCCGAGTTGATCAAGGGTTACAGAGCTTTTTTGTTTGTTTGTTTTATCTTTTGGCAATAATACCTAGCTCTGATTTCTTATCAAATAACAATGCTGGATCAGGAATGGTTTCTAGTAATACAACTGCAAAGTATTGCAAAGAAGCTTTAGTGGTATTGAATGATGAACCACAATGCTGTATACATATTGCTAGCATAATTTGCTACCAGAAGTCTCTGAAGAGACTGTAGCTCTACTGGTCTGTACGTATAACAAAGTAGCACTTGGATTTGAAACTTTAAAATATGCAACATAAATAGAATTATGTATCTTAATGTAGTCTACTTCTGTGCCAAGTTATATTGAAATCAAATAAAAACTGTAGGAGGAGTAACGTTTTAAAGGAATTTCACAGAAATTTCTATTTTTAGTAACCATGGCAACACTATTCATCGAAATCAAAAACCGATGCATTAAATTGTGTATCTTAGTATAGTCTTCTTGCATGCCAAATTATATTAAAATCAGAGCAAAACTGTAGCAGGAGTAGCATTTTAAAGTAATTTCACAGAAATTTCTATTTTTAGTAACCATGGCAACACCGTTCATCAAAATCAAAAACCGATGCACTAAATTATGTATCTTAGTGTAGGAGTGTGCCAAGTTATATTGAAATCAGAACAGAACTGTAAGAGGAGTAGCGTTTTAAAGGAATTTCACAGAAATTTCTATTTTTAGTAACCACGGCAACACCGTTCATTGAAATCAAAAACCGATGCACTAAATTATGTATCTTAGTGTAGGAGTGTGCCAAGTTATATTGAAATCAGAGCAAAACTGTAGCAGGAGTAGCATTTTAAAGTAATTTCACAGAAATTTCTATTTTTAGTAACCATGGCAACACCGTTTATTGAAATCAAAAACCGATGCACTAAATTATGTACCTTAGTGTAGTCTACTTGTATGCCAAGTTATATTGAAATCAGAGCAAAACTGAAGGAGGAGTAGCGTTTTAAAGGAATTTCACAGAAATATCTATTTTTAGTAACCATGGTAACACCGTTCATTGAAATCAAAAACCGATGCATTAAATTATGTATCTTAGTGTAGTTTACTTGTGTGCCAAGTTACATTGAAATCAGACCAAAACTGTAGGAGGAGTAGCGTTTTGAAAAATTGTTTACAGACAGACAGACAGACGGACGACGGTCACCTTACTATCGCATAAGCTCTTCTGGTCTCTGACCAGTAGAGCTAAAAAATAAAGTGTATCTGGTGTTTTTTACTTTTGGATCTTCAGGAACTTGAGCATAAGGTTGATTTGTGAGCTGGGGCATTGTCATGCAGAATGTTCTTAATTCAAGTGGTTGCACGAGTAGTTATGGTTTTTTCTAAAGATACTTATAACAATTTAATATGTTCTTGTGATGCTTTGACAACATTCAGTAATCACTGGTAATCGCCATGGTTTGCCATTCATTGATGCTTTCACAACAGTCAGTAATTTCTCGATATCAGTTCAATGGTTTGCCATTCATGTACCTTATGTGCATTAACAATGTCTAAGAAAAGTCAGTTTCTTCACATATAATTGGTAGATATTTCAATAAAAAAAAGAAATAATTGTACCAATTTTTATTTAACAGTTTTCCTTTAATCCTTGAAAAGGTTATCTTTTAAGGTATTTAGTTTATTTTCTGCTTTCTTCTATTTTTTAAATGAACAAATACCAGAAACATATATTCAGGATATGCACATATTTATTAAACAGCCACTGTTCTCAAATACATCTTGAACATATTGCACTAGTGCCATTAACAAGTACTTAAACATAAATATCTATACATGACTTATCACTATAATTATCACCTTAACAACATTAAGTGTATACGTACCCAACAATCAAAGGGAAAAAAATAAAAACAGTTACACATAACTTACAATTGGCATGGCTATATTAACAAATCAATGCCAATTAAAGAACAAGGTTAATATAAACAAAGAAAAGCCTTCCTTATATTGAGTTCATTTTGAATAATTATTTTGTCTTAAGCACATTCTTTTCAATATTTAAAAAATTGCAATCATTCAAATTCATTTAAAAAAAATATATCACAATTTGTGCCTTATATACAAATTTAATTCAATATTATTTATCAAGAATTAATCAATTTCTAACAAATTAATGATATAAATTGATTAAGGAATGTTCAACATCATATGACAATTATACGTTTTAAGACATGTAAGAGTCAGCAAATTGTTTACTCTTGTTTAAGCTTTTTGAAAAATAAATTAAAATCTTCCGGCAGATTTCTTTAAATAGAGTAACATTTGAGTAACATTATTTTCATTTAAAAAAAAAAAGCATAAAAAAAAACACATTTGTAATCCCACTTTTGATAGTGAAATCCTATTTTGGTTAACTTTTAACCTGTTAATGGCCAGTCTTGACTCCACACTACAGAGTTAATCCCATTACTGTAGATTCCTAAATACACTCGCGAAATAAAATTACTCGCTTTTATTTTTATGGTGTTGAAATTAATGTTAAATCTCATTATAAACCGTCCAATCGCGAATAATTGTTCTCGCGATTTGGCGTCTAAGAGCCCTTTCGCGACATTAAGTACTCGCATAAAATAAGGAATTTACAGTATTCTCGGATAAATGTGGATTAACTCTTCTTGCATCCACACTGGGTTACCATACTGAGAATGAACTCAATCAAGTATCTAATGTGACATCATTAATTCACAGTAGCATTACGTATGGTAAAATTACTCCACAATCAGAACTGTTGTGTGGTCTGTGGATATGACCAAGATTTTGGATAAAGTTAATCTGGATTAACTTGATCAAGTGTGGACTGGAACTTTTGATGAAACTTTATGAGCATCTTGACATAAAACTTGCAAAAATAACAATCATTTATTTTGTATAATAATAAATATGGCAAATATTAAAGTATGGACAGACCCTACAGATATGGCTCTTGTTACAGAATATACCTAAGTCCCGGTTTATTTACAGTGTATATCTCTGTAAGTTCAAAGAAAATCAATGATTTTTTTTTAATGTTTTGTAAATATAGCATTACATATACAAAAACAGTACCACCAACTTATGCTTAAAATATCAATGGTACACTGTAAAAGTGATCATTCATACTTATTCAGAACTAATAACCAATATAGTTGTTCACATTTAGAGCATTCAAATTCTCAAGAAACATCCCTCACATACAGATAAATTCTAATCCAAGATCTAGACCTTTTCTGCTTTACAATCATCTACACTGACTATGTGCACTTGGCAATTGAACAATGCATAAAAACATGTACATGAAACTAACATAGAGGGGGTTCCATAAGGGGTATTTTAAACTAACACCAACATAGGCTCAAAAGGGATAACTGACACTGAGATTTCTATGATATGGAATGTTGAGAAGCAAGTTTAGTATTATTAAATACTCATTCACAAAATTTTACTAAATTTCTTTTGACTACAACACAAAATTTTTGCAAAGCAGAAATGTTCTTTAAAGCATTTTTTTTTTTATGTAATGAGGGAATGAAAAAGTCAGTTATGAAAGAAAATAAGATGAATTCATCACAGCTGATCTTTGTGATCAGAACATACAAACTTTACAAAATACCCAGAAATTACTAATAATATGGCATTTCCCCCCAACCTTTGCAATGCCATCAATTGTAAGTAAAACTAGCTTCTATTTTTTCCCCCATAAATAGTTTTTTTTTTTGCCAAGCAAAATTGTTCTTTAATTAAAACCCTACATTTACTTCACATTAAAAAAAACATGAAAAAGGTAAATATTAGATTTGTTTCACTACTTTGTTTATAATGTGGGAGTTCAATCTCTGAACTATCAACAATACTGCCTGAATGGATAACACTGTTAAACCTTTATAATAAAAAATCATTTTTGATAAAAAAGAAAAGTCTATTGTGCACCGAGTGCAATTCTTTTTTAAATCATAACAATTCTGGCAACCTAAGAGCGGGTAACATACTGTCCACAAGATTGACCCACAAATTCGCACACACCGCGTGATACTGTCGCCCACCATAGGTAAGTTTGGCACACTGCTCTTCACTGCCGAAGTCTTTACACGTGGCGTCTACGTCTAATAAACACACACCACAGGCTCGGAACTGGGCTACCTGATCGTCAGATTTCAAGATGCCGTTTTTGCAATCTAGATCTTTATCCTCTGGCTGTAATTATGCATCAATTAAAGGTAAAATTTCAATTTGAAACAACTGGCAGTTTCTATAATTTTAGCATTTTATACATTATTTTTATGACTAAGTTTTTTTTTTACTGCACATTCTTTCAAGCTTTCAGAAGGATACAGGAAAATATGAAGTTTTAAGTGTTGATTTAAACATGCCAAATATATGACATATACGATTTTTTTTAAATATACATATTACAAACACATGTATTTTCTCAAGGACAAAATTAAAATTTACTATACAAACCATCATATTTCCTCCAACAAGAAAGGCTGCCAAATTATTCCAGGCCAGATCTATGTCTTTCAAGAGTTGTTTTAATTTTTCATTTGTTAGCCCTACAAAGAGGAAAATTGTGCATGATTTTGTTTACAGCTGTATAATTACACCAATATAAGCCTTATCATACCCTAATGCCACCAGAAAATATCCCCATTCTTTGTATTTTATCATATTTCAATATGATTCATACTATTTTATATGTAAAGTTTTTGTCAAGTTACCACTCAAAATGCAACAGATTCACTTAGGTGTGTAAAATGCATATCCTGACTTTGAGGTGTATTTCTTAGGGATGTGTATGTATTTGAAAATCTGTCATGTACATGTAATTCAAACCTTCAAAAGGAAATGAAATGTGAAGTGAAATTACATAATTTACCAGTATATGTATGTATACTTTTATTTCAGGTAAGCATATACCGGTAGGTGTAAATGTGTATATATTTTAAATGTATTTTGAAAAAAATAAAGCGATCATTGTTCACCTGTAGACTCTATAGACACATTAATTCTGCATACAACTCTGTAGATTTCAACAACACCTGAAAAACAGATTTATTTTTAGTATTAAATTCACGCCTTGAAAGCAAAGACAAAAGTTGCAGGAGAATCCCTTTGAACATACATGTACATGTATCAAATGAAAAAAAAAGTCACGAAGGAAAATAGGCACAAAGAAAAGATGGTTTACAGTAATCTAAATATTTTAAAAGCATTGCCTCTGGGAGACTGACCTGTGAACTGAGAACTTAGATTTCCTCACCTTTGACCTGGAAACTGGGAACTTTTAGATTTCCTCACCTTTGACCTGGAAACTGAGAACTTAGATTTCTTCACCTTTGACCTGGGAGCTGAGAACTTAGATTTCCTCACCTTTGACAAACTCTGAGCCCTGCTCTGAAGTGATGACCTCGTTACACACAGCTGAGCTACTGATTGAGTTAAAGACTGTGTTGGCATCTTTTACCACCTTGTAACAACTCTCCAGACATTTCTGCCATTCATGTACATGTTTGTCACTTCCCTTATAGAAATAAGCACATTACATGAAATAACTGCATCACAAAATGACCAAAAAATAATGAATTCAACGTTGAGTGAAGTTCAGTGACTTCCTTACAAAATTCTCAGATATTTACATGTAGGTAATGTTCCCCAGTTACAACCCATGACCATGATTTTTTTTTAATTTCTGATCAAAACAGGATCTAGAGACTTTACTGGAAACACCTATAAGATAATTGATACTGACTGGAATATCCTCCATCAAACAGCTGTATCTGTCTCCCAGAACAGGAAGTGGCTCGGAAACTTTACTGACAAATGGCAAAACTGGTTCTGTATCAAAATAAATTTACATAATACAATTTTAATTTTTTTTAAAATTGTTAAAAAGAGAGACAGATATAAAGGGTTCAATTCTGAATAAATTCAAATATGAAGACACAATAAGAGGTGGGGTTTCTTTTACCTGAAAATTGTGAAAAATTCTCCTTTTGTTCAGGTACATTTTCATCTTTGACTTCATTTTCAGGCATTTCCAAATTTTCAACAGACTCCACCTCTTCTTTCTTCAAATCCAGACTGTCCAGAGACTTTGATTCTGGATTGAAAGTCTTTTTCTGATGAGTCTCGAAATTACCAAACTCATTGCTGGATATAGACTGAGAGTCCATGTCTTTGACAACAGGAATCCGGCCTTTCAATCCAGGTAATTCTAAACTAGAAGTAGACATGGAATCCTCAGAAATAGCTGGATTACTAGGAAATCCAGATACATTTCCAGACACACTTGAAGAATCTGTCTCTGTAGGATCCAACACAGATGTCTGTGCTTTGTTGGTTAAGCCTTGTGATATGGATTTACTGGATGGAGCATCCATTCCATAGAAATTGTACAAATTCTTTTTCTTTTCATCCTGAGCAGCAGGTTTATTCACAACCTCATCCAAGTCATAACCTCGGCTAAAGTCACCGAAGGCATCATCCTCTTCATCCACATAATCCATGGGTGGAGGAGCCCTGAAATGATCATCATCCATATCGGAGTCCGAAGACAACTTTTTAGATTTTTGTGAAGGAATGTTTGTTGGAGCTGGGGGTATTTTTTCTCTTTCAGGTTCCACAAAATCATCCCTTGATACAACACTAACTGGATTTTCCTTCACTTTGAACAACCCCAGTATGTCTTTAGTCTGTAAATGTTGCTTTTTCACCTCTACAAGCTGAGGTGCCTCATTTGTATCTTTTATTGTATCATTACTTGCTGTTGAAGAGTGAAATGAAGCCCATTCATCTTTTGCTTCATCTTTAGTTACTTCTCCTTGAGAAAAATTTGACCAGTCATCTTTCTGTTGATCACTTACTACCTCTCCTTGTGAAAAACTAGACCAATCATCTTTTGGAATGTTTGTTACCTCAGTTCCATTTCCAAAAGCTGACCAGTCAGAATCATCCTTGGATGTGACATTGGCTGAACTTGAAAATGAAGACCAATCATTTTGTGTGTTACTTGTAAAGTTAGTTTGCAGCACATCAGATTGATCATTAATCTGCTTTAGTTCATCAACTTTAGCATCTGTGGACACTGCCTGAAAATCTGCCCAGGAATCCTCTTCACTTTCTGCAGTGGCTTTATTATCAAATATGGAAGGTGCTACAGTAACAGAGGTGTCCTCGCTGACCTCAAAAGCCCTCAGAGCAGCATATTTGTCCTCATCTCCAATTAAACAAGTGTCACTCTGTGAGGCCTTCAAAAGGTCAGCACCTTGTGGCTGTGAAGGGGCAGGTGGCTGTTCACTTGGTGCACCTTGAAAATCCGCAAAATCTGAATCCGATGATTCTGGAGGTGATAATCCAAAGTGGGCCCTTGGCAAATCCGACTGAGGCTTAGCAGCCTCTTTCTTAACTGTAGGTGGTTTAGACCAGAGATTTCTAGCTGCTGGTATGGCAGAGAGTGTTGCATTGCTGGGTAGCTGAGAGGACTGGGGGCTTGTAAATTTTGGGAGGGGTCGGTGAAGGGGGCTCTCTTGTTGTTTCTCCTGCTCTGATTTTTTTCTGTTGAAGTCATCCAAATAAGACTCCAGCACCTTGAAATCCTCATTTTCTGACTGCTCAGATGAAGTAAACTGACTGCTGTCACTGGGTTTGCTGTCTGCCGATTTGAAATCATCAAAGTCTTCATCCATGCTATTTGGGGTTGAAGCACCTAACAAAAACATTGTGTAATGTAATGTTATTGTGCAAGAAGGTCATGACATTCAAAAATTCAGTATTATGCAAAAGAAAAAAATTGGTGAATTGAAAGTATAAGTTGAGGTGTATACATGTATAAGGATGACAATTTTTGTGTAATAAATAGTATAAATTATGATTTGTGTCAAAAAAAAAAGAAGAAGAAGAGATATATTAACTATCCATCCTAAAAAAAATTATACATTTGTTCCAAATCATAAAGAATGTTCACATTTCTTACAATTAGGAAATCACTTTAAAATTTCTTACAAATAGAAATCACTTTAAAATTAAAGGATTTTTGTGTTTGTGTACTATAAAATGATTAAAAATTAGTCCTATCAGCTACTTCTAGCATTTATTTATTAATGTTCAAATGATTAAATTTAATTAGTTTGATGATTTTAATCTAGCAAACAAACAAACAAACAAACAAAAAATGCTTAAAAATTAGAATTCACTGATGTTGCTTTCATGTGTTGCATATTTATTTTAACTTTTAGTTAAATATGCTACAGCATCAGTCGTAATAATAATCAATACATTGTTAAGTATCACATAATTCAATCTTTAAAACAAGTCAGTTAACACTAACAAATTCCCTTTAAATATAATATTCATTGTTGCTTAGATTGTCCCGTTTACATCTGAAGGTCTGCAGATATCATAAATCATCCTAATATTTATCAGGGCTGGAAACATTATCTGGTTATGCTAAATATTTAGCTGTTAAACTCATTATTATAAAAATTAGGCAAAGGTATGGGTGACTAGTACAATTGATGTTTATTGGAGGAGGGAAAGAGGGCATAAAAGTATGTTGCTCAAATTTAATTTCCTGTAAAATACCCACAAAGTACCAATAGCTAATATGTTTATTGTTTGTATATTGATATAATCAATTGCTTCTATACTTTTTGTATGCATATGAAAAAAAAAGCAAACCATACAAATATGTATGATAATAATAATTAAATTGTACCTTTGGTTAAGTGATGTACTTCTATTACTAAAAATATGCTAAAACATTTCTATTCTTTTTCTTTATATTAAAAGATGTCATGCCAGAGTTTGAAGAATGAATACAGTAATGAAGTAAAGAGATAACCTACACGTACATACATAATACGTTTGCTATAAAGATAACACAAATGAATGATTTAATAATTTCTTCATGCACCCATCATATCATCACTGCATTGCCAAAAATTGCTGAAAAAAGAGCTGTTAAAATGTTGGCATTTGTATGTTTACTCCTCATCACTCAAATGCAGCAAAAGAGCGAATTTCAGCCAAGCAGAGTACAGAGTGAGTCAAAAAGTGCATGCTAGAGGAGGAAATTTTAGTGCTACGCTGTAAAAGTACCTTTCTTGCCAGTAACAATTTTTCGTTGTGGAGAAGCTGAAACTTTATGAAAAAATGACAGAAATTCAAAAAATAGGTCTACAAACAACATTCCCATACCAATGTAAGAATCTATTTATTATTTGTTAAAGAAAATGATGTGGAAAACGGAAGTCATTCATCAAACTTTCAGTCCATCAACAGTTGAATTTTTGATAATTTTGTTGACCATAAAGAAAAAAGATAAACCATGCATGGATATCAAATGCTTGTATACACATCTTGCAAAACTAAAACTTCTATTCAACTAAAATTCAAACTTCATCAGAAGCAGTTCAAAACTATCAAAACAAGTCATCCAATGCCAGCTGGTGTAGATCAACCTACCACTGTAGGACCTCCAAGGTCTACCATTACTCAACAAGTCTTCCTCTATGATAAAGTTCAATACTGTATCAATTTTTCTAAAGGAAATCTATTTCCATTCAAACATTCATTCAGATAATTTTTTTATGGTTGCATAAATTTAAAAATACAGTCATTTATTCTAAAATTCATTCAGCCTGAGACTTTCACTCAGATAAATCATGTGAATGACTTAAACTAACTCGTTCAACTATTCCACAAGTTTTCTTTATGTCTGACATCAATTCAATGGTGCTTTACATACTGGTATATTTTGTACTTCTAAGGGCAACATGGATTTTACAGACAAAAATATATTAAGTCAAGTTCACAACTCATTTTGACATTCCACACTAAATAACACACTGTTGCATTAAAGTCCTCCATCAAAGTACACATGGTATTTATGTCACTGAAAGTGAAAAATTTGCCAAAATTTGTTGACTGTTACTTATTTCTAATCTTTGCAATGATACATCAAATACTTTTTGTGGCACTCTGCAACACCCATAATTTTTTTTAACAGACTAGCAAAAGTGAAAGCATTTCCACTGCAATATAGCAAATCTAATCTAACAGCAACACAGAGTATAATCATCCTATTACTGAACTAGCATGTTGTGTTTTCTAATGCTCGATATTCATGTCAGTCAGAAACTTTGTTACAGTATCATTAATTCCATTTCATGAATTATGATTTGTTTTACATCTAAACTTCTTTTTTCATAAAGTACAATACACTGACTCTTTGCTAATCTGGATATCAATAAGACGTTCCTTTCATTTTGCTGATTATACATGAACAGTATTATTTTCTGGAACAGGTTATTCATAACATTACTCAAAATCTTTATAGAAGAGATTCAGTGATTTGGATAAAGACAGACCCATCCAGATTATCATGGCATCAGTTTATTTACAAAAGGTCTTTTTATTTCGTTTTAAAATAAAGATTTTTGTATCAAAACTAGCCAAATCTATTATATCTATTGACAATAAAAATTGTATTAAAAAGTGGGAGGGATAGAGCATTAATACTACAGATCTAGAAATTCTGATTTACCTGAGGAATCATCACTGCCAAAAAAGTTTGAAATGTTAGAGTGATTCATGTCTGGTGACATCTGAATTTGCAGGTCTTCTGGCTTAGGAACGCTGTACAAATATCTAAGACCAGAAAAAAATAAAGGACTTTAACTTGGTCAGCTACATATATATGGTACATGTATTTCACCAATACAGCTAGAACTGGCATGATAAATTATTGTATGCTCTAGATTAACTGATTATTTTAGTCATTTCATGTTCAATAACATATAAAAAAAATTTCTCAAGGTAACTGCAGATATCTTTAGATATCTAATACAAGTACATTTAAGCTTGGATATCAGATATACTGGATACTTATAAACTTACTCAGGTTCTTTTTTAAGTTTATTTGATTTCTTTTGTGAAGTTGCTATGGCTGAAAAAAATGTAACCAATTACTAAATTTGTTTAGTATATATAGACAGTGTATATAAACCTATAGATGCATTTACATAAATTGCAATCAGCTTTCAAATATAGAGCAAAAATGTGGAATATTTGCACTAAGAAATAAAAAACCAAATGTAAACATAATGAAGTTAAAATAATACAAAGTATTCTTCAGCACCTGTAGAAGTAAAGGCTGGTGCTTCCTGAAAATCTGCAAAATCATCATCCTCTGTTTTACCAGCCCGACTTCCCTCTAAACCAGAAAATCCTGGCATTCCTACCCCAGGAACTCCTTGACTAGACACTGGCTGACTTCCAGGTGAAGATGGACTCCCAGTTACCATGGATGTCTGGATACCTGTCACTGTTGGCAAAGTTCCAACTGTCCCAGAATTCCCTGCTGTGAGAGGTGTCTGAGATCCCTGAATCATTGGCAGGGTGCCAGATATCCCTGAATTCACAACTGCTGCATTGTTCTGGGGTGGGAGCTCTGAGGAGCTGGCAGGCTGAGGGGGAGGGGTAGCTTGCTGGCCCAGGAAAGGAACAGGAGGCTGGGGACACTTCCTCAACATCTCAGGTGATAGTGATGTTATGTTATTCTGTTCAGAGAAAATGAAAGACATGTAGTAAATGAAACAACAAGAGCATATAACCTGGCTCTTGAAAATGCAAATCTTTCAAAAGAATACATACTAAACCGATTTTGTTTTATGCATTCTATGGTTAATAGTAATGAAAGAAATACCTTATGATACATTAAATTTCAAGCACATCATGTTTTAATTAGAAAGTTTTTCAAAATCTAGCACTATTTGGAAGATCATTACTTCCAAGACCTGGAAAGGAAACATTGCAACTATATGGAAAATATACTTCAGCTTAGTTATGCAAAAATAGTATTGTTCATACAAATAGCATACATCTTTACTTAAAAATATGAAAACTTCTTATTACAAACCTGAGCAAAAGCAATAAGAGCCAGTATGAGGTACAGTTCTGGTTTTATTAGCTGTCCTGGAGTACTCTGGTTGGCCAGCGACCAGATCTGCCCTAAGGTCTCCTTAGGTAGACCACTCAAAACCAGAATGGGGTACAGTCTGTCTGTGGATATCTTACCATCACTAAAACACACCATAATCAAAACAATTCAGAGATGATAATCCACATTAAAATCAAGGCAAGGGATCCAAATGTCAGTATGTTCATGTGTATTTTATTTTAGTATCAAATGAAGACTTAGTATCCCCATTTCTTAAATTTACACATAACACTGACATATACAATTATAGACTACATAACACTGACATAGATAATTATAGACTACATACACAGTTGCTGCCTCCAGGACTTGTCTATATAAATGTGGAACCTTGTCATCTTCATGACACCAGGCTGGAACCTCGAATTTGACAGGTGTGGGTGGGGCCTGGGCAGTCGGGGGTGGAGAAGTAGGTGGAGCTGATACTGTAGCTGGTTCTGTGATGGTAAAGTCATATGAATTAATAAATTTTTTATCATCAATGTGAAGTTCTTTTACAATTTAACCTTGTGCAACTGGATACATTCTTAAGAAGAATGAATAATGATGACAAACAGTACATTTCAAAATTAGGCAGTTGTGAAACTAAAGATATTTGTTTTAAGCTATGAGAAGTCGATTACCTTTAAGGATCTGAAATACATATACAGTCAAACCTCGTTATCTCGAACTCGATGGGACTGAGAAAAAACTTCGAGATATCCAAGAGTTCGAGATATTGAGGGTAAAATATTTAAGAAATATGTGGTTATGACTTCCCAATCACTTCGACATATACATGGTATTCGAGATATCCATGTTCAAGATACCGAAGTTCAACTGTAAATTAATGATGATTTTAATCGTCATAAATTTACATTAACTGTAAATTAATACCATTAAAATAATGAGATTGTCAAATGAAAATACCATTAAAATAATGAGATTGTCAAATGAAAATTAGCATTCTAATCTAAATCATTTTCATCTTTAAAATATTACACAGATTTGGTGATCTCCCATCAGACCTTGGACCATAAAAAGCCCCAAAATAATGAGATTGTCAAATGAAAATTAGCATTCTAATCTAAATCATTTTCATCTTTAAAATATTATACAGATTTGGCGATCTCCCATCAGACCTTGGACTATAAAAAGCCCCGTAAGATCCTCTTCCTGTTTCCACTGGTGGGCGTGGCGACTCTGCTGGAATGTATGGTGGTGGTGGTGAGTGGGAGGTAACTCCTTCAGGGATGGCTTGTGGAATGTCTTTGCTTTATTAGGAGCTGAGAGATCAGAACACTCAAACATCATAGCCATGAGATCTAAAAGAAGTACAAACAGATTTACAATGTAAAAGTCAAACTAGGGAAAATAGCATCTTGAAAAATACCCTTGGCAAATTTGTTTTCAGATTTCTGAAGAGATTTTCATATATTAGAACATCCACTAAAAGTCTTAAAAAATAAATATTTTTTTTATATTCAGATTAGAATTCAATATCCTCTTGTGTACACATTAAGTTGGATTGAATTCATATTTTTTGTAAGCTTAATAAACTGAATCCTTAGGAGAAACATTTAACCTTTCTTTTCTTCTTTTGGGGGAATGTTCTCAGTAGGTGGTGCTGATAATTGCTCATTAGTGGTGGGAGTGGCCTCTAAGTTATTTACATTCTGGTTATCATTGGAACCTTCCTGTCCAGCAGGAGTTGAGGGGCCACCAAGAAAATCACCAAATCCATCATCTGTTTGCTGTGCATTTGTTGCTAAATGTGATTAAAAAAAAGTATGATCTGAAATCTTCAAAATCAACATTTTTTTTTTCTGTTTATTTCCATTCTTGTTAGTTTAGGTTCATATCCCCCCTTTTCATTTAAGTAAAATTTGGCTTCCATGATAATGAATTTCCAAAAGAAATTCAAACTGTAATAGAAATGCCAGTAACTTCAGCTTGCCATACAATGCAGATTTAACTTGTCAATTCTTTAAGGGGAAAATGATAGTCATTAATGTCAGTGAGAGTTATCTCTCTTTCCACTTGGAGGTTGGGGAGCAACATTTCTTAGTCACATTTTTTTTGTGTGTGTATCTATGGAAAGAAACTTAAGCAGCTTTACAGAAATAGACATTTTAACAAGAACTTACCTTCTTTAGCTGTAGGAGGGGCAGGAGTGTTTTTTGGTGTAGGTTTCTCTGATTTACCAAACATGGACTCTATCAATGAATCAGCATCCACCTTACTTCCTCCTCTAAAGTTCTTCAGCCTCTGTTGCTGTTCCTGGAACTGCCTTGCTCTTTTCTCCTGTTCTAGGGCTCGTCTTTGACTCTCTGGGGATAAAGGTGCCCTATTTCTTGCAGGAGTTGGCCCTCTGGATGGGGTTGGCCCCCTAATGAAAAGAATTACCAAAGAAATCAGACCTAATGGAAAGATTATTTGCATTCAATGTTTTCTTTATTCTTAGTTGCAAGATGGTAGGGAGGTGTTTTGTTTTTAGTTTTCTTTTTTCTTTTTTTTTTTTTTTTTGGGGGGGGGGGGGGGGGGGGTTGATAAATAAAATTTCTTCAATTAAATACATTTAACAACAATAAAACAAACCTTTGTCTGTAACTGTCTGTCAAGGCTTGATTGTATGATGGTGGACCTACCCCTGGTCTCATTCCCATCTGTAATGACAAGAAAATACTTACACTGATATTTATTCAAAATTCCTATTGAAACCACTGTATACAGGGAGGTTGTTATACCATGTTATTTCCATCCAATTGCAACAGAAAAAAAGATTTGACTGTATTTCAAATTTTGCTGTTTTAGAGCTAAAAGTTTTGTTTTGTTTTTTTTCCAACTTAGTCCATTTTGGATGAGAACAACTGGAAGAAAATTAAATAGGGGGAAAATTCATACTTTTCCATACATGTATTTTCCTTTGATCATTTTATTTAATAAGTCAATAAAATACTTTAACAGTCGGTTATATTGCTAACAACAGTCACTGACTTTTCCAGACATATGAAATGTAAAATGAAGCTCTTCTTCATTTATAGAGAACACATGGTGTTTCAAAATAATCATGGACAAACCTGCATTGGAAACATATTTCCCTGAATCATTGGACCCCTGTTAGACATCAACATTTGTTGCTGCATCATGGGGGTTTGTGGTCCCATCATTCTCTGTTGTTGCATCATGGGAAATCCTGTCATTCCAGGTTGAACATATCCTGGATGACTACTCATCATTCCAAAGTTACCTAAGTTACAAAGATAATGTAATGTTCTTAATTCAAGGAAAAATTACATGCATATTAAATGAAAGTTATTGGAATTTTTTTTATTTTGGTATAGAAAATGATTGTAAAGCATTTTGTAGGAATTAAATATTTATAAATTTATGGCAAAGATAAAACTGGGGTGTAGAATGCTTTTAAAACTGCAAAAGTTATCTTACCTGGTGGCTGCCCTGGAAATTGGGCATTTCTGTAACATAATCAGTTATAAATAAGAATATAAAGATGAAAAATTATCTAGGCATTTTATAATCATTTCTTAAGGATTCTAAAGAAATTAAGGGTGCAGCCTAGTGACACATGCATTTACTTAAGACACATGCACATGTAATAATGAAGTGTTATATTAGTGACAATAGTTGTTTAGACAGATGGAGTCTTACGAGCATGAGCACATTGCATTATTCATGTTACATGTATTTCTTTTGAATCCTATTAAATTATGTTATTATTGCTCTTTATTACTTTGTTTCTGAGTTTATAAAATGTTAAACTTAAATACTTGAAGAAACAAGCAAATTCAAAGAATTCCAGTCCCCCGCTTAGTGGTTGGGATGCAATTATCTATGGCATATTGTAACTGTCTTGTTTGTGTGTCTTGTCTTGACTTATCTGTCCATCATACGCCTCTAGAACTTGAATCAAACTTCATGATCAAGGAAATGTAAGAGGTCAAATATCAAAATATGAATCAATCCAAAAGGTCTTGTCACAAGGAATGCACATGTGAAAAAAAAAATATGAAAAACCCTGTCTCATCTGGAGCAAAAGTAATGACCAGAGTTAAAATTTTTGTTAAGTAGGTCAAACTTCTAGGTCAAGATCATGAAGTCAAAATGATAGTTCTTTCTGAAAGGTGTTATCATAAATAATCTACATGTAAAATATGAAAGCCCTGTCTTCTCTCATTTAAAAGTTATTACCAATGTAAAAATTTTTTTAAAAAGACTGTAGGTTAAACTATAAGGATAAAGTCATGAGGTCAAAAACCAGAGTACATTCGGAAAGGTCTTGAAACAGTTAATGCACATGTCAAATATAAAACCCCTATCTTCTCTCATTCAAAAGTTATCAGCAATGTCAAAATTTTTGAAATTTAGGTCAAACTTCAAGGTGAAGGTGATGGGTTTAAAAATCATAGTATATTTGGAAATATCTTGTCACAGGTAATGCACATGTCAAATATAAACATTCTATCTACTCTCTTTCAAAAGTAATGACCAAGGTTAAAGAACAGGGGAAAAAATTCTTATTAAAAATATTAAATGTAAAATATTGGGTACATATCATGATACAGTCTCTGTGTATAATGGTATATTATGAAACTCTTCAGTCCTAACATTTCAGCCCTAGCATATAGTAATGGCATTTTTCGACTGACCATAGTACATATAATATACTGCTAGGGCTGTCACAGTTCCAAAATTTTCGGGTCAGGTCAGTTCTGTAAATTTTTGGTTCAGTTTCAGGTTTTTCGGTTTGGTTATTTACATCTATTTTAAACCTTAATTTCATGAATTTAACTTGAAAATTTTTTATTTGTTATGTTAAATTCACATTGCAAACAAGTCTCAACCATGTTAACGTCTAGATATTGGTGTTTAGGACTACTAGGCCTACTATTAGCCACAACCTGACCATTCTTGCTCGTTTTGAAAATTATCTTATCCTTTCCTGACAAGTGTTTTGTCATGGAATGAAGTAGATTTCAGTTGTGATGTTTATTTATCACTGTTATCGTCATCATTCTTTTGATTTCGATGCCATTTTTTGTATTAAAAAGATTCTAATATACATACCAACCCGAACCGAAATCTGGAAAAATGGAACCGAACAACTAGGACCGCGGTTTTCAGTTGTTTCGGGTAACCTTGACAGCCCTGTATTCTGCAGATATCTAATTTTCATAATTTTATCAACATTTACACCTTTAGAGATATAACATCTTACCCTAAAAACAATCCTACCCTTTATCGACATATATAAAACACAATGTGCAAAGTCATTTTGACCCCCTCTTCGATTCCAGCTTCAATTAACATTAGAAATTGGACATGCCTACAAGTTTGCATGTATTTATGTGTTCAAATATGATAATCATTACTATCCATTGCTTCAAAACATTTAATTCCACCACATTACTTGAACCCATTGATATATGCAAACCAGTAGGCATGTCTAAGTTTTATAATTCATGGAAGCCAGGATCCAGGAAGGGATCAAAATAGTACTGCACAGTGTACACTTTGTGTTTTTATGTATAAAAGGGGTAATATTTTTTTAAACTGTGGATTTATTTGAAACTTAAATAAAATT
The DNA here is from genome assembly GCF_033153115.1 of Saccostrea echinata. Taxonomy (NCBI): domain Eukaryota; kingdom Metazoa; phylum Mollusca; class Bivalvia; order Ostreida; family Ostreidae; genus Saccostrea; species Saccostrea echinata. The sequence goes on from NW_026889803.1 coordinate 32,664,064, forward strand.
TCAAGTGTCTTTGACATATGCTACATCAGAGGCATAAATGATATGTTATTTGGCTACATAATCAGTACATAGGCTACAGTACGCTGTTTTTTCCCACAAAATAAGAAATTGAAGTTCAACAACTGATAAACTGATAACTGTTTCATCATTTGTATGTGTGTGTCTACACCAACAGCAATCAGACTCAAAACTACATGTTCTTCAGTTATAGAAATCATTACAGTAAACATAAATTTATCACTGTCACTAGTGACAGTCTCACCACTTGTAGATTTCGGTTAATTTTGCTACAATATTCAACATAAGAATACTATTGCCTCAAATACAACATGTTGTAGTTCATTTTTACTACTCTGTAAGTCTATAAAATGGGAAAGGAAAGGACCAAAAAGATGACATTTAGAAATAAAAGGTGGTACCTGTTTTCGTTCATCTTTGGAACTCTTTTGCATTTGAAAATAAGAAAAGTGCATGTAACGGTTAGTAAAAGGAATGATGATAAGATGAACTATTTCCGGAAATTGTCTATTTCATCTTAAAATAAATATGCACCAATCACTTTAACAGTGTTTAATCAGACCTAGAAATATGAATATCTAAGGGAACGAACCCCATAAATTAATTATTTCTTGATATATTTTCGTACATGCAATCATTGACATTTATGAAGATAGTTAAAGCGACAGTACGGCTGCAAAATATGTGCTTTTTCATCCAAATTTACCCAATATGTCATTAAGAAATAAGGTATAAAGTTGATGTAAGCAGTTTGAGAAACAGAAATATTCTCTACTCAAACAAAATTAACGTAATTAGAATCTGCCGGAAAATCAAGGGTCGTACGAACTGGAGCAATCTTAGATCTGTTTATTTGTACCACGTGAATTCTAAAACGGCACGTGCCTACACTGTAGCGTTTACATTTATAATGAATATTAGGTGAAAGCAATTTTCAAAAACAAAAAATTATCATAACTATCTGATAAAATAATCTAAAATAATAATCGAAAAGATTTTAGTCTGCATTCAGGCGAATTTAACAGAAATTAAAAGTACAAATGTTTACGTTTTGTGTATTGGGGTCCGAGAAAGGAAAAACCAACTAATCATACGTTATCGCGGCAAATGTCAAACAAAATATGTTTCTGCACAGTTAAAAAAAATTAGCATTTCAAATGGCAACAATGTTTATAAGTCAAAGATGTATTTTTTATGTTGAGATTACACTATTTTTTTTTCTTTGAAAGCGACGGAAAAATGAGGAAATGATAACAAGTATCAACAAACCTGTCGAATAGAACCTTCGAGAGCCCTGCGTGAGTGTCGCCGAGTTCCCGTTTCTTCCTTATCCAGCGATTATATTAATCCCCAAACTAAATTTTAGTCAGGAAAGTTGCTTTTTCAAGTTCTGTTTTCAGTTTCTTTTTCTTTTTGGTCGACTTTGTCAATGTAGCAGGCCTACCGGGATTCCCTCTCTAACCATGCTGTTTTGTTTATGAAAACTACGCATGCGTGCATAGCATGGAATGTGGAACCCCGAACACGTTGCGATGTATATATTTACGTCCCATGAATAACTATTAATTTTAATGAAATAATCCAAATTATTTAATTGTAAAAGTTGTAATTTTCTGAAAGTTTATATATTTATGAGTAGTAAAAAAATTCCAAATCTTGTCGGAAAATTTTATCTAGTCAGTTTTTTGATGAGACGCGCCGTACTGTCACTTTAAGGTATGTCACTCGTGAAATTTGTTATATCAAGGATTTTTTGAGAAGTATATTTTGGATAAGTACTCATATAGTATGACTCAAAATCGCAGAGAAAATGGGGGGTCAGTGTGCATCTAACTGAGCTACGGTACAATTAAGTTGACCTTTTTGCACTTAAATTGTAACTCTTTGGTTAATCACTTTAACCGTTATCATATTTTATCAGATGTAACCATGGCAATAAACATATTCTTATTTTACGTAAAATAGTTTGAATAATATTTATCATTGAACAAATCATGCAAATTAATGCGCGTAAATTATTGTGTGACCTTTTTGCACTAAAAAAGTCTCATATTTGGGGTATTAAAAATCTAAATAAGCAATAGAATATTTTCTTGTATCAAACTTTTTACGACTTAAGTGCTGATCGGTCAAAAGTATCGAGTAGTTTAAAATAATGAAAGAAAAAGTTGGGGTCAGTGATGTAAATTTTGAAATATTGGTCAAAATATGCGATTTTCTGGCAAATAAGTGTTTAAATTTTATCTTGACTTCTTTAAATATATCTTCATTTCTTGGCAAAATTTGTTGAGTGAAGGTGTAAATTTTGTTATAAAAATATAAATTGAGACCTATATTTAATATTCCAGGCATATCATAACGGAAAATATTCTCTGAGTAAAAGTATGTGAGGCTAAAGTCCAAAGATATTAAATTTAATAAATGCGTAGATTTGCAGAAATTTCTACTAAATATCCTTCCACCACAAGAAATAGTCCCTTATAAATCTTGCTTCTTTATGAATTTTTGAGCAGTTTTTTAATTGAATGTTGAACATTTTACATTGTTTAATTTAAATATGTTATAAAGATTGAATTGTAATAAATAGTTTTTAAGTAAGAGGTTCTGACTGAACTTTTCTAAAAGGCTGACGAGTGACATACCTTAAATTGTGCCAGCACTCAAATTCTTTTGATTGTTTGGTGGGCGTGGACAGCGGAATGCCATTCTCCGTCCCCTCTTCTCCCTTAACTTCTCTCACCTTATCTTCTCTACTCAAGATTTGGAGTAAACTTAATAAATGCGCAATTAGCTGTAATCGGTGATTTTCCTCAGAGGGTGTGGATGCATTGTAGGGCTTCTAGATGAAAAGGAGAGCTAGGGTATGAAAAAATATATAATTTAAATTAATTTTGTTTTTAAATGTGTAATAGAAAGTAAGAGGCCTGTGATTACATTTTTCTCGAAAGGAAAGTGAAATATGCAGGATATGGTTGATTGAGATGTCAAAGCAGGACATGCAGACTATGAATTTCTGGAGAGTTCAGACAAAAATTTTATTTTTAATTATCTATTATAAATGAAATTCATTTATGTATGCAATGTAATAAAACAAAACAGGGCAATGAAAGCATGTTTTTTTTTTTGTTTGTCTGTTTGTTGTTTAAAGTGCCTCTCGAGAATATTTCACCCATATGAAGACGCCACCACTTGCCAGTGGAGAGCTGCAGATATTTGAAATATACTCGGCACTCAGGGTCATTGAGCAATGAGGGATCTTTTTCATGCCAACACCTTCTACGACACGGGACCTCGGTTTATACGGTCTCATCCGAAGGACCGGTCTCTACGTCCTAGAGTGGGATTCGAACCCGCGACGTAAGGATCAATTCCTTACTTCGCGAGAGCAGACGCTCTAACCACTGCCCCACTGAAAGCATACATGTACTCTATTTGATACCGAAATCGCTATATTTTAAGATAATCAATTCTAGATAAAATGAAAATAAATTCAACAAGCAAAATAGAAGAAGAACGCCTGTCAGCAAAATGATAAATCAAAGGCGATTAATGACATCTGAGAAATTCCCGGTAAAAATTGTATATTTTGTTTCTCCGTTAATCTGCTCATAAAGTACCAAAGTTGTTTTTGCCTATTAAGTTTATAATTTCAACGAAAATGAAACAATAGCAATGAAACTTTCCTGAAAGTTTCAGAGGGGTTCTTGACATGGCCATAGGAACCGGGGAGGGGGATACAGGGGGGGGACGTGCCCCCCCCCCCCAATAATTTTGCCGATATATAGATTACTATAGAAAACATAGATACTATATGCTTGTGCCCCCTCAATAAAAACGTCTAATGACCTTTTTTTTCTTTTGCTTGTCAGGGAATTTTTGGTAGTTGATAGTGCCCCCTCAACTGAAGATGTATGGCTGTGCCTCCCCCCCCCCCACTGAAATTGCTTCCTACGGGCCTGCTTGACTACTCACTATACCCTAAAATATCGTGCCGATCCGAAGCCAGGTTTAAAATTAAGATAAATATTCTACGTCGTATTGCGCTGGGAAGGGAGAGGGGTTAAAAGCAAGCAAAGTAAGAAGAAAGATATATAATGAGGAATATTAAAAGCTAACATGAAGATATCATGAAACCTGGAGGTCAAAGGTCACGGTAATGTCTTCAGCAATTTTCTTTATGCTTACAATGACCTTGACTTTGACCCAATGTTTCGGCCAAGTTTCAAGAGTTTCATCACAGGTACTCCATGTTTCTACGACTTTTCGCTTAGAGGTTTTAGGTTTTGATGGAAAAAACGGAAGATTTTTGGATCCATCCCCCAAAGCTGCTATAATTATGTCTCGCCACTCTTATATAGGGATATTTATTGTGTTCACCTCTGTCGAAACTGAACGGGAAATTTCTTCCCATGTCTGTAACTTAGCGCATAGGTACCATGGGTACGCATAAGATTTTGCTGGTGAAGACACCGTTGATCAGAAACAGCAAGAAATGTCCTTTTTAAACCCACATTTACGTATTAGGCCATCATTTTTTAAAAACCTTTATGCAACACATGAATAGAAACAGATTAACTTGTTAAGAAAAAATAATATAAAACCACTAAAAAATAAATACATGTAGATAAATAAGCAAGCAAAATATCGAGGCACTGATCAATGTACTACTTAGTACTTGGTATGCAAATCTCATACACATCAGTATATGGTGAGTCATACATTTATACATGTTCCAGATTTCACCTAATCTGTTCCCCTTGTTTTTCTTATCCATCAAAATAACACCTCTTGTATCTGTATGCCTAGAAAAGGAAATCCCAAAAGTACGAGTAGGAATATATATTAATTATTTGTTTGAAAAAATCACAATGGAAGTAAAGGGCAACCTTGCGCTGGACCTACCAAAATAAATAAATAAAAATAACTGTAAAAGTTGTATTTTTGTACTATTATTACAGATTTACATGGGATATACATGTATATTTATAGTCTTTAATTTGCTACCTACAATGTATTAATGAAAGAGGCCTTCATGGTCTCGAAAAACACCGTCTATAATTTGTTAATGATTTCATCAAGCCAAGCAAAAATAAGAATGCGGTGAATGTCCTCTCTTTGTAATATTTGTTGTTTAGCCTGTGTAGAAAAATTCAGGATAATAAGAATCAAAATATCTATCGACCAACCAGTTATCACCTGTAAATATTAATTATACATCTTGGCACTCCTACACGTATTAATGACCATAGAGATCCCATTGATCATTTGACCAAAGAAATTGATCAAAATGTTTTACGCATCAGTTAAACCCGTGTAGGACACATTCACTTCACCTGTCCAAGGAGCAATAGAATGGACAAACAAACTTCCATTGTTTATATATTAATGGCATTGACGGTTTTCAATCCGGACGTGCAAGCCCAGAAGAATTCAAAAAATAATCAACCTATCGTCAGGAGGAGAACAGTGATTCCAAGGTGGGACAGAGACCGTCTTACGAGTGTCAATGGCTTTCCATTCAGAGAAAACTCAGGATCCCTTTCATACGCCTTAAATGATCAACTGAGAGCGAAAAATCCAGTTTTGCTAAATTCTCGTCAAGTGTTTTTGGATGAAAAACTGAACTTTCCAAGATCTTCCGTGTATCAAAATGCCTTCAACCTGCAAACTCCACCTGGCAGGCTTAAGCTTAATGATCAGGACGTATTAACAAATGTGTACGGTTTGTTTGATCCGCCAAATTTTTCAAAGATATTTTCAAAAGGCCGCAAAAGGACTCCGCAAATTCTGCGACTTCAGCCAAATTTGGGATCAAGAGCTAGACTAAGCCAAGCAATTCAAAACATTCCATTCATCAGCAAAGAAACGCTTCAAAGAGATACTTCTTTCCACTTTCCATATATTGTTGGAACTTTTGAGAATCCAGAAAATTTTATCCGCATTCCTTTTCAAAGAGATTTTCTTATCAATAATGCCAAAAGTCAAAGACAACCAACTATACTGAACACTCGTAATCGACCCATCAGCTCTATGTTCCGACCAGTGGAACCTAATTTTGGCTTTATGGAACCAACCAGTAACAGTCTTTATCTTCAACCCACAATAGGCAATTTTCCCTTGGATAATGGTATCGTTTTTGAAAAGAGTTTTAAGAAGCAAAGACCTTTAAGACCAGGTGAGAAAGAGGGCATTTATTATGATGGAAAAGTTTACAGGAAGACGCGGAAAAGGGTTAACACGGGGTTAAACAATAGAAACCTGAGGTTTCTTAAACAAGACTTCCACAGATTTCTGTTCACACCACGGTATGATCACCGTGATGGAATGAGATTTAGAAACAGACTCACACCCCTCTTTCCGGTAATACCCGACACACTGGTCCTTGGAATGCCTGAAGGATTAAATTACAGATTATTTAGGATGCCTTTCTTTGCATAGTCCTTGTTTTGTAACCGTTTTCTGGACGAAGTGTGTAAACTGGTAGGTACAATAAATATTAGAGAAAAGGTGTATTTATCCAATTTGGTTACTAGTATTACAACCCCCCTGCTCCTTCCTATTTTTTTTCTCTTGAAAACAATATAAACTGGAAATATTATTTTTGAATAAATATTTTGAGGACAGTTATAAAAGCATGAACACACAAGTGCATCTGCCTCATCAGGAGACGACAGACACTAGATTTACGCGTTACTGTCAATAAATATTGTCCATACAACACCTTTGCTAGTCTAACCAACCACAGTAATTTGCATTGGTGTTGGACTTTGAGCATTAGTATTTGCAAGTCTACCCAGAAGGAAAATATCTGCCGAGGAAAGAGGGACCTCTATCTATTGGCTGGTAGAGCTGAATACCCGTCAGAAAGAAAGTCAGTCATCCCGAGTAATTAGGTGCAAGTTGTCGTGACATCGTATATAAGAAGGTTGCAATAAACATTTCTGCATATTCTTAAATAAACGGCTGACATGTTACGTAGCACTTTGTACATCACATTTTTAGCTGGATTCTTAACCATCATAAATGGTCAGAGAACGTCACTGAATGGCGCTCCAGAGCTTCCTTCAACTTTGAATCTTGATTTCCCTCCGCCAGTTCCAAATGCACCAGACCTTCAAAGAGCAGGTATCTATGATAACAACAGTGGCAGGAGATTAAATGGCCGTCTTTCCGGCGCTCTTGCAAATCAGAACATGATCATGGATACCTCTGGTGGCCTTGGAACATCTTTTAACGACGTGAACCAGGACACTGCTTTTGGTCAGCAAACCGGACTAGGTATGGATTCCGGATTTAGCCAGAGCACTGGAGCAAATATGGGACTCTCTTCTATGGGATCAATGGGCATAAACTCTGACTTAGGAACACCCTCGGGATCAATGATGTTCGGCGAGCATCCCACTGCTCTGGATTCCATGGGCGTCAACTCTGGCTTCGGAGATGTCTCCAGTACGGGTCTGGGACAAACCGGCTTCGGACTTGGTGGATCAGCAGGCGGACAAGGTTCCCTCGGAGACGTCACTTACACTAATTTTGGAGATTCAGATCTAGACCTTCCCTCCAATGCTGGATTGACGCTCGGCCAAGGCACCATGTCCACAAGGAGACGGGGTCAACCTGCTTACAACGCTTACATGCCAAGCCTAGTCCCTGGAGCCCGTGGCGAAATGAGAAGAAACCTCAGTGGACGACGCCCTGTACCACTGCCAATTATAAGACCACCACCCATAATTCTTCTCCCTCCTAAACGTAACATGTTCTCGCTGTTTAATCGTCGTCCTAGAGTCATTACAATCCCCCTTGTTCCAGTAGGTCAACCAGTACCTGTTCCAATTGCTCCAAGACCATTTTAGACATCATGGTATGTTTTCATGTATTTAAAGGTCCGAGTAGCAATAGACTGAAGTACACTTTAAAAAGGCAAAACCTGATGCCTTTCCGTCGGTCCTCAAGTTAAATATAAAGATACGAAAAATTCTAAACTTATATCAAACCATCCTAAAGCTAAAGGTCTGCCACTAATAAAGGCACAAATTGGCTCTGAATTATCACGAGTATGAACATGGGGGTTGTAAATCATCGCAGGACTTAAAAAAAAAGAATAATGATACAATGTAGCAACATAATAAACCCCTTTTATCAACTTCAAACATTATTTTGTTACATAGAATTGTAACTCTTTGCAATATTAAATTTAGTTGACCATATTTTACCTTTTTTTAATTTCAGCGTTTTGGGAGTACTACTAGGATGACGTCATCGAAATCAGTCTGTTGTGCCCAATGTCAGCATTAAACTTCAGTGTAAAAAAAAGCCTTTGTCGTGTGGCTATTTTGTCCATCGGTACTCAACCTTAGATGATTTTATATGCGTTTTTTTACTTTTTTATTTTGTTGAAAAATAAAGGTGATGAATTAAGGAAGCTTTGTTGACATAGTTTCCAACTTTTACACCCCCAAGGTGTCTTTGAGACCCTTACACCTTGTAGGAATTTTATTCATAACTTGAGTTCACCTACCAAAAAGTACTTATATGGTTCCCTAAAAAGTTTGAGTACATTAACTTTAAGTTCTTGTTGATGAAGATGAAGCTTTTACAACAAAACAATTGTTGTTCTTTATGCTAAAAATTGTAGAAAATTCATGGCTGTCAAATAGCCCTCTATAGTTAAATATGGTGTTGATTTGCACTGTTGCGTTGGATATAACAGACCCTGTTTACCTGTTAAATGTAAATCAATTAAGGAACAATAGATTTCCTAAAATTCAAAATCTATTAAAATTCATCCTGTTCACAAAGGTTTTCATATGAATGGCATAATAGTAATTAAATCTGTCCATGCTGGAAACCCAAATTAATTCCTGGGTTCAGGCCTAGGAAACATGCATTTTGTCTGACCCAAGAACCAAACTAAATTTTCTGAAGTTGTAAAGCCAAAAATAACAGGTTTGTGCAAATTGCATTTTCCCCAGGAACCCAGTCAATAATTTTTTTGTATTCTTTTAAAAATTTGTACCGACTTTCATGTTAACGTTTGCAATGCAGATAACAAAGGACTATAAATGAATATATGACAACATACAATTTTGGTCCCCATAAATCAACATTTTCAAAAGAGTTAAGGAAGGTTAGACTGTTCTGTAATTTTGTAAAAAAAAGTTTACATAAGATACTTCTTCCATCTATTTTTCTCATTTAAATGTACTCACTGGAAGTATATGACGTCTGAAATGGTGCTATTTTTAGAATCTAATCAAAATGAGACAAAAATATGCATTTTCATGCCCCTGTAATCAAAGATTTGGGAGCATATAGTTTTTGGTCTATCTGTCTCTTTGTGCATAAAAACTTTAACCTAGTCCATAACTTTTGAACAGTTAGTGGTAGGGCTTTTATATTTCACATTTGTATTCCATGTGACCAGACCTTTCTTTTAGTACCAATATTTTTCACCTTGTAGTTTGACTTACATGTACTTAAACCTTTGCCATAACTTTTTAACGGTTGGTGCTACAGCTTTCATATTTCATTTATTTATTCCTTGAGACAAGACATTTCTTTTGGTACCAATATTTTTGACCTCATGACTTGACCTTGATTGGAGTATGACCTACTTTTGAAAAAACTTCTAACATTTTCATATTTTCTGAATGGTAGGTACTATGACTGTCATATTTCACATGTGTATTCCTTGTAACATGAACTTTCTCTGGGTACCAACAATTTTTTAACCCTTGACTTTGACCTTGGAGTTTGACATACATTTGAAAAACTTAAACCTTGGCCTTGACCTGCCATACAGGGACCATCAGTGTTTCATAAACACATCTTGTTTCTGATGTTTTGTTCTAAGTGAAACATAGAGTGCAGCTTGAACAAGCAGAAATTTTTTTTGTATGTACTAATTAGTTTTTGATATATACAGCTTTGATGAATATATAATGTTTGTTCCAATCTGTACTTAATATTTTCTGGAAGAAAAATTACTTTAGAATGAGCAATTTTACACAAAATATGCCAAAATTGTTGGAAAAGGTGATGCTATTTTTTCTAAATTAAGGGCATTTGGATCAAATTGAAAAACATGAATAAATGTCAGCTGTATAGCTGTGTAAACCTATACATAAAGTAAAATTAAGATGTTCATATTTGGGGGCCACTTGAGACCCTTATCACATAACAGTCCTTTCATTTACCAGATTCAACTCATTCAATTCTTTTACTGACCACCAACAAATGCAAACTACATGTAAGTTGTCATATGTCATAACAGTCCAACATCTCACCAAGCGGTCCAAGATCATATTTTTTGGACCCATGTTCAGTAAAAACATTGGTAATGTTAGACCTATTAAAGTACAGATTTATATTGGAAACAATTTTTTAAGGATGTAACAATGAGGTAAAAACATTGGTAATGTTAGACCTATTAAAGTACAGATTTATATTGGAAACAATTTTTTAAGGATGTAACAATGAGGAATACAGGTGAGATGGCACCCAGAATTACATTTAGCAATGAAATACTGATATACTTGCAAAAAATAATTTATTCTGAAATCACATCACATATGGTCCTATTTCATACAAAAACTTAACAATAAATACATTGGATGTTGTACAATACCATACACATTTCTACATGAATAAATAAGATCTGCCCCAACAACATACGAGGCCCTGTATATAATATCAAGTACGTCTGAATAACAAAGTACTTAAGATTGTTTTAATCAGTAATTTACGGGAATCATAGAAAATGATCGTGTTCAGCGTTATATAATAACATGAGATTCTATTTCATCAAAGGGTGTACTAAATATTTTCTTCACATTTTCATTCTCCACAATAATTTCTCTGCAAATTAAAAGTTAATGATCCTTAAAAAATAACACCAATAAGCATTAACTCATGCTCATTTACTGACTGTTGTCTGGAGTATTAAATCTACCTTTTCGCTGGCTGCTGACTACAAATAATGAAAAAACATTGTTTTGAAACAGAAAAGAGCATTTAATGACTTAACTGACATAGTGAATTTTCTCCTCATCAACTTCATAGTATGATACCTAGATAGGCACAGATTGGATTACTCAAATATATCACAACACACAATAGCACCTAGTATACATAGTATGGGAACAATTCCATTATCAGAGTTTTTTCATGTCTGGCATTAAACATAATTTGTACACCTTAACATTAAATACAATCAAAGATAAACTTTGATTACCTTTTTTTAAAACATAAACCTGGAATGGACTTCCTCTATTAAGTATTGCATTTAAAATTTATAAAAGCATGGAATTCTATTTTTCTTGGAATATACAGTCAATATCTGATTTTGGAATGTGGTACATATTTCTGAGAATACAGTACCTGTACAAGTCAATAACTGGTTTATCACAGACATTTCACATGGTAACAAAGCACTGTAAAATAAAGTCCATTACTTTCTAACATCATTAAACATAAAAAATGCAGCATACACCTTCCTTGTAGTAAAAATATTATGGCAGCATTTTTTGATTACATGTACCACATGCTAACATTTACACACATCAAGAACTGGCAAGAAACTCAAGATTTTTCTCCCCTTATACATTTCTCTCACTCTTTGGCTTTACAAAAACAAACATTCTTTATTCTCTATTATCATAACTCACAAATAAAAATTCACAACCAGTCACATGATTCAAGACAGCTACTTCCTGTCACATGACAGAAGAAGTATAAATGATGTTCAAATTGTACAACACAAAATGCAAGAAAATGTGTAGGTAATATCAGTGTCCTAGAGACATTGGATTAAAGCATATGACTGGCATATAAACTACTGGCAGAAAAAGAGGGAGAAGTTCAAATACCTGAGACAAGTTCTTTCCAAAATGATTCTTTTTTCCTAGTCTATATGTCACATAACTTATTCAGCAAATAAATGGCACTTAATCTGAAGTTTTTAACATCATACACTGACAATTAATCAGTGTCAAAGAATCTGCACACATACATTAGCATCCATTTCCAGGACTGGACGAGGTAAGGACAACACAAGCTGACTTCCTGGCAGAAGCCATCAACATTCATCATCGAGTGAGTTTTTTAAAGATATTTTTGCCCTTGGATAGAAGACTAGAGCTCTTCTTTTTATGCTTCACGTCCTCTGGAGAGGAGGGTCTCTGTTCCGATGGAGGGAGATTCTGATTGGCTACTGAATTCACTGTATCATGTGATAGCTGTTGGTCCAATTGTGAGCCAAGTCCCACTTTCTGCGTCTGCAAGAATTTGAGAGTTCAAAAATTAATTATTTGCCAAGAACAATGACTATACAATCATCAAACAATTACTGGTGCCATTAAAAAATATCTTTTATGATAAAATAAGTGCATTAACAAATGGTTTGGGTAACTGATACAAATATATCCATGCTTAATCATTAATATATTTTTTAAAATTAAGTTTGACTTCCCTATTTGGCTTTAAATTTGCTTTTTTATCTCTTTAGAATGTAGACATTGTTAACACTTACAAGAACATTCTTTGCATTGTAAGTCTTTTTTGTACCTATATAAATATTATTAACCTAGTGCTGAAACAATGTATTGTAAACCTAAGGTGAATTTTGTACAAAAATCACATATTGCTCTCCGTGCAAAAAAAAATGTATAAAAATATACTAGATAATAAAAATTTGTTTACGAAAAACCTGTGAATTTGTCTATTACTGAGTATAAAATGGTAAAAGTTGAAATCTTTAAAAATTCCTAAGTGACCCATCACAAAGGAAAATTAACACTTTTCAAAATTTTATAACTCTCTTTAAATGAATCTGTGTTATATGCTTTAGTGAGATGAAAATGTAGCATCCATGTGCATGCCAAACCCAGACTTTCTACAAAAATAAGTGTGCTTAAACTTTTAAATTTAGAACTCGGTTCATTTAATAATGATTCTCGGTTATAAATAAGATTTAATTGTACGATCATAATTTTTATTTGAAAATACATATTGTACTAGCAAATCTAATTAAAGCATTCTGGCAATGCAGAAAACAAAGCAATCGATATCACTATATGACCCCAAATTACCCACCCCCCAATCATTTGCCTTTATATGAATATTTATAAAATGTACACATATAACACAAAAAGTATTTTTGCAAGCTCTGCAAACACAAAAACTGTTCTTTCCACACAAAAATTGAAATAAAAACACTCCCAAACTTAAAAACATTACAGAATTTGGCAATCATAAGTAAAAAAAAAAGAAAAAAATTCACAAGCTTCATATATTTCTTCCCTTAATGATCAAAGAAATTATATGAAGCTTTTGTAAACAAACTAACCCTCATTTTGAGGAGGAAATGCTCTGTAAAGGAATATACATAAGAAACAGAGAGTGTGTGAGCACTACACTTATATGGTGCACTAAAAGAGAAAAAAAATTTTTGATCATGATAAAAAAGTGTAATAACTAAATATATAAAATGAGTGAATTGCAATATTGGCTCAATTTTTACAAACCACTTTTTCCGATATCTCTGTTAAAAGAAGAAGAAAGTTTTGATGAGTGGCAGTGTGAATAAATATTCCTAACAAGAGCATTAGCTCCTCTGACAAAGCAGTGACGATTTCCACGACTGGTTCTGTACTACACAGCATGCAAGTGTATTGTGGGAAGCCTATAGAGTTACAGCAAAACTACGTCCTCATCTGCAGTTCTAAGTGGAAGTGCAGTCTCAGTTTGGAGTTATCTCCCTCTCTTCATTATAAGAATACATTGTGCCTTTATATTAAATTCACTTTACAATCAAACATTCATTAGATTAAAATCATGGTAATTTTCAAGCTTTTTAAAAAATGTTATTAAGTACTTTGTGTTAATATCATTCACTTCAATCACGATTATGTTTGAAATTAATTTGCAAATAATAATAAATTCAAATTCTTTATGAAAATGCTTTCTTAATTTCCATACCAAAGTTAAAGCAACAAAAATAAAGATATAGGTAGTAGCAAAAAATGACTCAAAAATCATTATAAATAGAAAAATCATGTTTGCAGAGTAGGATTATTGAGATTGAACTGAACACAAAAGGTGAATTTCCACACATGCATGCCTATGTCGACACAGCACCACCTACTTTGTCCGCCGTGAGGTCAGAGTGCCGCGACAAATTACTGAGACTCTCGCCTGACCTGGCAGGGGAGACAATGCTGGCACTCTCAAGGACCTCGTCGTCACTTAGGGGAGCCTCCTGTAAGAAATTGGAGGGGACAAGTCCTCGATGACCATTGCGTTCACCCATGTAGAATCCGTCGTCATCCATGTCACCATATATCATGATTGTGTCACCACTTCTGAAGGCCAGCTCCAGCTACAAATTTGATAAAATAATTACTAAGAAATACTTTTATTTTCAGCGATATGAAAATTTCCTGTTTTGGAAAATTTTAAACTTTTTTATATACAGTGTATACAAGTACAGTGTACCTAGTGCATGTATTCGATGTAAATTACAGATTTGCAAAATACAATGTATCATCAATTCAGTCATCATTTCATACCTCCAGAGATAAAATCAAGCTCTCATTGCAGCAAATAGTTCTTAATAGTGATTTTTTTTATTCCACTGACCTTTGCTATTGTCATAATTAAATCATTACCTCAGCATCAACATTAGGAGATAGTTCTTGTGGATCGTAATCGTACAGTGCCACCATTTTTCTGGCCTGTGTGCTGGACGTCACTGTGGAGACTTTGGCAGGACTCAATCTACTCCCAAGGTCTGCAGGCTTCATGTAGTTATCTGCTACACAAATGTACAGATAAAACTGTATTTAATCACAAGACAGGTTTGTAAGTCTATTTGGAACAATTATAAATGCTTATTCACAAATTTCTTATTTAGAATAATTTTTGTGTATGGGATACTCAAGGGTATAAGCACTTCATTTGTACAAAATATGAAGTGAAAATCAGCCTAATGTTTGGTTGAGAGAAAAAAAATTCCATGTTTATTAAAAATGTAGAAGCTGTGACAAATTTAGATTGCACTCACTGGATAAATGGATGCTGGGATTGTAGCCCGTCTGCGACTCTTTGAGTAATTGTTCTGCCAGTTCTGTGTCCTCGACTTGGACTTCTGACACCATGTTACATGGCACGAAGCCAACTCGACCATTACTCTCTCCCCGGTAAAAACCATCAGCATCTTTATCACCATAAATCTTTAACAAAGCAGGAAAAAATACAAATCTTCAATCAAATTTCAAAATAAAAAAATTCATAATATATAAATGTACTACTTTATTTTGCTGATGTTTCTTTGCATTATAAGATATAAGAATTTATTTATTTGAGGATTTTTTCTTTTAATTTTCAAATTCTAACTAACATATCTTAAAATGAGTTGACAAATAATTAGTTGTAGTCTAGATTGCATGGTGCTATTAATTTATACAGTCAAGACAAGGTGAGAAAACTTGTTTGATCAGTCACTGACCCCCAGGGAAATCAAGAAATATATACATTTGATAAACAGGTTAAGTAGGTGAGAGCTACAGAATTAGGTTCTAAAATTTAAGTGAGTATACAGAAAATGCACACTATTCTAGAAAAGCTTGTGTAAAGGTCAATGAAAAATGAAGTGATATCAGGGAGATTTTGTTCTGCCTCTGAAAAAAAGAAATTTGTAGCATTTGTTTTTTTACAGTAATTAACTAACTTTTATCAACCTAAAACATTGTCATTACCTTGATTATCTGCCCTTCTTTGAAGGGTAGTTCTTCATCCAGACATTCAACATTAGGTGACATGCTTTCTGGGTCATAGTCGAACAAAGCCACAAACAATCGAATCCGATTGTCCTCAATAGGTGGATTAATTTCTCCACTGATGGAATCCACATCTCCACTGTCATCACAGTCTGACAGATCCAACTGTGGAACATGATGAACACCGCTATTATCCAACCTCCCGTCAGAAATGGTGGAGTCTTGTGACACATCATTAGCATTTGAATCACTGTAAGTCTTGCTGTCCGTTAAATCCTTGTGTGGACTATGATCTCCTTGAGGACTCACCCTCCGAGGACTCCCCCTCTGGGGGCTATTCCGTGGACTTCCGTGACCCGGACTCCTCCTGTGAGGTTTGACAGATCCATGTTCTGGATGTGAACCGTCACCGTTTTTAGGAGACATATGACTTTCTGGATAAAGCCTCCTCCGCGGATCTGTGGCGGTGTGATTGGACATATTTTTGTCATTTTTGTGTTTGAGGTCACTAGTCACATGACTGTCCCTTTGAGGTGAAGCCTCACGGGAATGCCTTGAATGGCGTCCATTACTAACAACCTCCTCACTTGGAGAAACACTGGCACTTGTTGAGGCTGGGGAAATATTTCTATGTTGGCCCTTAGCACCATCCTGAACATGACCATGGGGCACTGTTCTCTTAGTTTTGACTGGAGATTTAGAAATGTCCAACTCCTCTTCTGATATATCCACAGAATTCCCTCTCTCACTGCCACTGTCCCTCGTTATTTCTGAAAAAAGAGATCCATTTTGTTTTTCAATGGAACTTTTTTCTAAATCCCTTTTAATACATTTGTAGGTAGAATGTATTGCTTTTACATATTAGGCCTAATGCACAGGTATTTAAACACATTTTAATTATTTGTGTTGAAAAGCAAAAAAAAAAAAAAAATAAAATAAATACAAATAAAGTCAATGCTATTTATACTTACCAATTGCTGGTATCCTTGGAGATGACCTTGTCTGCCTTGGTGATGTTTCATTAGATCTGAGAGGAGTTGTTGCTGTTAGTGCCTTTGCACCTGAATTCTATCAAAGGATTTTGTAATTGATAAAAAAACATGATTTAATGTTGGTTTCACATTTTTTTTTAAATTTGTTTTGAGGTACAGCAACTATTCTTATCCATATTCTACCATTAAAATTTTATGAGTGTTTTATAACATATGTGTTTTATATAATTTCTGAAATTAATATTTTTTTTAAACAATTGATTGATTCAGACATAATTTCTACATATGTAACTAATGACCACACAAGCAATCAGCAAACTGCTATACATAAATATACAGAGATACAATGTTCAGGCAAGATAGGTGGTAGGACAGTGAGAACAAATAATTGTACTGATTTGTGGAGGATTGCTGGGGGGGGGGGGGACTATTTTATACATGCTACTGATTTCCCCTTTTCATTTTACATGTATGTAGTGTTATGTGTTATGTTGAAATCCACTAAATGAAACATATTTTTTTGAGTTGAGTTTATCAATTCAAACAGATTTAAATTTTGAAAAAAATCTTTTCAAACACACACTACATGTACCAGCTAGTTGTAAATTAAACCTTTATTTATATTCAAGAAAAATAAGAAAACTTCACACAATTCAACATGGTATCATTAAAAGAATCAAGACAACTCCACACAATTCAACACCATAATTAAATCAAATCTGAGCTCTACTACAATGCACCAAATGCCAGTTATAAAATCTACCACCAAACGACATCGACTGGCTTTTCTCCCATGATGCATTAGTACAAGGGTGCACTCGGTTCACACTCTGTGTGTCTAACCTTGCCAAGTGATGCATGACCGTTAAGCAGTTGAGGGCTGAGTTTAGTGGGAGGCCCTTGAGGGACCTCCTCGGAAAATTCCTCCTCCACCTCCTCTGGAATGTCAGAAAGCTCTGAGGTGCTGCTAGCCTCGATAAAATCATCGTCGTATTCGATATTGTCTAGCACTGGACTCTGTTAAATCGAAACAGGTGGCCCTAGTTAGCAAAGAATGTGCTGGATCATTCCTTCTCAAAGGAATATACCTTACTGTTGGATGTTCAGACCCATAATTTTCCATAATCCGTAAAAAGATTTTTTTTTTTTGGTCTCCAGCACAATCTTTGGTGTCCAGACCAAATGAAGAGACCATGCATATTGTTAGATGACCAGTGTTATATATCATGCTTGTTATTGATAAAAGCTTAAGCATTTCAATTATTATTCGTAGAAAGTATAGTATATAGAATTCACTGCTAGATTTCATTAAACTTAACTTTACAGCAATTTCATTAAAAGAGCAATAATTCATTATTAATTAATTTATAAAAGGATTTCAAAAAGAGCAAAATCACAATAAAAATTTGAAAAAGTGTGAAGATTAAGAAAGGTTTTAAATGTGCACAAGCTCAAAAGTTCAAATTCAGAAAAAATGTTAGTAACGCTAACACTTCATTATTAGATAAAGTATTTTGTATTTAATGATAGTGTCATACATTATGTTATGTTCTCCTATACATGTATATGCTTATTTCAGTTTCCCAAGGTTTGATATACATGATACAAGCACCGTATTGTATACACTTACTGGGTTTTTTCTTCTTTCTCATTTATAAAGATGGGAAGTGTGTATCCCATAATTCACTACAAATTCATGCAATATGAAATCCTTTATTTAAATCCCCCAGCCCTTTCCCATATTCAGATAAATACAAGGAATGATAATTTTCCACTACAAATGGGATTACGTAGTATACATTTAACTTCCTAGTATTTGGTGTCTTAGGAATTAGTATCATGTTAGTGTGGCAGTCTTCATGTTAACAAGTGAGACAGATACATGCAAAAGTACATCAACAAAAACATATTTTTGTAAAAGAAACAACAAAAAAGAACCCAATTTTGAAGGAAATATAACAATCAGGGTAAATCTGTTGCAGAACTTAAAGCATTCAACAATCTCTTATTTCATTTCTAATCTTTTAATAACAATTTAGAAGGCAAACTAAGTAACTGTGAATGTCATAAAAGTCTTTTTAAAATTTGGAATCTCTGACAGTATGCTTTCAAATTCATTGAAAAGATCATCCAACTGCAAAGGGTTATTCACTATTCAGGTAATAATACACACTGAGGTAGCATATTCATAGTTGATTTCCAAGTTCATAACAGATTTATAAATGTCCTGCGTGTCTTGGTGACTGCCATAATACAAGTACCTATACAGGATTTTGAGTTTGTGTGATAATCCTTAATTTTGAAACAAAAAAAAGTGTAGCTGAAAAGAACAAAACCAATTGGACAGTGAGGAAAGAGGAGAAAGGCTTGTGTAGCAAGCTGTGCACATGAAAATTTCTGGCAGAAATGGGTTGACATAGTTACCATGTTGCGTTCTGCTTCAGCCGCAATGCGATTTATGACAGTATCAATGTCTTCGTCTCCCTCAGAAATTTCTGGTACGATTGAGTTTAGGGGCATTGAGGTCTAAAAATATTTCAGAAATCAGGGGCAAATGCCAAAAATGTAACCATTTCTTTTTTCCACAATGCAGTGATATAAGAATTTCATTATGAAAAGCATGATGCATTTATTTTGAAAAATAAGGATGCACTTCTAAAGAGCTTCATACTTCCCATTTTAACAAATTATTTTGCATAAAATAATTGCTTTCTTATCTAAATACACTGTACACACTGAATAAATTTTAAGTTGATTTTTAAATCAGAACAATTAAAACTCAATTTTAGTCTTTTTCAAAAAAAAAAAGAAAAAAGTTCAATATACCTGGACTGTTTGTTTAGTTGGCATGTCCTTGGTCACCCTTTTGGCTGCCCCATCTGTGATTTCCTGTATGAGTGAGTGGGGTAATTTGATTGGGTCCGAGTTAGAAGATTCTGTTTTGTCTGCAGTCACTGTACGGACCAACAGTTGTTTGGGAATGAAGGCTTGGAAATCATCAGCATTCAGAATGATGTGGTCATCTGAAAGAAAAAAATAAAAGTTATTGTAAAGTACCCATAAATATAACAGTTCAATGAAATGTGAGAAAATAGGAAGAAACAAACTACTAGTGTTATTTATAAGACATCTTTCTGGTAAAATATAAATCTGAATCATGAAACTACACAATACATGTATGCTAAAGCAAATTTTTGTTGTAAGAAGGCATCTTTCTCTCTCTCCCCCTCCTCCTCTCTCTCTCTCTCTCTATTGCATCATAGTAACTGCTTTGCTTTAACCTTCCTTGATAACAGTACACAAGTGATATCAACTCCCCACTTACTTGTTGGACCCTGTGCCTCTTTCACTCTTCTACCATCCGCATACACCATGTAACCAGTTACCACTGCACCATTGGAGAAGCCAGAGGAATCTATGGTAACCGGTATCCATGTCAACAGCAGTGTGCCTTCTTGTGGTCCAGCCTCTACCTGGACATTTAATGGAGGCTCTGGGACACCTATATAGTCAAATGAAACATTTACAAAAAATTACCTATAATAATGCAAGCAACTAGAAAAAAGACAGATTTTCCACTACTTTTTTAAGCTTACTTAGAAAATTAACAAACTCCAGACAGACTTCAGAAATGTTGGATTTTTAGATTTCAACATTATTTGTACACATTTTACAGCTCTAATGAATATTCTGTTTGTACTGCACAATGCTCTAGGTAAAAGTTGATCCCTGGTGGCACATTCTTAAACAACATTAAAATATGGTTGAAAAACTGAACATTAAGCAAAATTTGTTCCATGAAAAAACACAAACCTCCAGATGCTGTTTTGAAGACGACAAACGCTGACAAGTGATCCTTCCTGTTGCTGGACAGGCTGTCAGCAGAAATCGACACCTTGTGTTCTGAGGCAGGGGCCAGCCCTATAATTACAAAGTATGTCAATTAATTCTACCAATGTCTAAAAATCTAATTCAACGAATGCACTGCATGCAATGATGTAGGATATGGCAAAGATTCATGCGGAGGATAGGACAGATTCAGTTTGTCACAAATGACTCCTTGTTTAATATTTGGTTTACAGATTTTAAGGTCGGCATAAGAGAACCCACATGGCATGTTATTCCTATTAATTTGTTATTCCTTTTTACAAAGGAATTAAGAATTGCTTAGGAATGTGTGTGCTTGCATTGTAAATACTGTTTTTATCACAGTAATGCCATTTTAAGACGAATTACAATAAGATCACAGTTAAATTGCAAGAATAATTTTTTATGCTATAAAATAAATTCTAGCATACAAATAATAAAAAAGAAAACCATGGCACCCACAATTTCAAAAGTACTGGTATACAGAATTAAGATACATGTCTATTTGACAAACTCTAACAATACACTTATAATACATTATACAATAAATATTATATATGCAAAAAAGCATTTATACTGAGTGATATTATCTTACATTTCTAGCAATGGTAGGGATAATAAAAACAAGGAAAAAGGACCAAAATTCCAAAACCATGAGATTAGGGACATTTTTTTTAAAATCCCTAAATAGTTAAATTGATTACATGGATATTTATTAGTAACTCAGAAGATGCTTTTGTCCTTCCTAGACCCACATATCATTCACATACAACATAGGACATATCTTCTGAACCTGAACTGTCAGTATATCTTGGTTTGCTACCTGTCAGTGTATGAACACATAGCCCTGGCTTGACTACTTGAACATCTCGTCCGTTAACACTTAGGGTGTGGCTTAAGTTACTGTTACCCGGTAACCATGAGATTTGGGCGGAGTTAGAAGTAATTTCGCTAACTTTCAGGTCGCTAGGAGCAGGAACGGCATCTAGACAAGGTAACGAAAAAGGTTCAAGGTAGATGAAGGCCAGATACAGGTGAAATCAGTGGAGGACAGAATCATACAGTGCTGGTTAAAAATATTCACAGCTAAAAAGCACAAGTATCATTTTTTTTCAAGCAGAGGTTATAAATAGTACAACATAGTGTTATAGAATTATAAATTTCATAAAATAGAATGCTAATCTCACATTATTTTCAAAATGTGAAATTTTTCTGTTACTTTCTTAGAAGAAAATAGAAGCCAAAGCCTTCAAAAATATCACCATTACTGCATCAGAAATTGCTGATGGACAGAGAAGCTTTATTTCATTAAGAAGTTTGAAGTTGATTTCCATGATATTAAAAAAAGTCCACGTGAAAGGTTAATTATGCCAATAAAATGAATACGAATTATATAAAAGAAAACTTGCTGTGCTATAGTGCACGTCCTTGACTAGCTGTACATGGGTATATCTTGGGTAATTAGACTGACCTTTGCCCACCAGCATGGTACACTGACTGTCAGCTGACTGGCCCATGTTTGAGTTACATCGTACACTGACTCTATGGACCTGTAACAAAATATCAGAATATTTATTCAAATTAAACTATGAGAACAGTGATATGAAAATGAGATACGAAATTTCAATAAATGCCCTACTTTAAGAAACATTTCTATTCTTCATTGGCCTCAGATGATTTTAACAAATTTAATAACAGAAATTTTGGAATTTTCTATGCACCCTGGGTGCTTCATGGGTCAAATACAGTACCTCTAAACATACACACTCAAAAAAAAAAATCAACAGAATGAACCAATTCATTCATCTTTATCTTCTCTGTTTTCAGGACATATAAAGAACAAATTACAAATAAAACAAGAGATGTTTGTGAAACACTTCTGCCCCCCCCCCCCCCCCCCCCAGACATACATTATAGGGTGCACAAGCCTTAAGGTTTATAACTCTGTCAAAAATTGCTTGATCATACCCAAAACAGAACTTGACCTAGATATTCTTATAATAAATCTGTATATTAAATTTCATTTCAGTATGTGCAATCTCTGCAAAGAAAATGAACAGAAACTGTTGGTGAACCAACAGACAGACAGACAGACCTACCAGCAAAGCAATATGCCCTCCCTTCTTTGAAGGAGGGCATAAAAATTGTAAAGTCGTACAACAGAATTGTGTCATTATGTGAAACATTAATTCACCTCCTTTGAATCTACATTCTCCAGTAATGCTTTCGTTCTCTCATTTTTGCGCACCAGGGATTTGAACACTCCATCAACATAAACATGATATGACTTGACATCCAGTTTGTTGTGGTCAAGTGGTGGTTTCCAGCTGATAACAATACTGTTGGTCAACTGTCTGTCCAGGGTCAGCTCTCTGGGACAAGGCAACACTATAATAAATAAAATTCTTGAAAAATCTCCTCTCATTTTGTAATTGCATGTATTTTAGTTTGATTTTTCTACCTCCATCCAATCTTTTGGTTGAAAATTGGCAATAATCCACGTAATTTATTTGATTAATACTTCACAGAAATCTAACAATAAAAGTCTTATTAGAATATAAACTATATTGAAAAAAAAAAACATTTCCTGGAAATATTAATATCCAATGATTGTAAATCTTCACTCACTTGAATCTGATGGCTGACTCTGTACCCTTATAGAGGTCAAGGCTTTACTACTGTCTAAGAGGTCAAGGTCATCTACATCACTACCATGGTCACTAGCTGGACGGCTGTTTGAACGACTGCTGCTTTGGTTTATTTGTGGGTAAAGTTTGTCAGATGTAGGTTTCAGATCTGCTGATTTTCGTCTGGAGTCTGATGAAAAAAAAATAAAATAAAATATGATTTTCAGTCAGATTCTACAATGGTTTAAAGCACAAAAGCCATTAATTTTTCATCTCCTTAATGACTGCTATTCAGAGGCAAATCTGCAGAATTATACTTGAGAAGTCTAGTGTAGTTGTCAACTACATTGTACTTAAAATTAAAATCAATAAACTTAATATATTGATAGCATAGATTTGTTTGAACTAATTTCTTCAGAACAAAAATGATTGATTCACTTGAAAAAAGAAGGAAACCTTTCCTTTACGTTATCGACATACTTATTCCATACAGCCAATCTAAAATAAGGCATTAAAATTCATACCATCTCTCTACTGTGCAGTAAATAAATCAAACCCAGTAAGGAATATTGTTACACAGTCTTTACCAGCCTTTAGACAACAATTACACATATATTTCAAGGTCCAACCTAGGAGGTGACTGAGATTTTGAATCCTTACCAGATTTTGAACAAGGAGAGAATTCTCTGCATTAATTACAAGTCTAATATTTTTTTCATTCACTATTGTAAGTTCATCTTACTAAAAAGAATTAAGAGAGGAAATGAAATAATACTCCCCATATAGCCATTTTTCTGCAGCAGTTTAAAAATCTCAGCAAAAGTCAAATCTACATGAAGTGTATCTTTGGGCTATAAAAATGAGTGAAGCAACACATCAGGTAAATATTACAATTTAAACATGTCCTCACCCTTAGCTCCGACGTCCTCACTGCTATCATAGTCCAGGTCCTGTTGTATGCTGTTACCAATGATACTGTCGTCATCATGGTGATTAGCATCTGACATGGCAGCATGAAATTCAGCAAGATCTTCATCTGTAATTATTTTTTAAAACATTGTATTTACATGCCAGAATGTATGGCTTAGTGGTATAAAAGATAAGGCTGGCTAACAAGAGGTAATCAGTTCAAATTCTTGTGTGCAGGTGTTCAATAAAGCAGGTGTTTTTCAAGCAAATTATTCTATATCAGGGATGTTTCAACCACCCTGGTTGTGAATGAGTACACACTTTTTCTGGGATGTTAACTTGTAATTTAAAAATTGGACCGACATTTAAAGATGATTGAAGGATCTATGTTCATGACCCACTTAAAACAGTTTAAATTTGGTTTCAAACTCATCCTTCATTTGAAATCTAGATACTATAGACTCAATAATAATCTATATAATATACCTGATACTTTTTCTATGAAGTTTGAAGGCACAAGTCCTCTTTTACCATTCAGAAGTTCCCCATCATAGAAACCATCCTGTATAAAATTGAAGATCAAGGTTAAGAGCCAATACTCCCAACAGGAAAACAAGTCATAACAAGATACTGAAGTCCAAGGATAAACCAATGTCTTAATTTTCATGATTTTAGGTCACATCATGTGTAAGATATGATTCAAACACATTTCCTCTATTTCAATGGTACATAATGTGAATCTCCTATTCCACAATGTTCATACATACAATGAAATTATTTTCATCATTGAAAAGTTAAGCTGATGTTTTTTTGGGGTTTGTTTGTTTGTTTGTTGTTGTTTTTTTTTTTTATTTTTTATTTTTTAAATATTTCTAATTGTCTGCCAACCTCATCCATTTCTCCATAGACCAGAACATAGTCGCCAGCACTGATTGGAAGTTCCGCATCTGGATTCTCATTGGGTGAATACTGGATCGGGTCGTAGGAGTATTTAGCCTGGAACACTTGAATGGGACCTTTCTTTGCAAGGATGGACAAGCGGTTGTCATCTACGGCATTTATTTGCATCTGAGAAGAAAATAGACAATCAATTAGCTTATTTATTGAAAGAAAAATATATCTATCAGAAAAATTAGCTCTTTCATAATTCTTGTAAATTATAGTTGGATTGATTATAATTACTGATCAGCAAAGTATGATGTAAAATGATGAATGAAAATCCACTGAATTCATGACAATGCCCTTGTTTTACTGTATCTGTCAAAATCATGCCTCTTCAAGTCAACATGAGCCAAAATGGAAAATTAACCATTGTTTTCTGCCATTTATCGGTCATTAAACTATTTTCAACACCATATTTTAACCATGCTTGTACATGAATACACCCAAAGGATTTCTCCCATTAAATTTTATTGATTTTTCCCTTAATAACTTCAGAAATGTAGCTAAACTTGTTGCTGGGATGTAAACACACTTCTTACTATATGAAAGTTGCTAGATATTGATAGACTCAAAGAATTTTCATCATTGTTAATTACATCAAATAAAAACAGTCACAACAATCCTAGTTTTATGGCAAATTTAGGGAAATGGTTATCGCATAAAAATGGCAACAAATTCTTCTCACACCAATTCATGGAGCCAAATTGGCAAAGTGTGAGGTCTATTTTCAGTTCTCCATTCCTATCATTTATACAATGAAATTTCAGTATTTTATGTGTCTAATAACACCTTGAAACAAATATATTGCTAACACTGCCAAAATTAATATGTACTGTAATGAGATGATGCCAAATAGACAAAAGTTATCTGCCCTTACCTTTTGCTCCTTCTGACTATCCATCCCCGAGTCTTCCCCTCGATCTGAAAAAAGACAACAGCATCCAGTAAAAAGCCACTGAAAAAAGTTCAGCTCTCGGTCCACCATCATACAAACTGTCAAATTACGTTTCTGCAGTCTATTGATACAGTGTAATAGTGGTGATTTTAATGTGCAGAAATTTGTAATAACCTTAATGGATGTATAAAACTTTCCCTATCTCTTTATCTTACCCATGAGATGTATATGTTTAGTGGAGACCATGAAATATAATATTAAATTCCATACAGTTAGTTTATTTCAGAGGTTGTTTAGTAATATGTTAGTAGGAATTAAGTTAATGTCATTCACAGCATAGGAATAATGATCAGTACAAATGTGGTACATATAGGTAACAGTAAAAACATTAGGACAGCTCTCGAAAGAATGACAATCTATTACGATTTGTCTATATTTCTGCGGACAAGAAATTTCAAGAAATCTCTCCACTGCAATGATATTTCGGATAAATCTAACAGAGATGGAGGTTATGTGGATCAATCCCAAGATAAATACACTGAAAAAAAAATGTCGCCACCAGTGCAAAAATTAGAAATAAAAGCGATTATGCTAATACTACCACAACAATTAATAAAAGCTGTCATGTGGTTACCAAAAGCAAAAACAAAAAAGAAATAAATAAATGGACCAAAAAAATAAAAAAACAAAAACATAAACAAAACAAATGGGCCAATCACCTTCACATAAATTATCCTCTTCAGAATCTGAAGCTTCCAGCTCTTTTAATTTTTTGGCAATTTCGTAAAGTTCTGGGTCTTCAAATTCCCCTGGGGGTTTGGCTTGGTCAGGGGACGGATTATTTGAATTGTCTAAATCTTCATCATCAGCAAAACCTATGTACAGAATTTACAAACTACAATTTTGTTAAATTTGTGTTTAATTCTAAATCTTCAACTGATCTTATATACCTCTGGCTATTAATACACCCCCACCCCCAAATTTTGGCTTTTTTTTCAAATTACAGTATCATTTCAAATGGACTTTTAAAGTACATGTACTCCATATGTATTAATGTTTTAATCCAATCTTATTCTGAAAGTTAAGACAAAATCAGAAATATTAGAAGAAGGTATGATTAATAACAGATTTGTTGGGTATGTGTCTTGGATTCCAAAAATGAATGTTTAGTTAAGATCATGATTGTGTGAAAATCATTAAAGGTGTAGAATGAGGACAACTGAACATAAAAGCCAGGCTCCCAATGAATATTAAGATAAAAGATGATGGGGTACCAATTAAGGACCATGCACTGACTATATCCAAAGGCAAGATAGGTCATATACTAAATGGGAATCAATAATGATTTGAACACAGATTAAAATAACAATCATATGCAGAGTGTATAGTAATTGCATATATTGTACAGAGGTTATATTGTGTATTTTTCTGATTAAGAATTTCCAGTTCTAGTGAGTTGCATATACACTTATCATAAAGCATTACAGATACCAAGCCATTTAATTAATCATGAGATAAAAACACATCAGACTGATGTATCCTTATCAATAGCCATATATCTGGCCTCTGACATAAAACAATAATCGCTGTCATTCATTGTAATAACGTTAAAAGGTTAGCCAATATTTTGATAGCAACAACAGTAGATAAAAGCCTGATAATGACAATTAATTGTAGAATTTCCATATAGGCCCAGAAACAATCATTATACTAGGTAATCCAGGCCTCATCAGAAGTTATGATGTAGGGACAGTTTTAATACCTGTGTCTAGAGACTTGGTGGAGTCCACCTGAATATTATCATTTCCTGGAAACCTACTCGATTCTGTCAAAGGCCCTGCATTTGATTGCTGGAAGTTCTCTAAATATAGAAATTGACATATCATTAAATTGTTTGTGCATTTAAATTTAATGTCAATTATCTATTTTTAAAAATAACTTATTAATAAAGTTTTTTTTTTGATCATGAAATACTGACCTTTAACTTGAAAATGATTAGAAACTAAGGAACTCTTTTGATTGGATGAATCTTTGTGATTGGATGGACTGTGATTGGCTGGATAAGATGGGCTGTGATTGGCTAAGTCTTTATAATGAGATGGACTATGATTGGGTGGGTGTTTGAAGTTGTTTTTGCCAGCTGCTGATCTTAGTGTTGTCAGTTCTTGTGTCAGTTCCTGATGTCTCTCATCCTGTTCATGACACTTTTGCTGAAGTTCAGTAACACGACCCTGCAAGTTCAAGTTAAAGGTTATTTGCTATATATCAAACCTATCTTAGACTACCAAATACAGAGGGGCAAGCTTAAAGGTAGCATTTAAAACAGATACAGTAAAACATGCTTATAATGAATTGACACTTACAGCGAAGTGATTCTCAATCCCTGTGGCTTTAGAATATATTGCGTTATCTTAATGGATACAATTAATACTTTTATAACGAAGCAAAATTGTCTGTCCCTGGCACTTCATTATAAGTGTGTTTTGCTGTATGTAGAATATCACTGCTCTCTATTTGTGACTTTACTGTACTGAATAAGTATATAGTATTCTAAGCCACTTTATATATAATTCCAATCAAGTTACCTCTTTATCATATCAAAATTGCAATATTTTGTGTCAGTAAGTCAACCACAATGAAATTTGTTTGAATGCAGCAGTATAAAAGTAATATTTATTGACCAGAAGAATATGACACCTAGATACATAATTAACGCAAAGTAAATCACCCATCTCAAACACTCTGAGAAAACTATAATTACCACAATTTAAACAGTTGCTTTCATCCCTGTGTAAAACACATTCATGAAGAAGATGAAAAGAGTGGTAACCAGACTCATGAATATTTATGAAATTTAAGAGAAGTTTATTGATTACCTTTAGAGAGTGCAGGGCTTTATCATATTCCTCTTTGGCATCCTGTTGAGCCTGAAATAAAGAAGAAATCAGATGAAATTACCACTTTCATCCAAGCAATCTTAATTCCTGGCTTCTTGGCCACTAATGACATTCAAACATTAAACATAAATTGGTCATACTAGTAACCTGCAGAGAAAAAGCTTAATCGTTAGTATAGCAAATTGTAATTTCATAAACCAAACACTGACAATTAAGCTGGTTATTTATTATTCATGAAATCTAGGAAAAATGTGTATTGAGCTATCTGAAACCTGCTAGCAGTTTAATTTGGTGTAAAATTTATGAAGTGACATTATGAAATAAACTCTATAGCTTGTTGTTTTTAAATATAAAAATCAAATATTTTCATATCTTTTATAAAAATCTTAAGAAATATATGGCATAAGATGATCAAAATGCATAATGAAGCATTACTTAGTACTCAAGTGGTGATAATGTAATTGTTGTTGCATTGTATTACATGTTATATGTAATGAATAAAGTTGCTTGCACTTGTCATTTAATTGCTGTAGAATTGTATTACATACCTGTTGTAATGACTGGATTGGGTTACATTTGTCATGTAATTGCTGTAGTGTTGTATTACATACCTGCTGTAATGACTGGATTTGGTTACTTTTGTCATGTTATTTTTGTAGTGTTGAATTACATAACTGCTGTAATGACTGGATTTGGTTACTTTTATCATGTAATTGCTGTAGTGTTGTATTACATAACTGTTGTAATGATGTTATTTGGTTACTTTTGTCATGTAATTGCTGTAGTGTTGTATTACATACCTGCTGTAATGACTGGATTTGGTTACTTTTATCATGTAATTGCTGTAGTGTTGTATTACATACCTGCTGTAATGACTGGATTTGGTTACTTTTGTCATGTAATTGCTGTAGTGTTGTATTACATACCTGCTGTAATGACTGGATTTGGTTACTTTTATCATGTAATTGCTGTAGTGTTGTATTACATACCTGCTGTAATGACTGGATTTGGTTACTTTTATCATGTAATTGCTGTAGTGTTGTATTACATAACTGTTGTAATGATGTTATTTGGTTACTTTTGTCATGTAATTGCTGTAGTGTTGTATTACATACCTGCTGTAATGACTGGATTTGGTTACTTTTATCATGTAATTGCTGTAGTGTTGACTGATGCTCATTCTCTAGTTCCTGCAGACGATCTGCAGATTCCTTTAGATTCTGAGAAATGAAAAGAATTCCAATTTATTAACTCTAGAATTAAATCAAAGATTCAGACAATGGGGAATTACGAGACACATGCTGACAATGGCCAATATTTCCGGCTGGAATATCAAAGCAAGGTATCGGAAAGCATAAGGATCAATGGAGCACTTTTAAGGAGTTTTAAATGAACGATAATTACAACTAAAGGTACAGACGATCTGCTCATGTGTAAATAGCCTCAAGTAATGGCAGCATACATTCTCCTCCCTTAGGAATGGCTGACATCATATGGAGCCCAAATTTAGCAATATATTTCTTTTCTTTATTGTGTGTTTCTATTTGTGGAATTCCATACATGATAAATACATTTTGGGAAGACATTTTTTTTCTAATTTGAGTGTGATAATTTTAATTGATTTATAGGTATTTATGCACAATAGAAGTAAACACAAGAGTGCATTCCAAGTTTAAATGAATTCCTCAATCTGAATCCAATTTCTATACACAATATCAGTAGCTCTAGTCCAGTGATTGAATTCTGACACAGTTTATCTACCGATACTTCTTCCTTATCTTTCCTCATAAACATTCTCTATATATGCTTTAATCAATATTACAATGATTATTCTATAACTTAGGCACTTGTGTCTCAATATACCATAAAAAACAGTTGCTTTTTCTATCTCTGTATGTTGAACAATATTTCCTCTGTTCTATCATTTCTGTGTGAAGTGTCCATTTTGTTAAGATTAGGGGGTATTTGTGCTCAGATTTGGAGAAGAAGAATATAACAAGTGATCTACATGCAAGTCTTCTTCCAAGGATTTGTAACCTATGAATATGTAAAAGTAAAGAAAGATTCAAATCAAGGAAGTAAAATACACAGAAACCCATTAAAGAGGCTTTGGAGAAAACCTAGACTGCTGAAAATACCAGAGGTCTGCGGGCATTTTTGACGACCTACTGGATAAATGCTAAGCCATAATAAAAACTTGTCTAGAGGTTTTTTTGATTCCCTAGTGGATAAATGGATAAATCTATGCCATGATAAATCGTGTCTCTAGGAAAAATAGCTTTCCAATTATTTTTATATAATTGATCACGATTTCTGTTTTATATTTATCAAAAGTAATTGCTGTGGAGTCAGTATGGCACCTGGTCTATATTTAGAATGGTTTTTACATGAAAAACAGAGAATCGAAGGGAAAAAAAGTTAATTTTGTGCTATTGACATTATCTTTTAAAAGAACAAAACTTTCCTGATCTTTAATACTTCAGAGTAGCTTGTTTTATTTGACTATAAAGCAATCAAAACATTTTTGTTGTCATTTTATATACTGTAAAATCAATTATTTTCATGGGGTCAAATTTTCCTGGTTTGAGGAAAATATATTGGTTCATGGGGATTTGATTTTGTAGATGAATAAGTGCATAGCTGTTATTTATTTTGAAATTTTACATTTTGTGGAAGACATGAATTCGTAGGTATCCTCATACCATGAAAACAACAAAAATTAAACCCTACAAAAATTAGTGATTTCACTGTATCCTGAATACTGGATATTATTAATAATCAAGTAAACTGTTTGTCTAATTTAGACACATTTGGCTGTTTAGACTAACCCCCACCCAATCCAATCCATTAACAAAATCATAAAAATACACCACTTGCTGCAGTTCACAAATTTTCTCCCCAATCACATAAAAGATCTTAAAATTATAAACTGATTATATACTAAAATTGAAAGTTCCAAAGTTTTACTTACTTTGATGGTTTCCTCAAGGTTTCCTACTTTGACCTGGAGGGTGCTTCGCTCGTGTCTGGCTTGGTCACATTCATGCTGGGCTTCAGAAAGATTTAGCCGTAAAATGTTACACTCCTCACTAACCTAAAAAGACATAAAAACAGGATGTACACTCTCAATAATGAAGACCTGTATTTAAAAACAAAATGTATCATATAAATTTTTTCTTTCTTTCTTTCAATATGGGAATTTCCAATTTCAGTCATGATCTGCAAAAAAAGTCGTTTTTGACAAAATGTGGAACCTCCATAAAGAAAAGTCTTATATCTTATCCTAGTCAATTAATTCACTTCTATTCATCATGCCATTTATTACTCTATTATGCTACTGTAATCACATTAGCTTAAGAGTTGGATTCAATGTTAGACATGGTCTTTTTGCCACCCCCCCCCCCCCCAGCAAGATTAATTTAAAATATATTAGAAAAAGTTAGGTTATTTTTTTCATCTACCCTGAAATCCTCAGCATTAATTCCATCCTATTTTGGCACCAATTAAATTAACATTTAGTCAGACTTGGAAGTAATTGTTTTTCAATGAATCATGGTGATTAACAAATTGCTAAAAAGAAAAAAAAAACTTAGACGTCAAAAAATGTTCCAGAACGGACTTTTGTGGTGTTTGAATTTCAACTGCTCCTAAAGTTTTAAACAATTTTAAACAATTCACATAAATTTACTTCATTAGAATCTATTCTACACAGGTTGAGATTATATACAGAATATACACTTGTCTCCCAACTGAATCCTCTTGGAGTGGAGTGTTTACAAAATTTAAATAATCTGCCCTGAAACAATTGTCCTTCATTATAATGCCACTCACATTAATACTGTTGTTAAGATATGGCAAAAGAAAAGTCTCACTACGCTGGGGTCCACTAGTTCTTGTACAGGAACACATCTGTCCCATTATAATTATTGCACAACAATTTCGAAAGTAAAATAATGTGTCAAGTAACACCTCCAATCATTGTGGCACAACAGCAACAAATTGTTGACAAATTCCATTTGACCCCTGGCATTCCAATCTGGCCAAGCAATGTCTAGTTATCTCCATTTAGAGTAAATAAATTCAATGAGAGAGTCTGATGCCACCTATTATACACACATCCAAGTTTGCCACCAAACTGTGAAAATCAGATCTTCCTCTCTGTTGTATGTGAATGAAAATCAGTCCTCTACAACATGTCACAGGTGGTTGTCACCTGACCTCATTTTTCTCATTAGAAAGCATTAATTAATAATAAATGCCAATTCAATAAATAATTTTCATTTTCAGTACATATACACAGTTAATAACTATAATTTCCAATAGAATGTTTAAGTAGGGAGGGAGAATTGAACATGAATAAACTGAGCTGCAAACTTTTTGTTCCCAAAAAAATCAATTTGATGTCATCTGTCTTCAAAGACCTTTGCATCACCAAACAACATGGTAAAGTGTGCCAACGACATCCTCAACCCGGTGTTACAAAGAACTCCAGAAAGAATTCTAATGGTTTTCAATCAATACCGATAATTGTTAAAATAATGGCTCCCTTTAATAATAACCATATTATTTAGGTGTTCAGCGATTCAAATGCTGATTTTTCTTTCAGGTCACCTGGGACAAAAAAAACCTGGTGGTGAAAATGGGGGGGGGGCAATTACTTGTCGCAGTTATATTACCAATTGCATATAGAGACCTAGAAAAGAGACATTAAAGCAACTGCATCACAAACAAATGCAAACAGTTTGATATGATTCATGTCTAATTACAATTAACCAGGTGCCTAGTGAGATGGATCAATATAATCCCCACCACTCCAACATAATAACTAGAGGTGTAAGTGCATTAATCTGTGGTAATATGCCACATTTATCACTTAGAGCCATTTTAGGCAACAGACTTACATGATAGTAAATATCAATTTTCCCATTACACAATGCAACCCCTACGGTATTTTACAAATAGTTTTCAACTGCTTGACTGTCGGTAGTTTAATGAAATACAGTCGATAATTCCGCCCTAACTTTTACTTGTGGTGCCATCTTATTGGAGTTCAATAAATAATCAATTTTCATTCTTGAAGCAATGTCACTATGTTTACAATGCATATATGCAATTAACTTTTGCATTTATGAGATGTGTATCTGTTTCAAAGCAATATTTTTGTCATAAAAGTACCGTACTACAAGTTTACATTTACTAAGTCATTTCTTGGATTCTTTCATCAACAGGAAAGTGTTTATGAATCAATTAAGACTCCATCACAAACAGTTGTAATTTACATGCAATTCCTTTGACCTTAAAAACCCTGCAGACAAATGAAATGCTCAACATATTCCTTGCAGTTCTTATCATAAATAAATCAATTTGAAAATAGGAAGAAAACAAACCCAAAATAATTAACTAAATTGACTAACTCTCCAGTACTTGAGGGAACTTTGATAAGATTTGTTTCAATGATTTGAACAATATATTTTTATTGTATCACAAAAGGACTGGATACAAGTTCAATCCTTTCCTTGTAAAAATTATTACAATGATTGTCAAAATTTTTTTTTTATACAATTACAGTAAAATACAGTTACAGCAAACGTGCTTCTAATGAATATACACTCATGGCAAAATGATTTTCATTTCCTGTAGTTTTAAAATTTATAATGAACTTATTGGATATTACGTCAATTATGTTTATAATGAATCAAAATTGCTGGTCCCTGGCAATTCACTTTGAAAATAAAATGCTTAC
Organism: Saccostrea echinata; assembly: GCF_033153115.1. Lineage (NCBI taxonomy): Eukaryota > Metazoa > Mollusca > Bivalvia > Ostreida > Ostreidae > Saccostrea > Saccostrea echinata. The sequence continues at coordinate 32,698,730 of NW_026889803.1, forward strand.
AACAGTTGTCAAACAAACAAGTTTGCACATATGAAGCTGATTCTGAAAAAAAAACCAGTCTGCTATATGAAGTTCAATGATTTGTCAAGGTCTTAACATCAGTAATCATCCTGGTACAGCAATTAGAAGAAATAGTGATTATATCTATTTTACGAAGACTGACCATTAACTATAAGATGTTTGGGGCAACATTCGTATAGGATGTAAAACCCTCACTTATATCTGCATCTTTATGATTTAAAGGCAGACTAGCAACTCTGAAACTGTTTATCATTATTAGTTATTAACAAGGAATATACATCAATGACATACCGTAAAACATTCTCATAACAAAGTGCCAGGGATGGACTATTTTGCTTCTTTATGAACATAATTTATTGTATCTGCATGTTAAGTTCACAATATATTTTAAAGTCACAGGGAATGAAAATCACTTTGTTGTAAGTGTCAATATACTATAAGCATGTTTTATTGTATCAGTTTTTGTCTATTGTAACTGTTTATATGGATATATAGTACAGACAAACCTCATCATCTCAAACTTGGGACCAATAAAAAACTTCAAGTTATCTGAGGGTTCGAGATATCGAGGGTAAAATACTTAAGAAATACATTTTTAGGACTTCCAAATCACTTCGACATGTCCATGGTATTCGAGATATCCAATTGTTCGAGATACCAAAGTTCAACCGTATTACTATTAACAAAAAGTTATTTCAAGCAACTAAAATCAAATTACATGTACATTCAAAGGATTTTTTGATAATAATAATCATTCCTCAATGAAATTTTTAAAAATATCAGAAAGAAAACAAAAATTGAAAAGAGAATCAAAAGTATTTCTTGCTCAAAGACATCAGGTCCCAGCTATAACAATTAATCTATAAGCACACTGATAGTTGACAATAGGCAAACACGGCATTGATGATATTCTTGCCTGATGGGAAATGTTCCTAATGATATACAGCTTTAAAGTCCCTAGTCTCCGTTTGTACCGAAGAGATTCAGAAATCATTGCCTGTACCTATTCTATCAATTTATCATTCCATCGATGACTTCAGAATTATGCGAAGAGTCTACCTGGGTATTTTGTGTGAAGTTTGTAAATCATTCCCACATGGAGACATAGATCTAAATTATGTTTCAGAGATTCTTCCACTTTTAATTAAATTGTAAGTTTTGGATAAGTGTACACCCTATAACTGCCACTTGCAGATGGCAGACATGCTGTACATACGTTAAAATCAATGAAGTTTGGGTGACATCTATATGCATGCTTACATTGAACCAAGTACTTTCTGATATTAGTTGAAGCAAAGGCATATATTGCAAAGCAGGAAATGTTTAGTACATTGAAAGGGTTTCAAAATTTTTCAATACATACTTATGATAAAAGATATAATTAAACCTTAATAAATATGATCTGACAAGCTGCAACCTACCATGACTGAATAAAAAAGTCTCTATCTCAGATACTGTAGTTCCATAGTTAGAGGAGAAAATACAAATTGAGATGAAGTCAAACAGACACAGTGTGACAAATCTATGCTCATGGACATCTCCCCTAGAGGTTACAACTCATGTGGTCTAGACAAATAAGTTCTATTTCTGTTCATATACAAGTCGGCAATATGATTATTTGTATCAACAATTTTGCAACAACATTAAAACATGGAAACCGTCATCCATAATGAATGCGTTTCAGTCCTCCGGGGATTATTATATCTCGATACAAGAAAAATGTAATATCCTCTATCATTAGAAGATTTAAAATTTTTAGAAAAGCAGAACAACTTATTTTCAGTTGAAATGATGAATATTTGATACCAAACCTTTCCAGCTCTCTGGATGTGCTTAAATGGAAAAGCATTAAATGTCAGAAATAAAATTGCTGCCAAAAAGGACTTTTTGTTGGTAAAGTTATTTTGCTGAAGATCGAATCTAAGCAATATTAAAAACATGAAAAAGTTTCGAGTTTGAGCATGAGCAATGCTTGACAATTAACTCCTGCATTTAACAGAGTAAAAGCTTTTTGTTGCTTATAAATCCACTCAAGGCCCGGCTGGCCTTTAGATTACTTGCCAACATGCAACTCATAGAGATGGACATAATAATTTTATTTACAACAAACTTCATGTAAATTAATATGGGACACTACAAAATACTTCAATTAAGGATTATTTATATCTGTATTATAGGTACTGCATGCGAACTCAGCAAAGGATTAAGGGAAAGGCAACTATATATAAGCTCACTTTTCAGCCTCACATAACTAACGAACTATACTATAAATGTACATAAATTAGCACACTCAAATTTAGCATGATCTTCCTTATTAACTGATTAGCATAATGATAAATTAGCACATTTGGGCCAAGCTTCGAAATATTTCTGATTTAATCGTATATTAATGTGTACTTGAATTAGCGGCGAAGAAGCAGTAAAAGGCACTAAATATACCCCAGAATAAGTATGTTTATAGTAACATCCACAACTGAAGTTCAGGAGACACCTGTCATGTTTCCTCACAGAAATTTTCTTGGAATTTTGGTGAAATTTGAGACACTGACCTTGTGCAACAAACAGGTGATAAAATGTTATTAACTCAGGTTCATAAATTTAGGATTTCTAATTTTCCATCTGAAGTGTTCAAAAAGGTGTTTCATGGCAATTTTAGTTAGTACATGGCTGAGGGTGTCATAATTACGACATCATAAATACCATACCATTAATTGCTTTGAAATTTTCTCAAGCTGAAACAAATCTGACAAGTTAGAATTGGCCGTCAGCAAACAAGATGTCACTCCTCTGATTAGGAAAATATTAAAACTTCAGTTTCTTTTTTGAATGTGGTTAGAATTTTCCCTTCTTTAAGAGCATTTGATACAAAATGTAATCTTTGGTATGCTGGTTGTTTGTTTGCTTTTTGTCTCTTCAAGAATATTTCACTCATGTAAGGAAGACACCAGCTGCCAGTGAAGGCTGCAAAATTAGACCTGTACTCGGCATTCAGGGAGGGCCACTGAGCAATGAGGAATCTTAATTTTTGCATGTCAGCATCTAATGCAACAATTAGTACCTCGTTTTATATGATCTCAGGACCAGTTAGGCCATCCTTAAAAAAATGTTTGTTTGGAATTGCCGCCTGGGAGGTTTCAGACCCAGGAGGGAGGGAGAGAAATTATTTTTTTCTTTTTTCAAAATTAAAGTTAAATTAAAAATTTTGATGATAAAAATCTCAGTAAAGAATGAACACATTATTTTCTGCCTTTTTGTAAAGGGTATCTCCCATTAACCAGGAACCCAGTTTTAATTAGATCCGACACTTATTAAGTGATTGGGTGGCACATGTGGTAATTAACCTGCCAAGAATTGATTGAATAAAAAAAACTTCTTATTTTTGGGCAACAAAATTTTTCAAGGAGAGGTCATTTCAATGAAGCGGGAGGCAATTCCAAACAAACAATAATTTTATTCAGTAGTAAAAGAGACATAACTTTATAAATAGTCCTCTTTTTTTAAAGTTCATTTAGTATATCTGACAATTTCATCATGACACAATATACAATATTTAGGGGGAAACTGTCCTTCATGACCAAATGGATACAGTTTGAATCCATGTTGAGGTCTGTATAGATATTAAAAATAATAAACATGGCTGCTTGAATGAGACCTTGGCAACCAGGATGTATTATAACAGTTGGTGTTTACAGTAAAACCTATAACTGCAAGGACAAGTCCTTGGCTAAGTTCAATACATACACCATCATTATGAGCAGCTATCAAAAGAGAATAAATTTACAAAGTACGGTAATGAAAGCTGATCAGAAATGAAGGCCATAAAAGTAGGTACTGTGTTTGAAAGCAAAACAATTCTCCTAACCATCTTCACAATACTGAAATTTTAAACTTCAGACCTATAAGACTTCAATGGAAAAGAGTCAAATTATTCAAAGTTAAATGAAACATATTAAATTTTCAGAAAGTGTTAATTATTTGTAAATAATAATGTTGCTAAAATTTTAGATTTGACCTTGTACCTCTACAAAAAGTCAAGGAGATTTGTAAGCTAAACAGTAATTAAGAAACACTGATACAAAAGTATTGAAAATCCTTTAAAATGATGTATAAGTATCTATGCTGATTTCTTTTTTTCTGTTGGAAATTTATTTCTTTCATAAGGTGTAATTCAGATATTACCCATGCATACCCGGTACGTCATTTGATGTCAGGTGATCTTATTATGAAGGTATAACCTAGGTATTTACAGGCTTGATTATTACTGACAAAAAAAAAAAAAAAAGAAGAAGAAAAAAATTGGCGAATGTGAAAAATATTGAAAAATATTCATTTGTGTCTATTTACCTTAAATTTAAAATCCTGGAAATTGCACCAAACCACTTTGATGATTTTCAACATTTCGACATGGAGGTGCAAGACAAACAAATGCCTAGTTGTGTCTGCCCGATCAGAGGCTGACGAACTCATCCCCGAGTGATATGTGACACTTTTTGGACACTACCTTGTTACTTCCATCAATAATGGAGGGCCAACTTTCACATATATCAACACCTTCAGATGCATTCTGTCATAACATACACTTCAAAAAGACGATCAATTCTTCCCAAGGCATATTGGCTGAATTCAACTCTGCATTCTTTCCACAATGTTAACTTTGATTTTTTTCCCTTTCACTTGCAATAAATTCATCATCTGTTTCGACAGCAGACGTAATTTGAGGGAGCACATACCTACAGGGTTGCAACTGCCTGCATGATCAATTTTTACATCTCTATCATGATTAAAATATCATAAAGCTCTCTTCCATTAGTTACGTAAATGTTTATGAGGGTTGAACCCTGTCAGCTAATAAACAACTTGAGCTTATTAATCCATTTTGTCACAATACAGGGAAACAGCTAGAGGCCATCAGGACAAGGTAAATATGGACCCAAATATTGGAGATACAAGGATAACGTTCCTGACGATGAAATCAATACGCATCCAAACAATACACATCAATTTCCCTTTCTCAAAAATTTCCTCCTAATCATTTCTTAATTTCCTACATTATGGCAACAGTCATTTTCTCAGGGAAAAAGAGAAATGAAGACATTGAAGAAATCCATGAAGACATGACCATCAAACAGTCGCCAACGTACAGACTTTTCTCGTCAAAAGAGCCACAAGAAATGTTGTATATATGAAGTGAAAAACCAATTATATTGCCTATATTGTCTGTTGAGTGTTTAATATGATCTTCACTCCCACTGCGATTTCTAGCGGACACAATATCCACACTGGATCGCCAACTAACCGCCTCGTGAACACAATTCAGTCAGCCATCATTACCAAATGATCCTGTGCCACCTGAGGTCGTGCCATACTTAAGTCTTTTAAAGTGTTCAGTGCCCTGTCAACTGTTGTTCAAAAGCAAACATCCAAAGGACAGTGATCGTTAATGCAAAGGATTCTAAAAGAAACCTGCATGTAATCAGTGAGCTAAATCTCCCATAATAAGCTTTTAATATGAGGTTCTTTTTCCAGCTTTAATTCACCTTTTATGAAGCAAATATGCAATGCCACAGGGAAATTTCTATTTGAATGAATAAACTCTGTGTCCGCATCATCACTGATATAGCGATGATCTTTGAGCAGTGTCGCTATCAAGATATTGGTGTTCAATAATCCTAAGATTATTGCATTCATAGCATGTTTTAAAATAGAAAACTCACCTTCTTTGGTAAAATATTAAAATCTTTGAAAGAGTTTATCAAGACAAGCATAGTGCTTTAGAACTTATAAACATCTGTAGAGGTAACTTATCACAACTGCAACCAATTTTTAGAAAAATCGTAAGCAATTCAGAGGATTTCTTGCCTCATATACTAGGACTAATATAGTCTAATGAAGGCATCATAGAGAAAAAAAATAGCAACTCCAAATGATATATGCCAAGATTAATTAAGTATCTCTTTGCAATTTTATTTTTTTTTCTTTCATAAATATAAACCCCATTTAAAAAAAAACTAATCGTCAGAAAAAAATACAGTTTACTGTTATGAAAAAGCGAAACCTTTAAGACTTCCAGTATAGTAAAAATGGGTTTACACAAATCTTTAAGCACAAACCAAAGCTGATTTTCTTCATCCATACTTTGATCATTATAACCAGCTACTAATTTTGTTATACACTGTACAGGGCTACTTGGTGACAAAATGTGACTTCATTTACATGGTGTACTAAGTATAAGCAAGTTTTCTATAAGCACGTTTTAGAATATGACAGAAAAAAATCTTCTTTTTTTTTTAAGGAAAGATGATACAAACAAAAATATGGATGCCTGGATTAGTATATATTTTTTGACCTACTTTGGTTGTAAATGATGCAAGTAATAAATTTCTAAAATATTAACAAATTCTAAACTTTCTAAGATGCTCAAAATTCTACCTTTCTGCAACTTAGTTATCCTTATTAATCTATTAATACAAATTTTTGTCACTTGAAATTCCATTATTGTGAAAATTTGAATAAAAAATTAAAATCTGAGTGGTTAAACTTATTCATTATACTCATATAAATATTGCTTGGGTTGTTATTTTTAGGATTTTTGATTTAAAATTCCATTGTATCATCTGTCCTTAAAGGGTTTTAATGAAAACAATTCATACTGAATTCAGAATGAAACACAATATCCAAAATGAATATAAAATTACCATGATTATGATTTTTCACTTCCTCTAATTATCTCAAATTAATGCACAACAATGCAAGAAAGAAATATTAAATAAATATAGCTATGCTACAAATTATTCTATAAATTAATTTTTATCCATGTTCATTTTTTAGAAACTCATTACTTCCAACAATAAAAATTCAGAAACAATATTGTATTACAACTATGAACAGAAAAATAAATGGCTCCCCTATGGATTGAATTTCTCAACTACACTGAATTATATATGTACATAGGTACAAACTGCATCATCTATTTTAACCCTCAAATGAGACATTAATTCAATATGGATGGTTTCCTTTTGCAATTTAGTTATAATTCTGTGATAATTACCACATTCCCAAGCAGATAACCAAGCAAAAATAGAGAAAAAGAAAACTTCAAATGCATGCATGCATTGAGCAGGATCGAATTTTGGACCGTCTAAAGTCTAAATGTAAATCTAAAAATAGAGTCATTATTTACATACTTAGACAGCTTGATTGGATTAGGGTGAATTCAACATTCATCAGATACATACCATAGGACAGTTACAAAATTCACAAATCAGAGCAAAAAATGTTAAAGATGATCAACATTATGAGAAATTTTAATACAATATTTATAATTCACATGTGCTGAAATTTTCAAAGGCAAATCATTTCAATGGACATATTAGGTTGAGAGTTTCGGTTGAAACCAATATCAAAGGGAATTCCCATGGAAGTGATGTCACTGATGTGATAGAATACAACTGTAATTTAATACATTTTTATCAATGCAATATGCTTTTATGATTTTGGGTCTTTATGTCTAGAAAAGGGCCTACTGCAAAAAGTGCCCCAATTTTACCATGAATTTCACACAATTTTATCTTGCATTTGTAGTGGTATAAATAACATGGTATTGCCAAGTAGTCTATAGTACTGCCTGAATATTAGGTTATTCATTTTAAAATATTTCCTTCCATCATTAAACTAAATTTCATAATTCTTAATTATACATTGCTATTAAACAACGAATGCCAAAGACCAATACTGCATCAAAGAGCATAGTTTACTTTTGTATGGCATTTTACAAAAGTTATGTAAGTACAATTTATACTGCATACTCACTACAATTTAGTTTTCAATCATGGCCAACTACAATTTATTTGATGCAAGTGTTTTTACTTACTAGATATACATTTCATAATGAAGTCAACCTGCTCACAAACAGAGAGATGTGATTTTATTATTCACAATGATTAATGAATGATTACCCTTATAGTACTGATGAACTCAATTCCTTAAAGTGACACTATCCCTAGAGCCTCTTTACCTATGACCAAAGGTTCACCAACAGTGCATAGACCTACGGCCTTAATGTCTGCAAAAGTTACTCTAATATTCTGTTTGTAATCTAATTGTATTCATATCTAACATTAGCCACAAATGCGATCTATGGCAATCTGCATTTCTTTTGAGACATCAATGAATGGCATTTAAGATCTGTGTGGACTTATTAGACTGTTCAATGACCACTGACCTGTACTGTAAACTAAGCTAATTTTTTTCTTTTTCGAAAGTAAAACCATTCAGTTAGTTAACACTGAAAATGAAGTCCCCTACCAATGAAATAAACTGAAACACAGAAATTCATGTTTGAAAGTACTCAAGAAAAAAACTATTCCCGAATATCACCCCCAACAAACCACTGCTTTTGTGTATCTGCTCTTAACTTATCTGAAAACTTTTGAACTCTAAGGTAAATTTTGTATTTTATACTTCCCTAAATACATTTGGTAGTCATACTTGAATGAAAAAATCTATATTGCAAATTCGATATGTATGTTTTAAGGAATTCATTTTACGGACATAACCAATTCCATAACAGTAGGGCAACAAACTTGAATCCCCTTAACCCAAGGATACTCTGTGCCAAGTTTGGTTAAAATTGACCCAGTGGTTCTGGAGAAGAAGATGAAAATGTGAAAAGTTCATGACAACAGACAATGCACAAATTTTTATCAGAAAAGTTCACTTGAGCCTTTAGTCAGGTGAGCTAAAAACTTATGTTAATTAATATCTGTGTACTATTTACTTGACTGAATAATGATTTCCTGTGGAAACTTCTTGTGCATTAACAAGTCTTATTTTGTATGGTAAAGCTATGTAATATGCATTCACTGCTCTTCATGATCGAATGGTTATTCTCCATTAAATCAAGTTCAGTCTGTCTGGCCTTTAATCTGCTGACACCATCAAAATTACATCAACAATTCAAGCTCGACAGCTGCCTTAGAGAGTTGCTTTTAAAATCTTATCATTTTTCCACAGATAAAGCTTTTGTTCAAGTATGATTAAAAGTCGCCTATTACTTGGGTTTTTGAAAGATCAATACAAAATCAACCTTGAATTTTGAAAAGTCGGTCTGGAAAAATTTTCAATACTAGTCAAATCTATTTCAGAATCATCTATATATATGGCCAATCAAATCATTTTGTTGTCATGTTTGATCACCATTTCCGCAACTGTCTCGTAAAATTCCAATCACAGGTACGAGCCACCACAGCTACACGTTTTCCCTTCTACAAAATTTTCTAATGACTAATAGCCATCATTATACCATAGTGCTACTGCCATTCAGACATGTAACCTTCAACGAAAAAATTGGTTTCATCCATAATTAAGCATTCTTGGAAACCCTCACTAATGCAGCCATACATTCGTTGCTGCACTGTAAAAAACATCATTTTCCTGTTTGTTCAGTCTGACAGTTGCTCATTAAAATATCTACAACAGCATCTCGTTAAGTGATAAATGTAATAAAAAGATGATGTGATGTATGCACTCATTAAGCTACTGCACTACTGTAACTTCCCTCTAATGGCATATCTAAAGATTTACTTTATTTAATAACCCCCCACTCTCCCTCTCCCAACAAACTCACTCAAAATTTAGAAATTAAGTGTATTCAATGTGGATAATAAGTTTCAATTTGTTAATAAGCTACAGTATCTTGCACTGTTACTTTAGCAAGACTCTTTGCTTGCAGAGCTATAGCTGGCTATTGTCATCCTGTTCAAACCAGACCTTGACTGAACATACAGCTGCTAATTAAATTAAATTTATGTGTAAAAATATAGTAATTACTCTCAACCACAAGTACGATCAACTTTTAAACCAAGGCAGGCTACTGATAGATAAGCTGATGTTACAGGGATTTCAACAACCTTGTTTAAAGACAGCATTTCATAAATTTTGTGGTTATTATAATGACCTTGTAAGCAAATATAACCCATCATTGGGTCATATTTTGGCTGACTTGTTTCATATCAATTGTTAGGCCTTTGTTTTTAATATACTAAATTTGACTAAGGAATGTTCCGTCTACCTGATCAATACATAGGCTCAGAGAGGTTGTGACCAGTCAACAGGGGAAGCTTACTCTTCCTAGGTACCTGATCCCACCTCTGGAATTTCCATGGGTCTGTGTTTTATGCCCTCTTCACAGAATTGTATTGTTTAGATTTTTTTTTAGATCAATCACTGTTCGTTATCTTCAACTTTTTCATTGAGACAATATAAATGTTTTAATAAAACAAAATGAAAACAAAACAAAGATTTTCCAAAGAAACAACTATAGTAATGAGTTTTGTCAAACAAATGTTTATGAACTATATTCAGATGTGTAAAGTTTTCATCATCAGTGTTGTCTTAATCTCAGGGTTCGAAATTAGCAAGAAAATAATAATACTTGCTAAATAGGAGTTAAATTGAAAAAATGCAAGTGAAAATACTTAACACTTGAAAATCTTGGTGATTTGCAAACTACGATCGTTTCATATTCGTTTAAATCCAGTTATGCATCATTTGTCATTTTTGTACTACACAGATTCACACAAACACTTCAATAAAATGACCAATTTTAATCTCCAATTTTATAGGGCTTTTCTTTTATATTCTTTTAAAAATATGGCATCAAACAAATGCTTTAAAAGTCATAAGAGTAAATTCAAAAGAAGATGTGTGAACCTGATGATAACAGTAAGATCTCTCAATGTTCTCTACAGTGCAGACTGATGTTGTAAAGACAATTAAGGTGTATGATGATCTCAGTGTTTCTTTAAACCATTAAAAATGGGAACAGGAATTTTCAATTCCAATTGTACACAAGAGATACAGTTACCAAGCAATTGATTAATTAATAAAAACAAAGCATGGAAAAAGCAATGATTCATTCATTAAATTAAGTTTGTAGATTTTCATTTTAGCTTTCAAGTGGATTTCATATCCACAGGCTAAAACTAGCCTGTGGAAAAAAGAGTTAATTTCAATCCAAGTCTGATCTAGGGAACAAAAGAAGAAAAACAAGGACAGGGAACCAGGCTAATCCATTTGCTTACCTTCATTGGTGTCAAGTCAAATAAAACTCTGATTAATTCGGACCATTGCATAGGGCCCCTTAACTATATAAAAGATACACCATTTCCAATGTGAATTTTTTTTTTCATATTAAGTTTTTTTCATTGCTTTTCATGTTAGATGAGATGTCACTGAATCTTTAATTAACATCATTATTTTTTTTAATGAGCCTGGCTTACAGAACTTTTAGAACTTTGATTAACAAGTGTGACTACTTTTTTGGAGGATGCTCTACCTTTATAACTTGTTTGAATAAATTTTGGCTGCATGAATTTCAGCTGATCACATCTCTAATTCAAGATTACAATTACTAAAAACAGATATCTAACCATTACAAATCATGTACAAGAACATATTAAATGAACATGCAAAAAATTCACATCAATTCCAAATTTACTTTAATATTGATTAACCATTCTAGTCAAATTAAATTAGACCTCAACTGAAAGAAAAAAGAGAAAGCAAAAATCAATGTCCTTCTGGGGACAGACTCCGGAAAACGGCCCCCCTACTGAGCAATTCAGAAACCATCACTCAACATCATTAGTGCAACACTGGTAAGGAATGACAAGGCTACAGAAAAATTATAATAAAACTACGGAAGCACTTTCATGTCAATAGAAATCATAAGAAACTAAAAACTAAAAAAATATAATAAAACTAGGGAAGCCCCCTCATGCCAACTGAAATAAAAAAAAAGAAGAACATATGCCAAAAGAAATCATAAGAAACAAAAAAATTAAAATAAAATAAAAGGAGGGCAGCACAGTCATGCCAACTAACATCATAAGAAACATATGTGTGAACACAGAATAGATCAAGATATCCCATGGAGACTGCATAAAGCAACATGGCCACACTTTCATCTTGCAATATTTTGTACAGTATACTGAAATACAGCATAATTACATTTTTAAAGAAATTTTAAGACACAAAAATTGAAGAAAAAAAAATTTTAATGATTTTTTATAATTTGACTGGATATCATCATTGTGTGTTAATAATATGATGATAAATTAAATCTCTTCAGGAGGAAGTAAAAAAAAAAAACGTCATAAAAAAGTAAAAAATTTCATAAAGAAGATGGGCAAACAATATGAGCGAAATGCCTATAGTGCGACAAACATGAAGATGAAAAATTAAATTTCAATTATAACAAAAATTTTCTTTGATATTTCATCTAACATTAAAGTATACTTTATGTAAAATCTCCACAATTTGCAAAAATCTCACAAAGATTGAAAATATTTGCCTATGAAATTGCACACACACTAAAGAGGGCAAAAAGAATCGTTATCTCGTACTATAACACAACTTCTTGATATGAGTGGGTCTTTGCTCCATTTTTTTTAAGGATTATCCTCAGAGTTTGCTTAAAAATGTAAATTTTTTGGTTAAAAAAAACATGGAGCAAAGACCCACAATACCTTAAAAATACACTTATATGACACGTACAATATTCACATCTTTCCCAGACTGAAATACTTGAAGTCCATTTAGTCAAGGGTCATATATCAAAAACATGATCTAAATGCCACTATTCATCAGGAGCTGCATAGCATAGTGGTTAGCGTGTTAGTCTCGAAGGAAAATGTAAACTCAGGATTTCTATTGCTAGGGTTCGAACCCCACAAATACCACATTTTTTTTTAAATAACAGAATAATTTTTGCCAAGAAATTTTTCCTCAGAAAAGTTTTGTTTATCATAATTTCATAAATTTCAATAATGAAAACTTAATTTACTCTAAATGCTAAATTCACAGACTGCATGAATACGATTTTTATATACCTGAAGCTATAGACATGCCTTAATTGTTCACCCATCTCCTTTTCACTTTTTGAGATGCCCCCTTTGAAACCCATATGATGGGATTCATAATCTACACTGTACAATTTAGTATTATGTACTCATCACATACTACAATTTGAGTCAAAAGTCTATTGTTACAGTAGTACTATGATAATTTGCTTTAAAGTGAAAAGAAAAAGCAATTCCTTATATAATCCTACAGTACATGAAATGACCCTAAAAATACCCCAATTTTCTTAAAACTTTGCTTTTACACCGAAGTCAGTGTATATGTTACTTATGCTATAAAAGAGTTTTTACATTAAAAAAACTGAGTGAGCCTCCTTCAATAGCTGCAACTCTGACATACCGAAAATTATTTTTATCACTCCCAACCTTTCATACTATTGATTTCATGAATTTCTGATATAGATTGCCAGCCTCTATAGAATTAGACAATTAATAAGTTATATCATAAGGGAAGAAATATTTGAATATTCATTAAATGTCAACACCTAGCTGGCAAACTTATCCAATCAAAAACAAAATTAATCAATCACAGGTAAACACATATATCTGGATGTATCCATGCAATGTGATTAATAAGTCTTTCAAGTTTTTTTTCTCTCAACAATCCACAACTACAGATACACAAAATGTCTACCATATATACTTATAAGTTGGTCCACATATAAGTCGGTTGTATTTTTTAAGCTTATATTAGAGGGAATGACCCTCTTAAATGCCATTCTTTTTATAACTCGCCTATAAGTCGAACAGAGAGTTTTGGTCTAAAATTCAACTCCCAAAAAACTGACTTATAGGCGAGTATATATACGGTATATGATATATATCAATTTTCCTGGCATTCTAATTAACTTCTTGCTAATTTTAGTAATGGTAAGAACACAGCATTTCTTTGGATATAAGTCCAGATGAAAACTTAAGGTAATTTTCCAATAAATATTAAATTCCTCAAATTGCAATCTTCAACTTATGGGAAAACTGATTATGGGGATATGATGAAATATGGTAGCAAAAATTTTCCTAATCACTCAAATTGTTATCTTCAACTTAAATATTCTATTTTTTGTCAACTGATTATGGGGATATAATGAAATGGTAACAAAAATTGTCCTAATAACTAGATTTTCAACTGAAAATATATTTCCCACAAGGCCTTGCATAAGTGTGAATTCTGGGAGATTTCCCATGATACTTGAATATTAATGGATCCTCACTTATTCAGACTCAATACACCACAGTTCAGAACAACCTAACATGTGCCAGACACCTCAAGTGAATTACCTAAAATCACCTACTTCATCATCTGTCTGTTAAGCAAATTGGATATGTGCTTTCATCAAATCAGTCTAGCCTAAAAAAGACTTCTGCCCTCAATACCTATAGATTGCCATAAGTTTTGCAGTCACTCATATGCACTGTGGTCTTGCCGACCAACAATTTTCTCACTGCTTGCATCATGTAGATAAGAACAAGCAAAAGCATCAGATAATTTTTCCACAGCCAAGTTAGTTCCAAATTTCTTTCCTTTCCCCAGCAAAAATTACTTTTTTCCCAATTGCCCCCCCCCCCCCTTTCCTCCTCCCATCATATGGTACTGGGTTTATAGATTGGGTGTTTCACCACTTCAGAATTCACATCTTGAAAGGTATAAGTTAATGTTATAACTATCTGCTCTATTTCAATTTTCTTTCCTACAGAAGTACAAAATTCAACACCTTTACTTTATAATTAAGAGCTTCCAGATTGTAAAGATGTAGCAGAGTTGTCTCTCTTTTACCAGTCCTATAACTATCACGTTTATTTCATTGCAACTTGTAGAAGTCTCAGTCCCTCATTTTTTTTATAGAAACAATTGAACTTGACAAAAAAAAAATATCCATAGCACAATAAGGATTTATATAACACATATTGCATATTCCCTACCAAAGTGTGTATTTTAGAGAAATTTTTTCTTTACGAAACAGAATTTACTGTTGAATCATTTTAATTTGTGGGGTCAAAATTTTACTGGTTTGTAGAGACACAATTTTGTGGCTTACTCGTATATATACACACAATTCAATGAACTGATTCCTGAGAATCATTCATTTGGATGTAAATTCAAGGGTAAGGGTGAACCACAAAATCCACGAACATTGATCCTCTATGAACAATGATGAATCCACAGTATTAACATTTTGTCATACACCTAATAATTGTTTTGGTAAACTCTTACTTCAGTCAAATGAACTGTTAACCCTGACAACATAATATTTTATAGCATCTGCATGTTGCTATTATGAAATCAAAGGGTACTGTCTGACAGTTCAAATTTCTTAAAAATATACATACAGAAAGGATACATGCAATGTTTTCCATAGTGTTTTTACAGTCTAAATGAAAGTTTGTTTATGATAGTTTTTGCTGATATTGTTCCTACGAATTTTTTCTTTGTTTTCTTTGTTGATCGACCCTCCATCACTATGTTCCTGATTAAAATGCTCCTTTTTTTCTTGTATATTTATATATATATATATATGCACATTTTCCATTTCTGACCCTGTTGTAGAGAAATTAACTGGGCCAGTCTGCAGTTTCCTCCACTTAGCCCTTTCAGATTCTTATAGACAGCATAGAAAGTTAGTAAAACACATTGTAATAATGATGAATATTATAATAGTCACACTTTGGGGTCAAGCATTAGTATGAAAATATATAGAACTAAGAAAAATATATTTCCTCACATTCCAATAATACTCAGTAATTTTGATTGTACTTTATTATCATTATTACATTTTACATTATTACAATCTGCCTTATTACATTTGTATTATTACATTTTGAAATGATTTCAATGCAAAATGTTGTCACATTTGTCTGTAACAAGTGCAATTAACACTAACCTTTTCCAGGTCCTGAAGTCTATGTTGGAGGTCTGACACCTGAACAGTAAGCTGGGTATTCTGTGCTGCACTCTCTTGTAAATCACTTTCCTGTTAAAAAGCAACATTTTAAACTTTACTTTAAATATTCATAAGTTTTACTAACACATGTCTATTTTCAATATATACAATAGGTCTCAACAGAGATATTTTAATGTGTACTTTCTTTATTGGCAATATGCAGAGATTAGATAGAACCTTCTACAATGACCCTCAGTCAACTCAACCATTTTTCTCTAAATCAACTAAGTACTCCTATCTTTACACCCCCCCCCCCCCCCCCAACTCCTCTACTTAAATGTGAATTTGCACTTGAACACTTGAAATCACTTCATGACTTTTAATTTCCTATCGGTGACTTAGCTTTCTTCTGATGACCGTTTCAAATACATATATAGTAGAATTTCAATTTAGTAGAGTCCTGGCAGGCCTATGTATTTATTTCTATATATTCAAAATTTGTTGTTTTCATATAACAAATGTTTTTAAGTATAGCAAACTTGCAAAATATGTTTCCTTTCTATATAGCAGATGACTGCTCATTAAAAAATGACAAAATCAACCCTCAATATCCATACATTTGCTCTATCAGAGTTCATTACAACCATAAAATATTACAAGACATAACCCTTTCTGCAGATTTCAGTAATGTATAAGGTTTTTATAGTAATTTGAGCTTTTTGTCAGTAATCTCATTTTGGCAATACCCTGGTTTAACTTTCCTATGAACATTTCGTAAATCTTAGATAAGAATTAGTCTTGTCTTGTTTCATTTTCCCTCTGTTTTGAACATGTATTAGGGTATAATATGTAAATTAATTAATGATAATCTTCCTACATGTTTTCATCTTTGAGGCCCTTGTGTAAATTATTGTTACTGATAAAGCATTCATAAGGCATATAAGACATAGAAGAAAATTAAATTTGGAGCATAGTCTGGAAGCATAATTTCCAGAGATGAATCAGTAATTTGTATTTTGACACACTCCGTCTGGGACAAGTATGGAATTTACGTTAATTATAACAAACAGCTCTGATGTCGTTAAAAGTTTGCCTGGGGTCCCTAAAACACTTTGCTATATCCATGAGTTTGCTTTATCCGTGTTCATAAATAATGCTTTTTTAGGGTGGAACAGAGAAAGAGAGAAATATACTGTAAATGTGTTATATGGACATTAAAAGTTTGATGATTTTGTGTGTCTTAAAATATCTGACCGTAATATACTGACCAGCTCCTTATTCCTTAGCTTTTCTCTTTTGATTTCTTCTGCTAAGGTCTCACACTCAATTTTCTTCTGAGTAAGTTCTATCTCCTGAAAAATTAATACATCAAAATTATTAGACAAAAGTAAGAAGTCTATCAGTTTTTACATTATTGGCATGCTTATAAGCTTGTAGGAGGTCCTTGCATTTTTTTTAAAATGGTATTTTATGATAC
Organism: Saccostrea echinata; assembly: GCF_033153115.1. Taxonomy (NCBI): domain Eukaryota; kingdom Metazoa; phylum Mollusca; class Bivalvia; order Ostreida; family Ostreidae; genus Saccostrea; species Saccostrea echinata. The sequence goes on from NW_026889803.1 coordinate 32,716,027, forward strand.
AGAACACAACAAAACCTCACTCTGTATTACTAACATGCAGTATTGTATGCACTTTATTTATCTAAAATATCACATAAAGAAAAACAAATCAAATAGATTGCAGCAAGCTTGCACAAGCTATTTATATTGTATGTGGTCTTCATAATGCAGAACTTCGCAAGTCATTTATACTCCCGGTGTGTGATCTGGTATAACTACCTGGTAGCTACTTATTGGAGATCACAGAAAAATGGAAATAAGAGTTGTATTATACCCAAGAGCAGACTAAGCATCCATAAGGGCCAAATCAAAATGCTTTTATGGTTCTTATATAGTCTATGCATTAGGCAAGACCATCTGTAAAACACACAATGAGAAGAACATTCTGTGTGCAATGTGGAGATATTGTATGTAACATTCATAATTAGGAAGAGAAATTTGATGGTTGTTTCAGGAAATAGGTATGCTTATTATAGGATTTTGAATATTTGGTGAAAGCTTATCATTTCCATTTACAAACAAACAGAATATGCAAAGAGAAAGTCTTTAAACACACTACACCTTCAAATCTGTGAATATATGCAAATTATTTTTTTCCTAGTGCATGATATAACTCTAGCAAGATTGCTTTCAAGGTTCTTGCATTTGGCAAATTCAATAATCATTAATTCAATGAAAAGAAATAAATCTTCACGATAAAATTGGAAAAACTGGAAAGAATCCATAATTATACATGTATAAATGTCTACAAAATGCTCACACAGTAATTAAATTATAGAAAAGGGTAATGTTTGAAAAATGACATCACTCACAAGTTTTTCAGTGTCGTCTTTGGCCTTTTCTAATTTTCCAAGTTCCTTCTGCAAGGTCTCATTGGTTGCTTCCAACTCCTTCAACTTCTTCAAATCTGCCTGAGCCGACTGCAAGAAAACCAACAAAAAAGTATAACAACCCTCAGCAAAATCAATTCCTGAAAATACCAAAGCCTTTAATGCCAAATTAAATAAAAGCTACTATGGCCTTGCAGACAATAAATTACAAGCCCACTGCAGAAGAGGAAGAAATGAAATGATATATTGCAACTAAACACAATGGAGATTTCACAGTTATTTGCACCAAGTTGATGTATTCTTATAAGTCATGTCCTTACTAGTATCAAAATACTCTCTCTAGAATATATATTTACCTTGTTGGAGGGAAGTCATGAAAAAAATATGAAAGCTAGTCTCATTGCAATACAATGTGTTAGAATTGTGTTATGAATGCCAAATCTAATGTGTCTATACACATACAAAAAAAGAAGTGTCAAATTCATGTGGGGTTCGAAGTTTATTGATTTCTGCTTCCGTACCCGTGCAACTTCCCATAGAAATCAATTCAGGCTTTGGGGGAGTCTGCTATAAAAGGGTTAATATCTTTGTTTGCACAACATTAAAAATCCACAGTCAAAGCAGTCAAGTAAACATTTAGTGAAACCTTTCATAGTGAGTGAAGTTTCCATTATTGATGTTTTATGCTAGCCTGTCTTAGAAAGTTAATCTTAAAGCATACTCTTACTCAACTGATAATTTTCTTTTAATGTTTCAAACAATCTTTCTTAGAGAAAAAAGATCAATTCTTAAGAATGCATCCTACCTTTTTGCACTTTCAAAACAAAATTATACTAGTAGTAGCCATATCCAAATCCAATCTGCACTATATACATGCAGATGGAGATTGAAACAACTAATGTGTATTGGTGTCACAAACAAAATAGCTGGCAAAGCCAAGAGTTGTGGACCCTGATCAATTCAAAAAGGTAAACATGCAGATATATTGATCCAGTAATCTATCATATTTAAACTGTCTCCGACCACAGAACCAGTACGTATTCTCCAAGCCAATGCTTTTCTACACCTCCTGCAAATTGCTTCTGCCATTTGTAAACATGCAATTCACTCGTTAGTAACCAATTATTCCTATATTGAAAATGTGGTCCATTTTTTCAGTCAATCATAAGAACATTTGAAACCACTTAAGAACTGAAAATTGCAAAAGTAATTCATCACATCTTACCTGTAAATTGCACAATACATAATCTTTTATGGAACACAAAGAACTCCTAATTATTCAGAAGTTGCTTTTTGTCATAGAAGAGAGTACTGGTGTTCTGTAGCAAATGAAATTTTGTTTTTAAACTTTTGAATGGACACACTGAATACTATATGAAGAGAACAATTACCAAAACTCCAATTGTTTGATTGAATCAATTGCATACAAGGCTACAAATGGTAATATTGATATGAACTCACTTTTTCAAAAATTGATCTTCAAATTTTAAAAGCTCCTCATTTCCAATTCAACACTACATTCAATGTATACCTAATTATAATAAAATGAAAATTCCCTTTCTCCTCAAGGACATGCATTCTCCATGTCCGCAATGACTCAAGACCATGCACAAACCAGATAAACCCACTAATTGATCTGGAATAGAAGCAGTCTAAAGAAACTAATGGATCTTCATGTTACAGCTTTGTGGTAATAAGGCAGTTGGGACAAGATGGGCAAAACCTCAGTCTTTCATCAATATAATTAACACTTTTTCCACAGAACTGACCAGCTTCATTTGGGCAGGCTAGCGCTTTGGGGATCTTCCCTACACTTTAACGAATTTTGATCGAAGCCATCATGAAAGTTCACGCTATTGTGACAATTAGTCATTTGTATAACTATATACTGCCAAAATTATTCCTCTGGCCAAGTCTTCCTATACATAAGCTTCAGAGAAGAAATGAGACAGTCTTTTAACAAAACCATAGATTCATATCATTTTCTATGAATAATTTTCTTAGTCTGAATGACACTTGGTGGAATTTTCTTTTAAGTGTTTGCGCCCTAAATGGAAAGCAGCATACTATAAAGCAACTATTTATAATCAGTATTTTTTATTTGCTAATTGTTGTCCATGAAAAATAATATTTGCAACGACCATTTCCTGTTTCATAAACATTCTAAAGCAATAAATTTTCACAACCATAAATATCTGCAAGTGAAGTGGCTTGCAATTCTCACAGATACTTACTGCTTGCACATGAAGTTTGGCTACAGTAGTTAGTACCCAGAAAAAACTACATTTTTCACCGCTAGGAGGTTGCAAATTGACCAAAATGCATTCCACACCAAATAACACCAAAACCCACAATAGGAATGTACCAATTAAGGTATAAACTGCAAGTGTTTTATAAAGCTATAGAGCTTTGAAACAGTAACTTGTCCTCGGAAATCTCATGCTATCTTGCACACTAAATAAATCTCTAGCAACAGATTACATGTACTTTCTAAGTAAAATATTTTACTGACAAGATTCTCTTTCTAGAAATGATGAGCCCCTCAACCTGCGTCACAATACAGCAATCAGTCTCCACACTATCAAGTATCTCTAAATTAATGTATCGGTAACTAGATATTTGTGTTTGCTAGAGAAATAACAATTTTCTTCCCACCCAGTAACACCTACATGTATAGGCAGAACTGTACCATCCTATGTAGTTAGGTTGTTTTCATCAGTATGGACTATGATTTTATTGATTAATTTAAAGTATGATAACATTTATTATTAAGACTTCTGAAGTTTGTATAGATCTACTACTATGAATCAATTTGGTTGGAGAAATAGTACATGTACTAGTTAAGCAAGCTGGTCAGTGGTGATAACTGCATATAGGCTGATAATGGCGACAAAAAGAACCATGGGTCCAAAACATTTCAAATATTAAGTCTGTAATAAACTTTCCAAACACCCCCCCTTCAATTTCATTTTTTAAAAAAAATATATAAATATGGGTTTTCCATTAGACATCATTTGCAGAGAAGCAAGATGAGACTTTAGAATTGTCACCAACTCAAAAATTCTTAAAGTATATACATATATACCATTCATAGTGTCAACAAGCACACAAATACAAAGGGAGAATCTTTTTTTTTTTTATCAACATAAAATCCTTACTGTACACCAATTTTATCTGAATTCATTGTACATGTATCAAATTTACACTAAGCACTACACAATACTTGTTTTAATGTTCCATGTTGAAGGATTCTATTTTTTTGCTTTCCTGTAAAACAACAAAATTTTAAGTGTTTCTCTTCAAAGTGCACACATGTATCGCATTAAATTTAAAATATGCTCTCTATTTTGAACTACAATGTAAAATTTTCTGAGTAAGAATGAAAGCAAACTCATGTGGGTTTAATACATTAAAATTATGCAGCATTAACAATGCACAACAAAACAATCAAGTAATTAATTGCTTCTTTGTACTGCAGTGGAATGAGGCCCTTCCTTATGATACAGCTACAATTCAATAATTCTCTTTCAACTTTTTCTCTAACAAATTTTGTCATATACTGCCCATTAAGTGGAAAGTCTCCTGGGAATAAAATCTTGATCTGTGATCTAAAATGATTTCATGGGGACTTAATTTCATGATTTCAAAATAACCATATTGAAATATAAAATAAAATTTTTGTCAGGGATTTATTATTTTGTTTATACATGTATAATGTTATTAATGAAATAAACAAACTTAAATTAAATTAAGCCCCCGTGAATATTTCTTTTTTTTTAAATTTACAGTAAATCCATATTTTTTGTCATCACACTGCATATTGTTCTATAACATTGAGCCATCTTTAATTTTACAAAGAATAAAGAAATTGCATGACTTTCCTGAATCCAATAAACCATCAATTAACTAACACATAAAAAACGACTAGGTCTCACGAAAATACCTTAACCCGAGCTTGCAAATCCCCACAAATGACACTGCTCAAGTCTTTGATTTTTCAGGAAGAAAAAAAAAATCCAGCAGTAGAAACTGAAATCTTGTTACGTCCCTATATATCCTGTATGATCTTCGAACTAATGGATATATAACTCTAAAGCCAATGTATTAATCTTCAGCAACAGACAACATCTACCCCTAGGTTCTCCTGAATCACAAAAAGCCATCTGATATCTCATTTGTCGAACAATTCACTGCAGTGGAAATCCGAGGCCTAGGGGCAGGATGGAAAATTGATGCAGATTGACTCTATACTGTCCACCACGTCCAAATGGTCTCTGCTTATATGTTCAATAAATCATAAAAACAGAATTGTTCCGTATGCTAGCTCACAATATCTGTCCTTCACACTCGCTAGTATTTCAGAAGAAAAAAAGAACCTCTGATCAATATTTTCCCACAAGATCAGACTGCAAAGGCTAATATATCCTCCAATTCCACACCAAATCACGACTCACTCCTTTATCACCTCCCCATATTCATGCAGAATCTTCTAATAGCTGGAAAATTCTTTAAACTCATTTCTATGCAGAATTGATCTATATTGACCAGTAACACTTTTCCAGCATTGGGTCATCACAACATACCTGTCATGAAAAGCCAAGCCACACTTAGACACATTGAGAAATACAAATAACGTAGGTGTCATCCATGTTCAATTAATGCTGGAAAATAATGTCCACTAAGCATATGATATCAATAGCAATTCATAAAATTATTAACTTCCTGTCCAATACAATGTCTTCTACAGCAGAAGGATTTATGTAGAGTGAAAGGAAATTCTCCTTTACTATGAAAACCCTTGAAAATTGATAATTTAGAGTTCATGTGTTGTTATTGGAGAGTATATCTAGGATATTGTATTTAAGAGGAGCACGAGTAGATCTAACTGTCACATCTGAAACATCATTGTAATAAATCTCATTAAGAATCGATACACCTGTCACTCGATTACATCACCTCTTGACAATGAAGTCATGTGACTGGGTGATTTTACTCTTAATAGTGTCCAGTACATATAAAAGTTCATAGACAGCACCAATAAAATTTAAGATAGAAATTAATATTTTAACTTATGACAAAGTAAATGAAAAACTTAGAATGGTGAAAATAAATATCAAAGACGTTAAGAAAATGCAAATATGTAAACCAATTCGAGCCGAATGATAGCTATTCAGTTAAAATATGAATGCAAGAATTTTTAAAATTTAGATCTAGTCTTAAAAAATGTAGTGCTAATTTAGATATTGTCTTAAATAATGAAGTGCTATGATTACAGATGTAACAAGGTTTGAAACTGATATAATTTTTTTTCCCAATGGGAATTCTAAAAGATATGAAACACTTCTGACTCATCTTTGATTTCTTACTGGCTACAGCGGTGACAAAACGTAAGATATAGTAATAATTTCATTCATGGTAATATGAACACATGAGGTAAAATCAAAAGAAGTGGTCCATGCAGAGGTAAACCCTATCAGATTTCAACAGGAAAAAAGCACATAAAAAAGGATGAAAATGTTAATCTATGGAAAAAAAACAATTGTGCACATGCAGCTTATTTTTGTGCAATATGTACTTCAGGCTTTCATTCTTTTTTCAATATTGATAGCCATATGAATAAAGCATGGCAGATTTTTAACCAAGTGATTTATAGCACCATAATTTAAAAAAAAAGAAATATGTCAATAGGACATGAATGCCCTGCCCAGGGTTCATTGGTGAAGCAACATGAAAATTTGTATTAGTGTATGAAGTTTGATGAAAACATCTTGAAAACTTCTTCAAAAATAAGTTTTAGACACAATAAATAGTAAAGTCAAAGGTCATTGGGAAAAGTCAAGGCAAAAAATAATTGAACACAGTTAATAAATTCTCACCAAATAATGTATCAGTGCATAAGCTTACATAAAATTTCTTGAATAGTTTCTTTCAAACTATTAAGCTAAATGCAAATTTAAGAAAAGTGAGGTCAAGGTCAAAGGGATGGTCAATATCAAAAAACAGCACTTGCTAAAATGTATTTGCATATGAAATTTGCTAAAGTTATCTTGAATTGTTTCTTTAAAACAGAGTTAAACAAAAAATTAAGAAAAATGAAGTGAAGGTAAAGAAAAGGTCAGGGTCAGTAAAATTGATGAAATTGAATAGCTCTCATCAGTATTTATAAGCATATGAAGTTTGATAAAAACATCTTGAAAAGTTTCTTTGAAACGTAGCTAAACAAATTTAACAAAAATGATGTCAAGGTTAAAGGAATGGTCAAGGTCAAAAAATGTTCATGAACTTGAATAGCTCTTACCAATATGTATCAGCATATGAGGGTTGATACAAATATCTTGGACTGTTTCTTTGAATATATACCTTAGCTAAAAACTAATTTAAGAAAAGTGAGGTCAAAGGAAAGGTCAAGGTCAAAAACTTGATGAAGTTGAATACTTTCTTTGAAACTGAGCTAAATGCAGTGTGACAGGAGGACGGGAAATGGACATGACAAACACTACATCACCATATTCATGGCTGGGCATAAAAAATCAAATTCACTTTTACTTCAATGTCACTGTCAATCAAATTTTATACATTTATTGACTGGGTTTGAGGGCAACATGCATTTTGTCAGACCCAAGAACAAAACTGTTTGCCTGAGGCCATTAGGCCCAATTCACTATACCCAATTCATACATGTACAGGGTTATGCAATTTATTTCAGGTCATGATGGAGCTATATTTTAGATTTACAATAAAGATGAATAGTCTATAAAGTCATTCATTAGAATTCTGTGCAATGTAAATACTTCCCAATGAAGTTATACTTTTTTTTTCAATATTTGGGATCAGATTGGTTTATTCATATTTCCTGAATCAAAAAAAAAAAAAGAAAAAACAACAACAAAAACAATCAATGATCTGTAATTTCTGATATAAAATATCCATCATACTTAGATACAACAAAATGCATGTATCAAATCAGTCCTGTCTATTGATAACAATGAAAGCTGTGGGGAAAAATGAAATTGACTGAATTCCCAAGAATTTGAATTGGGTAAACCAGAAGTCTCTAATGATACTGTTGCTCTACTGCTTCAGGCTTGATTGGAGCATGCATTCCCCTTTTGAATTCTGAACTGACACTGAATACTCATTTAAAACAGACAAGTTGAGACAGACAGAATGCTTCAATAATTTCTGAGAATTAGCACTTTGAAATAATTAAATATATCATGAAATAATACTAAAATGAATGCACATTTTGAATTGGCTTGAGAAATTACTCCGATTACAGTAACCATGGCAACACTGCTTACTAGTGACATCAAAAGCAAGCAAGTAACGAAAATCAAGTATATTGGTGTAGTTAACATTTCTTTAAATTTGTTTAAAAGGAGACATAAGCTTAAGAGAGGCATTGATAAACGTGTACTTATCATCTTCAGATACCATGGCAATACAATTCCTCACAAGTATAAAATTGATATACTAATTTATACACTTTGATATTCACAATTCATTTAGGGATATAGAAACGATGGCAATACTGTTCAAAATCAGAAGAAATACACTGTATAATGTATCTTGATCAAGTTCACTTGTTAACCAAGTTTATTGTTTTTTTTTGTTTGATTGTTGTTGTTTTTTTTAACTTCTTATGGCCTAGAGAATTTTTCATTCTTTTTGAGACACAAGCAATTGCTGGTGGATGGCTGCAAATTTAGACCTGTACTTGGCACTGGAGAGGACAGCTAAGAACAGAGAATGGAAATCCCTAGTCCTTGCCCTTTGTGCCTCCGGGTGCAACAAGGACTAAGTAGGTAGATAGCTACTTGGCACTTACAGCCATTGAATAGTGAGAGATCTTTTTTGTGACAGCATCTACTGTAACACAGGACTTCAGCTTAAATGGTCTCTTCAGAAGGACCAGTCTCCACATCCCACAGTGGGATTCGAACCTCTCAAATAAGGATCAACTCCTTACACCATACTGCAGAATGAAATGCTCTAACCAATGCAACACATGGGTGACAACAAACACACAAAATGTACTTGAAGTAGCATTTGAAAACAGATGGACAGACAGACAGTCAAACAGCTCTAGACAGAGGAATAGTACAGACCAATAAAGTTGCAAAAGCTATTTTATATTTGAAAAGGATTTGGATAAAAAAAGGTTTAATATATCCAAGTTTGCACATCTAATTTTAGTATTTTCAGATCAATGCAAGAATGTCTTCGTGTCCTATTATTGCCAAACACCTATAAATTGCAGGACTGATTTTTTTTTTAATTGCTTGACCTCAGCAGCATACACAAAGCATCAAGATTTCAGAAAACATAACTTCCAAAAATTGAATAAATGTAGTCATGATAAAACTATAGATGGTACATTGTAGACTTCTATAGAATTAATAAAACATGGCAACATAAAATGACAGAGACAAGCCCCTGAACCTTTGCAATGGAAGCAATGGAAATAAAAATGGCAAAGTGCACAACACAAGATCACACAGACAGATCAAGTCAAAGTGCCCCGCAAAGGCATTAATGGTGGTCCTACTTACCAATGAGAAGCGACTCTGGAATTATAACAAATTACATCCATACATAAAACTATCCTCTTATTTTCGTATTAATATAAAATTTTCCCTTTCAGGGTTTATTTCCTGAATTTATTGATAACCAAGTAACATTTTGGTTTCTTGAACAAATCTGGTTCCCACTAATATTTCCCACAGGAATTTGTGATTTAATTCAACAAAATTAATTACCTCTGCCATGTCTTCCTAAGAACTTTTAGGCTGAACGGAAAGAGTGGAGAGTTTTAGCACTTATGTGACAAAATACTGTCACCAAAGTGACCCGACTCTCCCTTATGCTGGTCATACTTATTGATTATGACTTCTTTTAGACTCCTTTTAGTAGTAAGGCTTAACTACTGATTTCCATGCTAATTATAAACATTATAATCATTATGATGGAGGGTTGGTATAATAAATTCTTTGACTTGATATTTTTATTCCTTCACTTAATTTACATATTAGCGATTTTTAGCTCTGATATTTGAACAATAAACAAATACATATAAAAGTGCACTTTAGTAGATCTACAATATGTCAAAAAAATATGGGTCACTACCTGTATGCATTTCTACTTTTGTTCAAAATTAATACACCAATAATTCTTCATTCTTTACCAACTTATGTCCTGTTCACATGGAGATTTTAATTTGCAGTAAATTAATGCGAAGTAAAATGATGCGAATTAAACTAATGCAAATTAAATTGCGTTCACACGACAGCTAATGCGAAGTAAACTAATGCGAATTATAATTTTATTTCTACAACAAGGCTATTCAGTGAGGCTATTATGACGTCATTTACAAAGCACGTCATATTGTGCAGAGCAGATATGATTGACATAATGTCATAGTGTCTGTACATATTTTAGTGATTAACATAATTTTCCCTTGTTTTCAACTCAAAAATAGCACAAGTACTTATACTTGACCATCGTCATGTGGCCTGTGACTTAATTCTGCTTTTACGCATGCATCAAAATTTAATTCGAATTAGCTTCGCTTAGCATTCACACGGAGCTAATGCGAAGTAATTTAATGCGCAGTAAACTAATTCGAATTAAACTAATTTGCATTAAATTCTCCGTGTGAACGCGGACCAAATTTAATTTGAAGTAACTTACGTTTAATTCCAATTAAACTCTCTGTGTAAACAGGGCATTAGTTACCATAGTCTCAGTAACAGAAACTATCATCGTTAGAAACCCACAGAGATTGGCTAATCTCGCATACGCTTAATGATAAGTGTATGTGAGATTGGCCGTGGGTTTCCGACGATGAGAAACTATATGAACACATGCTTATTGCTAACAGGAACTTTTTGATTCCACATACTAATTATTTCATCATCCATAGAATAGATTTTAAAAAATAGAAATATTATCATTTCTTATATTTTGGATGACCTGATTATCTCCAAATTTAAGAAACAGCAGCATTACATGTCCCAAAGGCCAAAATCTTACATTGTCTTTAAAAATATTCATAATTGCAAATCTCTATTTTTTAATTTCTTTGTGTTAATTCTGCTAGGTCCAAGCTCCTTGAACTAATTAATGATTAGCTTTTGCTTTCCTCCTCTAGAATTTTTTTTTTTTTTTTTTTGGTTGATTTAAGAATATTCTGGTGAAGACCAAGTAATAATGATAGAATAATTTTAATGGTTGCAATCGCAATTATCTTGACAAGGAAAAGGGATGAGAAGAGAAGAGTCTCTCCAGTCCATCATTGAGCTTTAACTTAACGGCATGCAATATCCCCTCACTGTCATTTGTATTCATTACTTTATTTAGGACAGGCCATTGATTCAGAACTAAATCTGCCCTAATCTTATGAAGCAGACAAGAAAAACAAATTTAGACCTAAAACTGGAATGAAGAACTATGCTCTTGTACTATGAAGTACAATCTGAAAGCCCCTATAGCTTCTAGCTAAATGCATATGACCAATTCTTAAATTACTATGGTGTGACTTTTTTTCATTGTCTGATTTTCATGGAAAACCATTCATCAAAATCCTATACAGTATTTCTTAATTTGGTTTGAAAAACAGTCTTGCAAATTTATTATTCAAAGGGGAGGACATTTTTTGTACTGAATCTGTCCTTTATCTATTTCCTTTACTGCCAATAAATTGTTAACATAGCATAAACTACATACATCAAACAACCTGCAGAAATCAAATAGTTTCTTTTAAAAAAAAAGAAAGTTCAAAAAATTTGATGACATATATCAAATTAAATTCTACCATACCAGATAAGGAGAATTTTAGTGAGGATTCTATAGGAATTATTAGCAAGCGTGTTGAGATCACTAAAATTGAATATCATTAATAATTCATTCTGAGTAGGAGGTAAGACTTATCTTTCAAGGAAGTATATAATCGCTAAAATTACCTGTAGCAAAAATTATATATCAATTTTTAAGAACAATTAAATCACTAAATTTACATCTCGCTAAAATTCCATGTATATGGTATGTTCTTGGCAAAACATTAGAAATACTTAATTGATAAGGTTAAAATGTCAGTGTTAATAGCAACTAAGATACCACTGCATTACAATTAAAATCTTTCTACCCTATAGGGAAATGATAAAAGCAAGCTGAAAAATGTTATTATTGACAAAATTCTGCCTGTTAATATCCCAAGTTAATCGTAATAAACCCACTGACAAGATTTGAAAAACTTTTCAACTGACACTTACCACATTTGGTCTAATCTTGGCCAGTTGTTTTTCCATCTGTAGCCTCTCTTTGGCTGCCTGCTTGATAATGGTCACTAGTTCCTCCTTTTCTTCATACATTTGTACATTCTGTTGACAGAAATCACAATTCAACATCATAAAATCCCCGTAAAACTGGTACAGATCATTTGTTCACACTCGATCCTTGCAACAGACATGATGAACCTATGCAGCCAACCCTCCTGCTAATGACAGGCTATTAAATCTCACAGGTATATATAGAATTTCTTCCATTTTTACATATATATACATATAAACAGGTACAACTTTTTCTCAATCTGTCGATACATCTTTTGGACGAATCTCGTGCTGTGGGTTGATTTAATTTACACGTATGTTTGCATGAGTTTGGATTATGTAACGACTCAGGTGAGGATGTGACTGCAGACTGTGTTTATCACTAGATGATAATTTGATAAAGAGTATCATTGACAAACAACATGACATTTCAGTCCTTCAATGTATAATAGATAAGTTGCCAAAGACTTATCAAAACAGTGTTGTATACCACTGAACCTATCCTACAATATTTCTCTCTTTATTTTTAAAGTAATTTTTTATTAAATCTTATGGAAGGCACTCCTCAGTACAATTCTATCAAGGATTTTTTCCACACAGTTTTTAATATATTGTTCATGATAAAATAACAACAACAAAAAATCATTAAGAAACTTTGTAGTTGCTTGCTGTCGTAATGGGACTCAGTGACTGAAAAATACTGTGGTTTCAATGATATTCATACATGGGCAAAATTCACAGTTTAAGGATTCATAAATTCAGAATGGTCATAGAAATCAAATTTTCTGGTCTTTTTTGTTAAACTTCATTCTTTCTCTCTGTATATATACTTAAGCTGGAACCTTCACATTAACAGTACATAAATAGTTAAAAGCAATAAAGAGATTACTCTTCAATTTTATATTATTTAATTCATACAAATTGATAAAAAGTCAGAATCTTCACATGTTTACAACATGGTAATAATAAGGGTGAGGAATTCCATACCAGCCCCACTGTAACTCTGAAGCCGCTTAAATATCGGATATCAAAAATAAACATAGTTAAAAACAATTAAGTAAATGTACTTTTATTTCTCCAATGTGATTAATATTAACTGTACTGGAAAAAAATACACCCAGACTCCCTTAGTTGTAGATTTCTGAACATCCATCATCAAACCTACCCATGCTCGCTGAATACGAGTGCTAAAATGGATGAGAAACAAGCCCCTATTGTCAAGGGCTTTAAAATGGTAGCTAGCTAAGGACTTTCATAACAAACATATATTTTTTCCATGGCCAGAGATTTTAAAGAATGTTCATCTGAAGAGGAGTGGTCAAAAAAAAAAATCACAAAAATATAAACCACTATAGAAAATTGAACAAACAGGTAGTTGGCTATTTCTAACAGGTGTTTAATGATAAATGTAGGTTATTATCGGGTGATCTGAACGAAAAGAAATTAAATAATTAAACGTCAACTTCCACTCTTAATTACTGAAAGAGTATGTAATTTACATGTATATCTTTACATATCTACCGCTTGCCTGGACTCATACTAAAAAAAAACAACGTATTTTTAATAACGACTTATTCACTGTTTCTTGAATTCACGGATTTATTAACACCGTGAATATAGCGAATATTTATACCGCGAGTTATTTTCCCCCTATACAGTATATGTTTAATGTGCCACAGACTGAGCATGGATCCTACAGTGTCTTAAGGTCCTGGCAGGGTCACACAAAGAAGTACATGTGAAAGACTTCTTTTTTTTCTTTTACACTGTGTTAGGGTGTAATTTTTCTCTCTTTTCCTCCTTCCTTTTTTTTGTCATCTTGTATCGAGTTTGATGCTTAGATTGTGTAACTGCCTATTGAGCAGAACCTATATCAGCCAAAATCTGAATGGTAGGGAAATTCAGAAAACCCTGTCTGTTGTGTATCTGAGCATCTATAAAATTTGATAGAATAAAGGCAGAGCTTTGTAATTTTAACAACTAATAGAAAACAACTTCCTCTAATGATCCATTCCAAATATATTATGATATCCTTCCCTGGGGCTCAGTGCAGGGGGTCAAAATCTCTATTTTTGGCCATTATGCATTTTTACACTAAGGCTCTGGAAAGAATATCAGTTTGTTAAAAAAAAAAAAGTTAATAAAATTCAATTTAACATTAAATTGTGGTAATAATTTTTATAATTTAGGCCTGTTGTGAATAGAGTAATTGTGAATTTTCTACCCGAATTTTTATTTTACGATAGATAATTTGTTTTGCATAAAGCAGGTGATAATCAGTGTTTGACCATAAGTTTGTTCGAGTTTAAAAAAAAAAAATCAATTATTAATTTTATGGATTGACTCAACAACAAAATCTACAATATATTGGTGTTCAATGATTAATGATGAAACCACAGTATGTCTATTTCAATTTTGTTATATTAAACTGTAATCTTCAATTTGCCAAATTATGGAGCTAATTCATATTTTTATACTTTAATTTCTTCAAAAAAAAAAAACACTGTGTAAATTCAGGTTTCTTAATTAAATCAGATTTGAAATGTGCAATATTTAGTTTACAAGCCTTGAATTATGCACCTGAAGTCCGATGAGTATCACACCTCAAGTAGAGAGACTATGTACACTAAAAAATATTTAAACTAACCTGAATGGTTTTTCATCAAGTCCTCCAGATTAATTTATAACCATAAAAACTGTTTAAATACAAGTGGAGAAATTTCTTTAAAAAATTTTTTTAGGATGTAAAATTTTGCACTTAATTGGTGCAATTCCTTCCTTTGCATAATTGTAGTTTATAAGCATTTTCTTCCCTATGAGCTTGCAGGAAAGGGTATATCTATATATAGATACAAGTATTTTCAGTCCTGGAATTCTTATCAAAATAGATGATTTTGCCCTGGAATTCTTATCAAAATAGAAGATTTTGCCCTAATTTATTGCAATATATTCTATTTTTTAAAGAATACTTAAAAACTGATGGAATTATTATGAATACCAAAAAAATTCAGTCTTTAATCCGACTTCTTTAAATGTTTTCGTAAAATGTTTTCGAACAGAAGGTGCATAGGAAAAACATTTCAATGGAACGACTGTTTTCCAGTATAAGTTTATATAAGTGAGAGACTATAGCCAACATTTACCTCTGGACCAAGAAAGTCGGCATTGCTGAGTGTATCTGCCAATTCCTGACATTTTTTGCGTAGTTCCTCAATCTCGCGATCCTTTGCTAGCATGGCTTTGGCATGGTCTGCGAGATCTTTTGCCCTCTGCCTTGCAAACAGTTTCTTCATATGGTCAGATTCTGGTGGACTCATCTCTTCTTTTACCTTCTAAAAGCAAAACAAGGAATACTTGTTATTTTCATTTGTGTTGATAAATTGTATAGCCTTTTTTCTTTTGCTACTTGAATATTTTAAATGGAAGCCAGGTAGCCATGTTGTACCTTCATGTTTTCTTGCTGGAGATGCTTCGCTTTCTCTTCGAGACGTCTAGCAATGGCTGCAAGTTCCGCATTGCGTTTTTTCAGTGTTTTAATTTTCTCTTCCAAAGGTTTCTGGTCATCTTTTTGTCGTTTCTGAAAAAAAAATTGTACATTTTTGAAATGTGGAAATTTACCCAAATTTACACATATTATTTTGATGAATGAAAATCAAAGAGAGGGAGATAGAATTCAGACATACAGCATCGTCTGAAACCAACTCAATTGTTGATGTGACCTCATGAAATTCGAAACTTAATTTGGATGATTTTGTCCTACAAATCATTTTGTTCCATGTGTCAAATCTACATAGTGTAAATTCCTTTAGAAATGTCAGATCATAGAAGTAATTTACTTTTTTGGTCTTGAAAATTGTATTATGTCAAATATTGAATTTTTTTATAAAGATGATTGAAGACAGAAGAGAATTAACTTGTTCCTTCAATAATTAGAGAATTTTTATAGTTGATGAGTAGAAAGATGTCTTCAGTTTGTCGTGACGAGAAGATAATTCTGCTCTGAAGAAATACTGCATCACAATTAATTCAATACTTTACATGGTTTACAAAAATTTTCTTTTTATAACCTGGTATTTTAATGAAAAAAGTTCGAAACCATACTATCTCTAGCACGTGTTAAGATTACACTTTCCATAGGTCGCAGCCCATTGAGTCGGGTTATGCGAAACATGCGAATATCATAGGCTTTAAAGAACATTCAAGGAAATTTTTAAAAATATTACCGTAAATATAAATAAATTAGAGAATATATTATTCGATAACTTGGCTAGTTTCGATCGCGAGTTGTCTATTACAGTCGGGCTAAAAACAGCAATTGTGCCATGCGGGGAAGTTTTCTTTTTCAGATCGATGGCTGTGTTTACAATCGTAAAATTAAGAAAATTTCTTTAAAAAGTTTTTATAACATTTATTTGGAAGACTGCAATGAGGGTTAACATTTATTTCATCCACACGACCAGTCGGTCTAGTTCACGAACTTTTGACACGACCGGACCTCTCTTTTACTAGACTGGGTCAGTCGGACGTGCCTTAGTGTCAAACCCTGAATGGCGTATCTTAAGTAGTGTCCATGTGAGCCAAGGGTACAAATTAATTTTTAAAAAAAAACTATAAAAAAGAAGGTAACATCAACCTATCAAATACTTATGCAAGTACATGTATTTAATATTTTCTAGAGAATGTTTTCACATTAGAAGCATCAAGTACATTTCAGAGATTATATTTGATGCATAGAAAGTTCCTGTCATTCATTCAATGATGATGGCATCTTATTTGTCAGCATCACTAGAAAGTCCAAATTTTGTGTAAAAATGTCCTAACTTAATAGCATATCAATGTTAATTCTGCCAATGATCACCAAGAATGAAATTGTGACACATAAATGTGCCATATAAGCTGTATAATATTTAATTTTGTTTCCTCATAATTATCATTTGGCCCAAGTACTGTAAAATCACTCATTTTCATGGGGGTTTAATTTTTGTTTTGTTGCTTTGTGGTATAAAGAGATACATTAATTCATGTCCTCCATGAAATGTTAAAATTCCATTATATATCTTCAACCATGAAATCAAATCCTCACCAACAAATAATTTTTTCCACTTACCATGAAAATTTGACCCCATGAAAATCTGATTTTGCAGCCAGTACACATGCAATAACAAAATTATTCCTCCCATAACTTGAAAATTAATGTATATGGTATTTCATGATATTTTAACAACTTAAATTAGAATTCTTTGCATGCAAACAATCAATCATCCTTAAAAAAAAAACAAACAAGCTTTTAGATGCTATATTCCCTTTATATCCCAAATCTGAAAAGCATCATTAGTGTATTCTAAAATTATTTTAACCCAGAAACCAAGCAAATCTGAATAAGAGATGTACGTCACTTCACCATTCAACCTATTAACAATCAGCAAATATTTTCCAAAGTCTATTGCACTTGCAAGTACCAAATAAGTGTAATTTCATTTCATTTCATTTATATATCTCAAGACTTACAATATATTATCATGATTATGCCAGGAAAATATGTTAGCATAAAAAATTGAAATACTCAAAATAATAAAATCCGTAGTAATATATATTGTAAAATGGAAAGGGATAAAAACCCTGTTTATAAATGGGAATCAATTTGTCCCCCACCCCATCCCATCACAAACACACATAGTTTGCAGGATCATACATAAGAAATTTTTCACTTGTCATACTTGGTAGAACTGTATCAGGATAATAATTAAGTAAGCATATATAGATAGCATATATTCAAGGATTGCCTTCTGTATCTGATTAAAAAGAATGTCAACAATGTTTTTATTAGTGGCCATGGCCTACCAGCTAGTCTATTGATCACATCCATATATCATAGTCAATAATACGGTAGCTAGCTATTTTACAGACCAATCAACAAAACCAATATTTGATTTACAGTTAATGCATGTGATTGCATGCTCCTTTGACCAATTTCTGATTAGTAGAAAGCTCAATTAATACGATACACAAAGATATTTTTAAAAGGAAATTTTGAATATTTTAACCACTTGGATATAACAGGCTCATTTTTCTTTTGCTATAGGTATAATTTACAATGCATTCTTTTGATTATATGCAATACACTGCTGCACTCTCAATGCAACAGATCATAGCTGTTACCTAAAAAATGTGTTATGCATGTTACATACAAGAAATTTTACTAATAAGGGAAAATATTTAGATGGAACCATATACAACTGCTAGGAAAAACATGTCTACATCATATAAACTGTCTTTGAGAACACTTTGAAAGACCCATTTTGTCATAAACCTGTCGTAGCCAAGAAACGTTTATAATCAATGGGCAAAACTCCTGTCATTTTGACAACTGCCACCATGGGGATTTTTTTTAGTATCTGGTCATGCTGTCCGACTAACTTACGATTAGTAAAAGGTGAGGAAAAAATATAGAGAAAAAAATTACCTTTTGGCTTAGAGTTTCGTGCTTCTGGAAAGTCAGATGTTAATAAATTCACTGGTCAGTTATAACAATGTCGTTATGTTTTGCCAGGTACTGATGACTTGAACAACAAAATAACGCCCCCTAGACATTGGATGTTTAGTGTCAAGTGATTCACAACACACTTTTTTTTCCACCACATTTGACACAAACCCTTTTTCCTCTATTTTTTTTTTTTGGCCAGTGTCAATACATATTTTGACTGAAAACAATGCAAAGCATCATATTCTGTCAATTTTGTCTGCACCATATGTTGGGTGTATAATCATGTACATCATGGATATATATATAATCATACAGGTATTAAAGACAGGCAAAGGGCCAAATACATCTCATGGATAGTTGTCTTTCCAATCTCTTATTTTTGCAATTTTTAAGATTATTTTAATACTTTATTCCTATCAGTATGTGGTGTCATAAGTAAGATATGATGCAGGCAATATTTCAATCGATGATCCTTTTGTGAAACTTATCAATCAAGCAAGTAATTTTAAGTTAATGTGATGATGTTAGATGGTGGAACATATATATACATAAAGATAAAAGCTATTGTTTTGTAAACCATATGACTTTGAGAGTCCAGATGACCTTTCATCAATTAAGTAAAGATTTTATCATGGTCTGAAGAAAAGAAATCTTTTATTGTATGTTTAAATGGTGTAAGTTAGGGCTTAGAGGAAAATACCTGTAGATAAGAAGTATCAAATTTAATAGTGATTAAATTACCCTACTACTCATCAACAACAATACTATAGCTGTAATTTCATAGCTCAAAACAAAATCTGGCCTTCTTTTTCTTTTTGCATTTTTGTGCAATTGGCAATCAAAGAGGGAAAATTTTCAATATTTAACTTATCAATTTCTGCCCGATAGGGAGAAATGATGGTATAGAAAAAAAGATCAAAGAAATCATGGAGGGCATAGACTTCTGTGATCAATATATATGTAATCAACAAACATTACCAGGTAGAAGGAGAAAAATTATTTTCTGCTCAATAAAATACCAGGGTTTATATGCCAAATGACAGTTAATGAAAGTGGCTCATTACGGCAGAGTTATCTCCTCTGGCAATTGGAAATCAACATGTGATAATTAAACCACTGGCCGATGAATTTTATTCTGGAAGAATTCAAACAGAAGATATTTTCATCTGACTGTATGGTAGTGTGAAATATAACAGTTATCTGAAAAAGTCTCTCCCTTTATAAAATGTCCTAACTTAAAAATTCCACCTTCAATCAGCATCTATACTGCAACTTAAATTTCTATGACAAAGTAAACCTTTCATATGTAAAATACCAATAAATTATTTAATATTTCTTTCAAGACACTGTAATCAGGATGAGAGGTGTATATATATGTTTATTATTACTATCTATGGCAAAGCTCCAAGTAATCTATCAAGCGATTATTGACAAATTACCTGCCCTTTTGTTAACCTTTATTAATTTGTACTACATTTTATATGTGTATTCATCCATCTGAGCAACTTTTGATGAGGTCCATTTGCTGACTATAATGTGAGTTTACCACAAGGAAACCAAATATTTGTTCTACTAAGACTGATACTGCAGATCATGTGTTAGATTATATGTATATACCGTAAATCTGGAAATTTTTACTGTAGATAAATTTTTAACAAATTTGCGTGTGCATTGCATTCGCAAAAATATTTTTCTTAAAAATAAATCAACAACAAAAAATGTAAACAAAAAGTTTGCTGACAGCTGGTGGCAATTTTTTTTAACCCAGTGAACAGGTGTTCATAAGCATTAGACAATTTAAAGCGACAGTACGGCTGCAAAATGTGTGCTTTTTCATCCAAATTTACCCAATATGTCATTAAGAAATAAGGTATAAACTTGATGTAAGCAGTTTGAGAAACAGAAATATTCTGTACTCAAACAAAATTAACGTAATTAGAATCTGCCGGAAAATCAAGGGTCGTACGAACTGGAGCAATCTTAGATCTGTTTATTTGTACCACGTGAATTCCAAAACGGCACGTGCCTACACTGTAGAGTTTACAGTTATAATGAATATTAGGTGAAGGCAATTTTCAAAAACACAAATTATCATAACTTTCTGATAAAATAATCTAAAATAATAATCGTAAAGATTTTAGTCTGTATTCAGGCAAATTTAACAGAATTAAAAATACACATGTTGACGTTTTGTGTATTGGGGTCCGAGAAAGGAAAAACCAACTAATCATACGTTATCGCGGCAAATGTCAAACAAAATATTTTTCTGCACAGTTAAAAAAAATTAGCATTTCAAATGGCAACAATGTTTATAAGTCAAAGATGTATTTTTTATGTTGAGTTTACACTATTTTTTTTTCTTTGAAAGCGACGGAAAAATGAGAAATGATAACAAGTATCAACAAACCTGTCGAATAGAACCTTCGAGAGCCCTGCTTGAGTGTCGTCGAGTTCCCGTTTCTTCCTTATCCAGCGATTATATTAACCCCCAAACTAAATTTTAGCCAGGAAAGTTGCTTTTTCAAGTTCTATTTTCAGTTTCTTTTTATTTTTAGTCGACTTTGTCAATGTAGTAGGCCTACCGGGATTCCCTCTCTAACCATGCTGTTTTGTTTATGAAAACTACGCATGCGTGCATAGCATGGAATGTGGAACCCCGAACACGTTGCGATGTATATATTTACGTCCCATAAATAACTATTAATTTTAATGAAATAATCCAAATTATTTAATTGTAAAAGTTGTAATTTTCTGAAAGTTTATACATTTATGAGTAGTAAAAAAATTCAAAATCTTGTCGGAAAATTTTATCTAGTCAGTTTTTTGATGAGATGCGCCGTACTGTCACTTTAAGAAATCTGTTTATACTACAAGCTAATTACCCGTGATAATCCGTGCATGGAAAGTGTCTTCACTACATTCGTGTCTCTTTAATTATTTCTCCAAGAAAGAGAGTCCAGTTTTATTCATATTATGTAACTCAATATTAATTAGACGTTTTTTCTCTTCTTATACCCGGTAGAGAATGTTTTTATTAGAAGGTTAGTTAAAGCTGACATCATTTTATGTACGTGATTTAATAAAATGTTATGACAACTTTAAACAGTTTAGATGTTTTATTGCTTTTAATATTTTTATCTGATTATTGAACGTTGCAATCTTTTAATATTGTATGTACAAGCGTAATTTATTGTATGTATATATGCATGATTTATAATCTGATTATTGAACGTTGGCATCGCTTAGTATTGTATACGTACGAGTACATGCGTGATTTATTGTATGTACATGCGTTCCGTATAAACTGTTTTGAAAATTCTAAGCGCTTTTCAATTGAACACCAATGGCAATTCGCAAAATTTTGAAACGTAAAAATTAATCAACAGCTTTTTGACCCAGATTCGCAAAAATAAATCGACGTAAAAATTTCCAGATTTACGGTATACATATCACAGAAGTTTTGAAAGGCTTGACAGAAATTTTTTTAATTTAACTAAACATTAATGCTTATTAAATAAAATGTATGAAGAAATCAATATAAATTGTCTTAATCAGAAAAACTGCTCTTTGTTTACACATATTTTAAGTGTAATATGTGTTATGTGCACAAGTAAAAACCTCCACATGTAGATGTGCTCTGCATTCACCAATGCTCATACAGATTCCAATGGAACAGAAAGTGCCATTTTCTACCGTAATTATCTAAGTGGCACCATAAACAATACACAGGTACTTTAGCACATGTATAAACTTGGGGAGATTATAGCATGTATCCTTTTCAATTTAATAACCATTTAAAGTTTAACGACATAATTTAGTCCACATTGTTAAGTGTTTCAGATTAGAAGTTGATCCTTGTTTTTTAAATGCATATCAATAACACAAATAAGGTTAAACGTTTAGGCTTGCCAATGTTTGGCTTATAATTTACGGGCAACATTGCAAAGGATTTGCATACCGATATACATTTCAAATGCATGATATAATACTGTGCAAATACTCAGTTTACATGCAAAAACTATTAAATAAACCAATCATGTGATGAAATGGAAGTTGTCAAGAGTGAGATCTATTCATAATTCAGAGCATTAATTTCCAAAATAAATCAAATCAAGACAAATGAGCAATGCTGTTTTAAAATGCATTGTCAAAACATTACCAACTGTATGCATTATTTCCAAAAATTATTTAATGATTGGTAGAAAGATTAATCTAAATGTTTTGTCATACACATAAACATATACGGTAAATATTATATTTATCACTCTGAGTTGGATATTCTTACCAGCGAGTCATTTTCTGTTTTTAGGAGACCAATTTTACGTTCGAGCCTTTGTGTCTGAGCCTGAAGCTCAGCAATTCTTTTCTGAAGGTGGCGGTCTTTCTCTTCTGACGATCTTCGATTCTGCAAAAAAAAAAAAAAAAAATGAACAATTCAATTAAAACAAAAAGTCATAAAAGATCAGTCCCTTACAAAACCACCTCTTGTTTCATACAGTAATACAATATACCCACCATTACTACAGCTTTACGTATTCTATTATTTTCCAGTTCGATGGCATTATATTACCCATGCCTTACACTGGGTACATCATTTTGCAGGTTTAACCTATCAATGGAGGTTTTAATCTATATTCCCTTGAACAAATCAATCATGAGAATTGGAACACTATAAAGTCAAGAGATGTAGTGGAGTATACCGTTGACAAATGAAACAGGTAATTTGTCAAAACTTTTCCAATAATTTAAAGGTAGACCTTGCATAAAAAATGAGAAATTGTAAAAATCAACAGGAAAAATTTCTCAACAGTCAATTCAATTCTGATAACAAAGAAAAAATCAGGTTGGTGTGACTAAGAATATACACATGGGTATGTATATTTTCTTTGCCCACAAACTTTTGATACTTTTTCACACACAATCTACGCATTTCATTCAGTATGTCTCTTTTACAACCTACTCTTTTTCAATAAAGTATTGATCCAAATTCAAAGATTTATTTGAACACAAAAAAATCTTTAATTTTCTCAATACAATGACCTTTTTTTTTGACAAGCAGAGTTCTAAAACTTACATTTGATACAGTATTTTATATCAATTCAGTTATGTATCCAGGTAATAGAATTCAATTCACAAAACCAATGCAGTTAGGATTTTTTTTTGTGGAAAGCAGCTGCAAATGAAGGTATGTATAACTATATAAATCCAGATTAAGATAAGTCCCTCTATACCCCATCACCTGTATCAGAAATATACGTACCATCTACATTAGAAATACACACAAGCTCAACCCCAAACATCCGGTACATTTTCTGTTTGATAAGCCATATTTCACTGAAAGGTAAGAGCGATGAGGCACACCATATGGTGACACTCTGATTCAATCAATAGGGAGGTACATTTATCATATAAATTTTATAGATTTTCCCATCATTTCAATTTTTATTCTTTAACCGACAGATTGACAGGTTGCAGGATTTTGTGAATTAGCATTTGTCCACTAGTTAGGTCAAAGGTCAAGGGAAAATACACAGGTGTATGATTGTTATTTAAAAGTAACTTCCCGTACGAAAGTTTGAGGCGGAATAGGCACGGCTTGGGCACGGCTAAGGCACGGAACCCGCACGGGTTTTTAAAAAGCCGTTCGGGTTCTGCATGTCCAAGATACGGACACGGATTCTGAGTCTGAAAGTGAGGAATCCTCGCTCACAAAAACCTGTGTGGAGGCACGGAATCCGTGTCCCAGAGAGACGGTTTTTAACTCAAGTGGGTTTTGCTTCAAACTATTTATTTATATCTCACGGCTTTTTACTGAGCATGCTCAATCATAACTTCCTTTATTTGAATATTAAATTGGAGGGATTCATGGTCATGAGCTAAGAATGTGTCTTTTTTACTATAGTTAAAGGATATTTAACTAATAGATGTCAGTTGGAATTGTATTTATGTCAGTCTGGGATGATTTCATCACTTTTGAACTAAATGCAGTAAGTGTAATATAGAATAAATAAGTCATTTTCAATTTTCATGAAATTTCTGTATTGCAGTGTTGACAATGAACCTGATGAAATAGTCCTTGTTTATTTGAATGACTTTAGTTGGACTTTCACTAATTAATCCCTAGACATTTTATGGGTCATTTATTATTACTATGTTACAGAAAGTTTATTTAAATTAAATTCTTTCTCAGATTGTGCAAACTTAGATTAGATAAAATTACAATTGAATTGTACACTATCATTAAATTCTTAATTAAAAGCTAGCATGGATTGTCACTGATGAGGCAAATTTTTAACACTTAACAGATAGTAAATGGACACATTCATATAAGATTTTTAACTTTTAAAATTCTAAAACTAAGCATAAAAATAATGTAAAGCATTGTGAAGTTTGGTTTCAGTCACCATTTTGGCATCTACAGTTGCATCAGGAGATTCTCTAAAGGCCCTGACCTAGATCTAAACAAATGCACAGATCCCGTGACTCCATATATGGTATGTCACACGGCTTTTTTGACACGGGTTTCCAAAAATCTGTGTCTCCATATATGGAAAAGGACACGGGTTTCAGACATGGGTTTACAGAATCCGTGAGTCCATATATGGAAACTAGCACGGCTTTCTGACACGGGTTTTGTAAAACCGTGTGATCTAATTTAAATAATTCGGCCAGTATCCCGTGCCGTGTCCGTGCCTCGACCACTTTTAGGCACGGCTTTCCATACATATTTTACATAGGAGCAGGAATGCTAAAAGCACGGGTTTCTGGAAACGGAATCCGTGCCTGAGCCGTGTCTAAGCCGCCCGGACTGTTTCATACGGGTTTGGCAGCAATGTTTGCAGTCAAATGTAAGAAAAAAAATACATACTTTTAAACAGCTGCATTGTCAAGTCATATTGCACAGCTGCATTGTCAAGTCACTGCACTTCTCAATGACTGACTTCCTCCCCACCCCCCCCCCCACCCCTTTTCCACACACACACATACACACACCACCACCATCACCACCAATACACACAAATTAAAATAGGTATCAAACATTCGAATTGGCTGACCAATTGTAAGTTTTAATTATCACAAATGATTTCAATTTTGCTCATATTGAACATTCTTAAGGTTTTCTGACCCTCTGATAAGAGAAATAACTCTAATTGGGATGTCTATTATTCCTGTATGAAATTTTCAAATTTAAAGGTCATTTCTGTCAAATTTTGCCTCACAAGGATTGCTGAAATTGTTCGTATTTTAATTGTGAACTGGATTTCTTTTTGGAAAAACTCCGAAGGTACTTAGAACCATTTAATGTATCTTAATAATTGCTATTAGCTTACACTAAAATATCAAATGTACATATAAGACATTAAGAAAGGGTCCCCCCATATTAACATTCATAACGTCAAATGAGGGGGGAGGGAAGGGTGGGAACAGGTGTGTCTGGTTCAAAATGACTGGTAAAGCTTTCACGATGCTGTATGTGCTATTGATATTTTCTGAGGTCAGAATGACAATCATCCAATGGGTGTTAAAAAAGACATGACAATAGAAGAAATAATAACCTGTGACATTACATGTTGGTGACTGGATACATACATCAAACACAGACACCTCACATTTTTACTTTTTAACATTATAATTACAGGACACATGTACAGTCAAGCCTCCTTATCTCGAACTCTATGGGACCAAAAAAAAAAACTTTGAGATATCTGAGGATTCAAGATATGAATAAGTAGTTGGGACTTCCAAATCACTTCGACCATGTCGACATATCCATGGTTATCGAGATATCAGTGTTCGAGATACTGAAGTTAAACTGTATATGTACATTGGAAAAAAAAAAGGTTAAAAGATTAATTTAGTTCTTCCATATATGCCTGGCAGGCTCAGAATGATGAGTGTACAACAGTAAATTTTTTTTATTGCGGATTCAATAAATTATCTACATGTACATGTATTTTTATTTTAATGCTGCTGAACACACCAACATCTGTCCATGCAAAATAAAGACCAAATTACCAACCATCCCCTTTCCTAAATTTTAATCTACACTTATTACTGGGAATGAGTTCAAGAATTTTCTGTATAACTTATCTTATATGTTTTACACATATGCACGGCCCAGAAGGAATTTATTTATATTGACATCAAAGAAAAATGCCCCCTTTCATCTCTATTGGGCCATCAAATCTGTATATACTGTAGCACTCTTGATCATTTTTAGACCGACCTGTCAATCACATGGAGACCTTAGGTAAATACCCATAAAGTACACTTGTAATAGAGATATTACTGGATCAATAATAATTACGTGTAATTTACAGAAATACGGATTTATTCAAATGTAACTAGAGACTTAGATTGTAAGCAAGATGTAATAGAAAGATCAATTAAACAGTCACCAGTTTATTCCAAGTACATCTTGAATATCTGTGGCTTAATTCAATATATTGGTAATGGATGCATGCATGGTAATTAAAAGCAAAGGATGAATGAGAGATTTCTATCTGGAGGTCCTTGTCCTTCTTTCAGTACACAAATCTACCAGGTTTTTTTTGGGGGGTAGGGGGGGGGGTGTATGTGGGGGATGTATTTTTATTTTTTTGGTTTGGAATATATACCAAGGCCTTTAAACAATACAAATTACAAATCAGCTAGGAGTTTTTTTCTTTGTTATATATCAAACATGACACACATAAATGCCAACACAAATACTAAAATATAATCAAACTAGTTCATTCTCCATGAATCATTTTTGGATTAACAGTATTAAAATATTCATGAAACTCTTCTGTCATTTTTCCAAGACACTGTTTTTATTTTTAAAAATATCCATTCATTTGTCAGAGCTATCTCTGTTATACCTTTTACCCAGTCCAGGTTTATAACGGTACTTCATTAACTTCACCGACAAAAGATTTCCTGCTTTAGTAAACATACATTATGTACATAAATCAACAAACAAGTTATCTAAAGGAAGTCAACAATGGTTCCTCCTAACTAAATGTACAAAATCGACCCAAGTTTTATCATCTATATGATAATGTGGAATGCCAAGTAGTTGGGATAGACTTCGTGTAACAATCACTCTATTGGGTTGAGTAAATCGTCAACCGTTAACATACAATGTTTAAACTGATTCAGAATGTGACAAATGGTCCGATTTTTATCAAAGCTCCATGTCATGTTTTGAAAATTTTAGTGATCAAGATGATTGAGAAAATTCTAGTGTTGGCAACTTCTACAGATTGAAAATTAAATATGGAATTTGTTTCTTCAGGGTATATGGCACTACTAAGTGGCAAACCATGTTAAAAAGGGCTTAAATCTACCACATTAGAATTTTTTCATATTTATATGTATTCAAAATATATTATCATGTATTGAAGATTTAATAACTTTTGCAAATAATTTATCGATGCAATGTAAACATTTATTAATAAAATTGATCTGAGAACAATTTAGATGATCATTTGGTTTGAATGTGAAATTAAATGCCACCTATGATAATTACAAGTGAAATATAACTGTCAAATTGAAAAGGGATCAAGTGATCTTGAGTGATGGGTTCCATATAAATATCTCAATGAAAAAGAAAAAAAAATTCCATACAGACAGCAGGAGAGAACTTAATACGGCTATGAAAGGATCCTTATTTGATCCAGTGCCCTACATTTACAGCGAAATATTTAATCTTGTCAACCTTATAAACCAGGCATCTTCAGAACAGATTTCAAATTGCTGGGCCCCAAAATCGATAGATTAAACTGCAAGCAGGTAGTGAAGGCATTTTATGTGTATACCTGAATTGCTGAGCATCTGGCAACAGAAATACTCTTCTCCATATGTATATTAGCACAAAGTGCATTTCAAGAATTTATCATAGGTGAGGGGACAAATATCAAATTAAGTGTGGTGTTGTATTTCACTTAATATAAAGCAATGAAATACAAAGCAGGTTATTATACAAGGTCCATATACATGCACTACACTGAGGGTTGTCTCTTGGCATGCATGCAGCAAGTGCAGCAATGACAGGTATTTTGACAACATAAAAAATACCAACCACAACAAAATTCAATACAGGTAAATCCATTAACAAGAATGTGAGTGCACTGATGAAGTAGTAGACATGCAGGGGGGACCTACCTGAAGAACGGAGGGGGGAGGATGATACATCCTCTCCTCCCTTTCCTCTTCAACATAGGTTCGTGTCGGCCGACGTTCAAGCATACATTCCATTTTCCTCTATAGACTTGACGCACTCAACATTCACAAAACATTAATTAATTACACAGCGCTCTCCTAATTAATTAAACACTACACTCCAAATTCAAAACTAAGAAATCCAGTGTTTAGTTCCCCAGGCTTGGAATTAAAATTCTGTGTATTTCAAACTTCATGAAAGGGTAGGCTCATAGTGAACTAAATAAATTAATCCCCTTCTTAAATGGCACACAATCAGGAATAATAAAATAATCCTAATATACACCCTGAATTAATTTCTTTTTTCTGTATGTATATACACATATGCTAACACTTGAAACGCAGGACCGAAAAAGCCATGACTTGAAGCAACGATCCATGAAAAACACCTGGTTTATTTTTAGCCACAGGTACAATAAAAAGGTATATCCCAGACATGCAGTGACAGACCACAGCTATGGAATGTGTCCTCAAAGCAAGAAAAAAAAATCTTTTTTGATAACTTCCTGGAGATATCTCAGCTTAATTCAATCATATCATGTAAACAAGCATCTCTAAAGGCATTTGATTTAATATCATTATCTACTTTTCAGGTAAATTTTCCAGTCACTTCACAAGAAATTAACTGATAGGGAAGCTATGTTAGATAACTGTTGTACAAGTTATCCCCCTTTTGTATAACAATGCCGGCACACAAAAGTCTAGTAGGACTTCTAACAAACCGGTGACCCACTAAATCACTGTGGCCAACAACAGCTGAAAGTTATTGCCTAATGATGTGATTACTTGGGGGTGTCTTATCAGCCACTTTTGTGGACAGGTTCAAATTTCTGACAAATTGATCATTCAAGAAAAGATAACTATGTAAATAAACACATCTTCAAATGGTCCACTTTTGGGGCACATACAAAAACCTAAGTGATCAAAATCAATGATTTAGTTTACTGGTCAGCTTATAACGCCATAAAAAAAACTGAAAAGCAATGTTGACAAGACTTTGTATGGTTTAAGGCCTCAGGTGTTGTTGAAGTCACAGCAAACAGTATACGCAGATGAAATGTCAACAAAAAATCTCATGTAAACAAACATGATTAAACACACACCCCAGAGGCCAGCTCTGCTTAGTCACTAGTGTCTTAGTACATGTATTTTTAATTCACAATTTCCTTAATGAGTTTTAATAATTAGGTCACTTAAAGAATATCAACTTGAATTCACTCACTCTAACAATACTCCATGAAAACATAAAATGAAATTAATTTTAAAAAAAAGTGTCTTAAAAATTACGTGAAACTGGAATATCTTTCAATATCATGCTTCAATTCTTGTTCAAAATTAATAATAAATTCATTAAAAAAAATAATATTACATTTGTCTATGATTTCCCACATGTACAATTGTACCTCAGAATGTGTACAGAGTAACTTGAGTGCTTTATAGAAGTTCTTCTAATCTGCTTGATTTCTCATTATAAGAAGACACATACGAGTACATGTACATGTATGGGTATAGTCAAAGTTAGAGACACTGTAACTGCCATTTAAGTTTTCCTTTATAAGCACCAGCCACAGCAATTTTGGACTATTAGTATTAAAGCTTCAGGATCTTTTTTAGTACAGTGTACAAGTGAATTTACATGTATTATGTATCTTCCAACAAGCCTAAATATGTGTATTACTTAGGATTTCAAAAATCTTTGGCCAAACACTTGGTTAATTGGAAGAAGTTCTCCTGATAGTTTAAGGCAGAAATAGAATATGGTTTTAAAAAAGGGTGTGGTGAAAACTTTAAATGAGAGGTCAATAGGCCACAATGCTCACCTTCGTCACCTAGCTCTTTCTCTCTCTCTCTCTTTTTCTCTCTCTCTGACAGATAAATACATTCCTAAATCTGGTCATTAAATAAACCTTTCCTTGTGGCCTAAACTAGTCAAATTACATTTTTAATTTGACAAAATTTTAGTCTTTTTGTTGTTTTTCAAGACTTAAAACTTCCGATCTTACTGTGTTCCCCTCTTTACCACCCCCTCCCAAGAATAGGACAAGTAAAGAATGCATTCAGACAAGTAAAATTTGTTGGCAATTTGTCCCATGAACAATTGGATATTTTAGTTAATGTTGAGCCCTGCTTCAGAGAGATGGAGCATTATGGACATGGTGACTCCAGTTTGGTCCAACTCTGTTTGCAGATGTATAATATTCCCACCCTTCCTTTTTTAAGGCCGTGTCACACTAACATGATTTATGCTATGATTACCCACAAATTAAAAAAAAGTTGAAAATAGCCGTTCATCACCAGGTTAGTTTCCATAGTGTGTGGATTTTTTGCTGCTAGAAGGTTGTGCCTACAATATTTGTGGAACAAGCAAAGTTTGTACAATTTAAGTACAAACTAAGGCGACAGCTTTACAAACTGGTTATGATTTTTCTACGATTATGAAGGATTAAACGCGGTTAAATACGATACTCGTACGAAGGACTATGATATGACATAATACATATACAATATTCCTTTAACGATTAATGATGATTTCTTACGAATATACATGTAATGAAATGCATATTAAAAGGGAGAGTTTGTGAAATTATTAAACATCATAGTAAAGTAATTGGATCAGGGTAAAAGCGTGGAGCTTTTGATTATGTTCAAACTCCTCATGAATTTATTGAACACGGTTTTTATACTTTCTGTGACACATGTATTTTCAGTTAATTTCACTTTTCTTAGCTTCTTTCCTTTTATTTTAGGTGGTATTTTGATTTTGACAGCATTAACATCAGACAACATATTAACTTGTAGTTCAATTGCACAATATTCATACTCATACAGCACTTGCCATCAATCATCCTTTTTCATGTCATATTCGCGGGAAAGTCCTACTATGTTCCTATCAATTTGAAGAACACTCACAGTAACTCAAAAAACATGCTCATTAACTTAAAGGACACTAACAGTGTCGTGAGTACTTTGTATGTTGAAGATTTACTACAAATATGTGTATGAGTGCAGTGCAGGTGTTGTGTGATTACCTACAAATCCTAAAAAAATTGTGCTGTGTCCACCTTTTGTTTTCAAAACTATCGCAGAGTTTTGCGATTTGCTGCGATTCAATATGATTAATAAAGATATCCTACAACCACCTCTACGATAAATCCTGAGTTGCTGCGATTTTTGAATTCATAATGAATTATAGCTATAAATCGTGACAGTGTGACAGGGGCTTTACTTGTTATTTATCCTTCCTCGGAAGTCAGGACTTGATCAAATTTGAATCCTCATCACCAAAAGATGCTTTGTGCAAGTTGAAAATGGTTTCCAATTTGTTTTGAAGAAAAATGTTGAAATGTAAAAAAAAAATGACAAAAAGAGATGACAAGCAGACAGACAAGAGACAATCTTTGATCGGATTAGCTCACTCAATGAGTTTCGGGCTCAGAGGAGCCAATGAAGGGCAGCAACATAAAAAGCAAGGAGAAAAACTCATGGCAATTAAAGAGGAATAACTCTTGCCATCACCCAATGCAAGCACACAACATTTTGGACAAGTTCTCTCCCTTACCTTGACTGGTGTAGCTGTTTTGGATTTTTGAAATGATACTCTATTCTTATGCTTCTGAATAAAAGAATCAAGACACCATTACTTAAATATGCCATATGGAGAGCAATTGATGTTTTTTTTCCCTGGAAAATCAAATTGATCAACCAGAGAGTACAAAGTATTTTGATATGACAGTATAACATATTTATGTTCTTCATATGTATGTGTATACATATATCATGTTTACTCTCAGAGACCTACAGGTATATAATTACATTCATGGCATACATGTCTCTGATATGTATACAACTGTTACAGTCATTTTAGTCAACATATTCAAATTGTTAAAAGCACCTACATAAACAGCATTCTCTTGTTTTATCATCACTTAGAAGCAGGTAAAGTATTTACCTTACTTATCAATAATAAGATTAAAATACTAAAAGATTCTCAAAAAGTTCATTTAAGATTAACCTTACTCCAAATATGACTTAAAATCTAATATAATAAATGCATACACAAGTCTTAAATGTTATTTTTATGCTATGCTGATAAAATTTGATCTCATGGAAATTTATAAACAAACTGAATTCAGGCAATCTAATCTCCAGTCCATTAATTAATAACAGGCAGAATTTGAGATCAATTTACAGGTTATCATTGACTGAATATGTATAAACAAGCCATATATCACATTTGAAAAGCTGAAGAATTTTCTCCCCTTCTTCAAACCTCTTTGCTGTCTCTTCCATTATTTATCACATTGAGTTATCTGATTTTTAAAATTTGAAAGTCAATAAACACCGAGGCACACGCCACTTAACCACCTAGCTAAACATGAAACTTAAATGACATCATCTTCTAAGTCTCCAGTTAAATAACCCTGCACAAAATCAAAATTCATACCTCACTATCATTATTTTCTTCGTCCCAAGGCATAATTTCATATAACAATAAGTCTATTATTGACTTGGACAATTTTTTCAAATTGTGAATCTTCACTTATTTCTTTGTGCACATTGAATTTTCTACTGTGTATAACAGTAAAGATTTCTCATTAGACATTTAAAGTTAATTGTCTGTATTGAGTCTTTGTTCATAGCATTTATTTTTCTTTCTTTCTCTTTTTTCCAATTTAAAGGTCTATTTATTTCTAAAAGAAAACAGAACTTTTCCTGACTTAATATAGTGAATAAAATCTTAATACCATAGGATTAAATGACCCAATTTGAAAAGGAATTTGTTAAATATATTTAATGATTCATCTTTCATTTATTTTTTTTTTTCCTTACAGTTTTCATTATAATAAAAATATAATGCCATGACATTGACCAAGAGATTAAATCTCTCAAAGGACTGAATCAGCAATTGATGTGCTCTTACAATGAGTGAACTTGAATAGTTCTCTCTCTCTTTCTCTCTCTCTCTCTCTGATTCTTCACAATCTTTATATTTCTAACATAAATACTCAGTATACAAGAACAAGATAGATAACTCTACTAACTCAAATCTTGTACTCTCTGCAGTATTTAAAAGTTAGGTATTGTATTTTATAATCATGGGTTCAATACCATGCAGTGTACAGGGGTGCATTCATGATCATAGCAAGTCTTTAATATGGAGCTAAGATCTTGAACAATCTGCTAGTCTAGCCATTGTGTAGAGATAATAAGCGTTAATTTAATTAATGCGCTTTCAGTAGAACTAGATATTTAGCCTATAGCAAATAAGGCTAGCCACTATAATCTTGAATGTAGCCCAAAGCCAAATGTTTGCTGGCCCTCAAGTCCTACTTCAGCTTATAAAAAAATAGAAATATGTCCATAGGACATTAATGCCCCACCCAGGGTTCATTAGTAATGCTACATGAAAATTTGTATTAGTGTATGAAGTTTGATGAAAATATCTTGAATAGTTTCTTTAAAATTGAGTTTTATACACAATATGCATTTTGTCGGACCAAATATAAACCAAACTGTTTGCCTGAGGCCACTAGGCCTCAGGCAAACAGTTTGGTTCGAGGGGTCGACAAAACACATGTTGCCCGAGAACACAGTCAATAAATGCTTTAAATTGTTAAACTTTTTTTGACATAAATGCATCTTGTGCTGACTTCCATGATGTAAATTTCTTTTATCTGCATTGCCGTTAAACTCACGATCAGTCAATATTCCGTCACTGTCAAACTCTAATGAATGCAAATAAGATTTAGCTGATATTGACCACAGTGTGACATAAGAGGTCCAATATCTCTGACAGGTCCAATATCTCACTCCGCAGTCAAACATCAATTTTTTTTGGACCGCTCAGTAAAACATTGGAAATGTTAGACTTTTTTAGCATCGAATTATATCTTGGACACAATTTTTAAATTTATAACAAATAGTAAAGTCAAAGGTCATTGGGAGGGTCAAGGTAAAAAAAATGGATACAGTTGATAAATTCTCACCAAATAATGTATAATGCATAAGCTTATATAAAAATAACTAAAACAGTTTCTTTGAAACTGAGCTCAACACAAATTTGAGAAAAGTGAGGTCAAGGTCAAAGTAAATGTTAGGGTCAAAAATGTGATGAATGTTAGCTCTCCCCAGTACATATTGGCATATGAAGTTTAATAAAAATATCTCGATTTGTTTCTTTGAAACTAAGCTAACCACAAATTTGAGAAAAGTAAGGTCAAGATAAAAGAAAAGGTCAAGGTCAAAAAATGTTGATTCAATTTCATAGCTCTCGTCAATATGTATGAGCATTTGAAGTTTGATAAAAATATCTTGAATTGTTTCTTTGAAATTTAGCTAAAAAATTGAAGTCAAGGTCAAAGGAAAGGTCAAGGTAAAAAAGTGTTGAAGCAGTGAATAGCTGTCATCAATAAGTATCAGCATATGAAGCTTGATAAAAATATCTTAAATAGTTTCTTTGAAACTGAGCTAAATGCAAAGTGTAATGGAAAGACAGATGGAAGGATGGGAGACAGACATGACAAACACTATATACATTTCCATATTCCATCTTCGCAAGCCAAGGGTATTCGGTCCGCTTCACTTTTGTTATGGAGAGCAAAGTGGACAAAAAACCCTTGGCTTGCAATTATGGACCATATTCATGCTGGGGCATAAAAGATGAACTAGAGTGATCCATCTTTCTTGTGCATTCTTAAATCTTGTACATATATAATATACTCCTCGAAAAGAACATTATCAGTCTTATTCTCATATCATTGTCATAAATAATTAATTTGAGATTACGTTCTATCAAAAGGCATTTGAATTCAACATACTTTCATTTACTACAAAGAAAATTCTTTTCACACCTTACAATTGAAAATACCTGAAAACACCTGATAAGCTTTAAATACTCTTGTACTGGGTTATCACAGGACACAGAAAGCATTGTGTTTGTCTGTTTGCCAAATTTCTCATTTCAATGTCCTTAAAAAAGTTTCTACTCAAATTTTTTCAAAGTTTCTTGTACTGCAAAACAATACATGAATATGCCAAACCCAGACTTCTGCAATTATTTTCACAGGCTGCATATACACAGATCTTATTAGGCCAAATACCCTTTGCCAGTTTGAGGGTATATATCAATGCTGAGTTGATTGAAATTTTCTGTGCCATTGTACTGTGCAAAATTTCATTACAAATGTTGTTGCACCTTGCAACAAAATTAACGTACAATATCAAAAGGCATTCAAAATGAAGGAGGTTCAGACTAACAGTTCATCACATAAGTCACAACTTTACTGATGTCAGGAAAATTTATGGACAGTCAATTTTTTCAATATATACAATTCATTGCAGAGTTTGTCCATGGCCCTCATGGTTTAGTAATCATGTTAATCCAACTTGCTAAGGAATATCAATAAAACATTATGCCAACTTGATGCATATTTTTTTTTTCTGGTATAAAAGTCCTATTTGCAAACAACTGCTGATGGTTTTATAAAATAAACAAATAGGGTTTCTTTAAAAATTGTGTTTATAGTGCATAAACAGACACATAAAGGCATTAGGAACTAGAAATACCCCCATGGACCTAAATCTTGGTTCCCAGTCAGTTGATAAAAGATTCAGGGGTAGACAATAGAATTTTTTAGTACTTGCCCTCGGACAGGTTACCATCTTAAAATTGCTTGTCCTACCAAAAAACATGCTTGTCCCACCTTTTTCTCAAATAACACAAAATTAAAGCATTACCATTAACATTTGGGACCAACTTAGACCAAAAATCATTTAACTCTCCCATGGAGAATTATAAGGTGGAAATTTCTAATTCTAGGGAGACTTCTAAGTGTGTGCTGTGTGCATTGATTATTAAAGTTAAACTTAAAAATTTTAATACATGTCAATGTATATACATGTACATGTACATTCTCTGAATTAGTTAAATGAAAACAAAATATAATATCTACATTCATTTATTTTAATATGATAAACACTCCTGAATGTCGATTGAGCATTTGATTCCATGACTGTGTGTGTTCGCCAGTCAACACCAGTTTAATAACAGCAGCACGTGTTTGCGGTGGCGGATTTAAGGGGGGGGCACCCCCCCCCCCTAAAATTGTCAAAGTTAGCATAAATCATAGTTTCATCGAGAAAATGTAAAAATGTCTACTCGGTAGACCTCATTTTTACCCTACAAAATCTCTACAATCCAGGACCCACTGGGGGCCCCCAGACCCCCTGCCTACTTTTGGCGCCCCCTCTAACTTCAATTCCTGGATCCGCGCCTGGTTTGTATGGTGTGTATTCACAGAATGATTTTTTTTTAAATTTAGCGGTCAATGGGATTCTGTGTCCATAAATAAAAACCAACCCATATCGAAAATGAATACAAAAATAATACAAGAAAAAAATACTAAAATAATACAAAAAAAGTATATTTTTAATGACCAAATTTGGAACCCTCTAAATCTTGGTTCCAATTTAGGTCAAAAATAATAGACTTTTTAAAAGCCAAACACAGAAAAATATATTTTTAATATACTTCATTTTTTCGAAATAATACAGAAATGATACACATGACCTGTAAAAACGTATTGTTTTTGTACTTTTGTATTATTTCTCTATTTTCCTCTCCAAAGTATAAAAATAATACAGTCCATAGAAAAGTATAGAAAAAATACAGAATGTATTAATTTTGTATTAGCATATATTATTTTTGTATTTTTTCACCTTTAAGAATTAAAATACAAAAAAAATATAGAATATATTAATTTTGTATCACATAAATTATTTTTGTATTTTTTCATCTGGAACAATTAAAAGTACAAAAAAGATATAAAATATGAAAATAATACAGTACACAAAAAAGTATGAAAAAAATATAGCATGTATTAATTTTGTATTAATATGTATTGTTTTTGTATTTTTATCAGCATGAAGGATTGTATTTCAAAAATATCAAAAAAGTACAAGAATGATAGACAAAAAATACATTTAAATGCTTAAAATAATACAAAACAGAGTTTTAAAAACTACAAAAATGATCATGGGCAAAAATTGTTATTTGAAGAAAAGGGGTTGGAGATTGAGGTTCTTAATAGCATCTATTGATTGTTATTCAAAAATCTTTTATTTATTTGAAATATTTGTTAAATAACAATTTTAGTAACTCAGTCAGATTACCTTAAATGTACAAATAGCTAATTAAAAAGTAATTAATGTGGCCAGGCTACTGATTCAGCTACCAATTCTAGTCTTGATCTTTCTTTTTACATATAATCTGCTCTTCAATAGTCTTGATATTTTTCACAAGTTTAACTAATCCTGTTTTCTTTGAACTTTTACCAACTGTTTCGATCTCTCTGCTTTGCTGTTTCTTTTGTATGGAAAAGGTAGGGGAGTGTTTACTTTGTTGCAGAAGTCCATCTTCAAATCACACAACCTGTCATCTCATCTGACTTCATCACTGTGAAATATAGAACAGAATGATATAATAATAAAATTTAATGAACCATTACCTCAACAAAACACACATTTTCACATCCAAAATAATTCTATATAGATTTTGCTTAGCTCACACACCTGCAATACTTTCTTGAGAGGGATCTTCTTCCTCCATGACTAATAAGCTTTTCTTCAATGTTCTGCTGACTGAAATTAACAATAATTATAAATTGAAATTCCAAGAGATCCAGCGGAGTTCACCAAATTCCATACAATTGTACCATTGAAATTACTTTTCTTTAATCTGGGGTTTCTTAGGGGACAACCATTTGATTTGACAATCTGGAGAAGAAAAAGGGGGGGGGGGACTGATTTATAAAATATTTTTAAAAAAATATTTGTAATAAACAATCTGTCCTTGAAAATGTTGAAAGAGTAAACAAAATGTGTGCCCCAATGTTATTTAAATAAACTGCCCCCCCCTCCCCCCCCCGAAACCCAACCTACCCCCCCCCCCTCGAAAAAATTTGAGTTTATACAAATTACAGAATTGTTTTTGAAGGGAAAATAAATAATTCGTCTCTGGTAAACTTGAAAAAATTGGAATGAATTAGAACTAGGAAGCCAAAGGCTTGAAAATTACCCCCATCTTCCACCCTTCCCTCCCCAATGAGAATTTATCACAAAAACCCTTGTTCCCCACATGGCCAATAACCGTACTATTTTATCTTTCTACAATACTACAAAATGGGTAAAAAAGGCATTCTTTGTTCCTCTATCTTTGTACTAAGTTATTATTTAAAAAACTGAAACTTTAATGTGCTAAAATATACATAATCTTACCGCAACTGTCGTTGTTTACACCAGAAAAGTCCGGATATGATGCCTAAAAAACGTCAGTCTCCTTATGTATTTGCTTTCCTTGATTCATATATATGATCCTGTGTACCATGATTATGCTGAACTTCTGTTTTTCGATCCATTTTACTCGCGAGCAAATGAGAGTTTATTCAAAATCACCTCCAGCTTTCTCAACACGTCCCGGGAAGAATTTTCAAAATGGCGTGGGTGAAATATTGTTGACCAATCAGAGAACAGTACGGAAGAGTTTTAAAATCTGACCAATCATATTGTGTCATATATACGAAAATTACCGATGTTGAGATCGGAACAGTTAGAGAAAACATATTTACGTGGTTTTAAATACCTTGAATCAATTGAACAAACCTAAAATTATGTTAGAAAAAAACGATGTTCAATTTAATCATCAGAATCATTTTTTTATTCCTTACGGAATTTACCGATTACGAAACATCGTTATTTCCGGTCATCATTTCCGCTGAGAGCAGCCATTTTTATATTCAAGTTGACCTGTGAAGTAGACCATAAAGTTCAAATATAATGATCAAAACGAGCGGGAGATACATAATATATAGCCTTTTTGACGGACAACTTAACTCATACATACGGTACCAGAGATTGAAATAATGTTTAACAACTATCCTTTACACCAATTTCACAACATTTTCTATATTATTTTATGATATTCTTTCGTAATAATTTCTTATTTAATTTTTTTTTAAAAGCGGATAATTAAATAGTTCTATTCCATGTAATTGTAATACGTACTGAATTAAATATAATGTATACTAAATTGAGTTGTATAGTCAAGAAAACATCGTAGGTACTGTAATTAGTGGAACTCTCCATGTTGTTTGTTTTTGTTTTTTTGGTTGGGATGTGTTTTCACGGGTAAATCATGTTATTTCTTTGAGTAGTATAACATGTACTCCTCTATTGTTAGCCTGCAGGTGGCCACCTGTGCTGTTGGCGATAGTTGTAAACACTCGGTTGTAAACACGCTGTAAAATTTTCAACACAAAAAGAAAGTCTGAAACTCTGAAACTTCAAAATTTACCGCGTGTTTACAACTATCATGTACAGCACAGGTGTTCCCTTAGACGTATCTATCTCTTTCCAAATGACAATTTCACATCTAGTAAAGACATGTTTTAAAAATGAAATTGTTTAGTTAACAAATTTAAACTACTGAAATTTTCTGTTCTAAATAGCAATTAAATGTAAATAGTATAAAAGCAACCTTTATAGCAGTGGTCTTAATTAATAAAATCTGAGAAAAAATATTAATTCCAACAGACTTATTGCAAGGACATTCTGTAAATTTTCCTAAGTTCAAAGAAATACAAATTTCAGTAAAAGAGAACACTAAGTCCAAAATAAATATAAAAAAAATACATACTGACTGTATAGTATTTTTTGAAAAATTATTAAGTCCAAATTTAATACAAAAATAATACAGACTAACTGTATGTAATTTTCTGTAAAATTACTAAGTTCAATTTTAATACAAAAATAATACAGATTAACTGTATGTAATTTTCTGTAAAATTACTAAGTTCAATTTTAATACAGAAAAAATACACTTGAAAAAAACTAAGTCCACAAAAATACAAAAATGATATACTGAAAATAATCTAAGTCCCAAAAAATACAAAAATAATACCCTGTAAAAAATCAAAGTCAGATTTTAATACAAAAATAATCTACCTATTTGTTGGTGATACAAAAATAATATATTTTTTCTGTATTAATTTTAAACAATACGAAAATGATTGTATTAAAAATATATTAAAAATATACTTTTATGTATTATTTTTTGATATGGGAACATACTCAGTAATCAAAGATAACTGGGATCACCTCCATGACTGTTATTTACAAGCAATTCAAAATCTCACACTAAATGAATTTCCTGGTATGTTTCATCCCAACATGCAATATCCATGTTGCAATGATACATGTTTGGTTTGGGTGAAGATTTACAGTTACTTGAGAATGGACCTGTTAAAAAAACTTGAACTGTTCAAACATGTGGAAAATGATCACAATCAGAAACAACATCCCAAGCAAGATTGCATCCATAATTCATACATTATGCATGCAAATTTAGACCTAGTAAGGCCTATAGTTACAACAATGAAAGAAAAATCATGCTACAT
Source organism: Saccostrea echinata (assembly GCF_033153115.1). Classification (NCBI taxonomy): domain Eukaryota; kingdom Metazoa; phylum Mollusca; class Bivalvia; order Ostreida; family Ostreidae; genus Saccostrea; species Saccostrea echinata. The sequence continues at coordinate 32,757,302 of NW_026889803.1, forward strand.
GCATTGATTATTCACAATGGGCCATAATTTATGTGAAAATTTTAAAACAGGACATTTTCAAATAAGGCACATGCCGTGACCTTTGGTCATCATAGGATAGATCAAGATGCTCATTCTGTAGCACATTAAACTTTATTGATATTGTAACCCATCTGACTACCACATTTTTCTCCTCTCCTGCTACATTTGGTGCCATGACCAGTATATCCACTGTGCCATGACCAGTATCCATGGACCAGACCAGGATTCGAACATGGGCCTCCTGAATCTCCAGTCAGGTGCTCTACTAACTGAGCTATCTGGCAGCCGGCAATCGAACTCAACTGAACAACACAAAAGGTCTTTGCACCAGAAAGACACCAACCCAGGCTCTTCCCTGGCAGGTCTTTCATATGACACATTCTGGTCAAAGCACCAAATTATGCAACAGGAAAGGAGAAAATGTGTGGCTGGACCAGGAACCCAGGACCACTGCATCACTAGTAAGGTGCTTTTATCAACTAATATCCATGGCTCAAACTATTACATTCCTCCCTCATTAAATTGTCTTTGCCCTCGAAGACACAAGCCCAAGTTCTTTTTGCCCCTGACAGGTCTCCCACTTGCAAGTCTAGGGGTGGTCAGCACCAAATTATGTAACAAGAATGGAAAAATGCATGGTAGGACTGGAAGTCAAACCCAGGTCTGGTCCTAGGGTTCGACACTAACTTGTTAAGGCTTTAGTCCAGCCGGACTAGTGCTTCATTACTTTTACTAGTCCGCACGTGATTTTATTAGTCCATCACAAACAAAAAAGAAACATCAATGTTCTTTAACATTAATTTAACGTGATAATTAATATACATATTATTTTTTGAAATAAACAAAGTATTTACATGAAATATATTATTCCACAGATTCATTGAAATCTCGCAATCAGCAAGTACGATCGTATTCCCGATCTTAGTTTTTCTTTTTTGGTCTTTAAATTACATCCAAAACGTCCAATATCTTTCTTAAAAGTGTCATACTATAACTAAATCATGATCGCTAAAACCTTATACTTCATATCGAATCAGTCGAAAAATTAAGCGCTGAATTGACCTGGCATTGTGTAACTACCCGCCAAAAGCTAGAAATCTAAAAATACACGCGGGGTTTTCCAGTAAAAGTTGTCGAGAATCAGACATTGGTAATTTATTCATACTGTTTTTCCGAAATTTTTATTGGTCCGTTCAGACTAATTAGCCACATATTTTATTAGTCCGAATGAAAATGTATTAGTCTGAGACTAACGGACTAACGTTAGTGTCAAACCCTGGGTCCATCACATTTTCTCCTTTGCTGTTACATTTGGTGCCATGCCATGCCATGGAAGTGACAGATGAAAAAATTGCCAGGGAAGAGCCCTGGTTGGTGTCTTCGGGGGTGAAGACCTTTAAACAGGAAGGAATGTGGCAGTCAGGCAGGAACGATCACCAGTGACCAGGTGCTCAAGAGCACCTGACTGGAGATTCATGGGGCCCAGGTTCAAATCCCAGTGTGGTCAGTCATTTTTTTCTCCTTTCCTGTTACATTTACTGCAGCAAATGTAGCAGGGAATGAGACAAATGTGACTAACCAGACCCAGATTTGAATCCCAGTCTGGTCATTGCAATTTTCTTCTCTCCAGTTACATTTCAAGTTTGGTGCCATGCCCTGGAAGTGACAGGTAAAAGGAGCCTGGGTTGGTGTCTTGAGGGGGAAAAACCTTTTAGGAGGGAAGAATGTGGTGGTCAGATGAGTTCGATCGGGCCAAAATAAAATTATTGTTTGTTTGGAATTGCCTCCCGCCTCATTGAAATGACCCCTCCTGGAAAAATTTTAATGACCAAAAATAAGATGATTTTTTTTTATTCAATCAATTCTTGGCCTATTACCACATGTGCCACCCAATCACTTAATAAGTGTAGGATCTAAGCAAAACTGGGTTCCTGGTTGATGGGAGAATACCCTTTACAAAAAGGCAGAAAATAATGTGTTCATTCCTTATTGAGATTTTTTATCATCAATTTTTAATTTAACTAATTTTGAAAAAAAAAATCCCTCCCTCCCTCCTGGGTCTGAAACCTCCCAGGCAGCAATTCCAAACAATTTTTTAAGGATGGCCTCATGGTGGCCAGATAGCTCAGTTGGTAGAGCACCTGACTAGAGATTTAGGGGGCACAGGTTCGAATCCTGTGAATCCTCTGAAAATTCCTGTGAAAAGGTGAATGTGGCCCATCACATTTTTCTCCTTTCCAGTTACAATACGTACAGGATGTAGTGGTTTATATTTTTTATGATTTTTTCAGACCACCTCATTCAGACAAGCAATCTTCAAAATCTCCATGAAAGAATTTAATAAAATTCGACATCAGCTTTGATTGAGTTCATTATTTTGCTGTTATATAACAAACTCTGAAGACTATTGATGTCTTAAGTAAAAGGACATTATCCTAAACTTCATTATACTGACTGCTGATTGAATTTGTTTGCTCAATATATGAACATTATGTCAAACAATTGCCAATTCAATTGTCATAAATTATGTTTCAGGATTGGAGCTAAATATATACATGTACTTTTTTGTGTGTGCACACACACATTAGTTTCTGACATAACAATAGCACGATCACGATGATACGACAAGAGCATTTTTAGAACTTGGAAATATTAAGAGGCAGTCCACCGAAAAACCAGGCAGTATTGTATTAATAAGCGGCACACCGAATGTGAGGAATATTTGATATTTTATTAAAAACAATATCAATGTAGCCCAAAAGGAATAATGTAATTGAAGATTTGTTTGATAATTGCTTATTTAGTAAAATATCCTTGTGTTTTGTGTTTTTGAATGCCCCTATATAAACCATTGAATGTAGGTCAGAAACAAAGAACTGTAATTTCTAATACATTTTTAACAGGACTATAATTCACACTTAACTAAATCTAGAAATATTTCAACTTTTTGTTTAAAAAATAAAATCGGTGGGAAAAACACTTTTGATAGTAGTTTTCTGGCAAAATATAAGGACGTTTTTATGAAATTTTGCGATGCAAGAGTTATCTTCCGTGGCATCGGTAAATCTGCTCAACACCTTTTTATCGGAATCCTAGTGAAATATTTAGAAACAATACACTTAAGAAAATAATTAAACAAAAAACTAAATACTTTATTTTCAAAATATAATTCATTTTCGCCTCCAGACGTAATATTTAGATTAAAATTGGCTCTATTATTCAGGTTGAATCCACGTTTCCATTGATGTATCAGTGACGTCATATACCTGACTAATATTGCGTCACAATGAAATAGTTACAAGTTTCCAGAGAAGTTTGTAAATTCTTTGCGTAAAAGTGTAAAGAAAAAGATTTTTTGAAAAAATGATTTCTCTTTTTCTGTTTAATTACTCTTCAGAGTGCATTATTCTAAATGTTAAATAATATTTTAATATCAAAATGTATTTTAAACACGGGCGGCGTCTCAGCTAGATGACGTTTTGATAAGTAATTTTATACATGTCTGAGAACTAATTTTTTTAAACTGATGTACTAGGATAAGCGTAAAAATAATTAATGAAGTGTTTATCATGAACATTTCTTATAGAATTGGGAATCAATGATGAATGTTTTAGATTTACGCAACACTTAATTCAACGAAGTTGAGATGTTTACTTCATGATATTTGTAAAAACTTAAATATATTTATCTATGCAGTCAAATCAAAATAAACAATCCGAAGTACGATTAAAAATGAAAAAAAACCCTGAAAAATAAGTTATAAAAATATATTTATTGAGTTAAACTACTGCTGAACTCCCCACTATAATTTGGCTCTAAAACGGAAGATGGTTTAGTGAAACATTTCGGTTTTTTATTTTTATTTTACTTATTTATTTTTTTAATTTGGCGATTGAAACAATCACACACTCACATTTAATATGGAGTATAAACATGTGACTATGTTGGCCAATTCTAAAATGTTTTTGCGTTCATGAAACCAATTCTTAAAAATAATGATGTCATGACCCCCCCCCCCCCCCCCTCGCTTTTTGCTTGCGATTTATCGGCTCTTGAATAATTATACTATATATGAAAGAACTTATTTTCTTATTTATATAAAATCAAATTTTGTAAAAGAGGAAAAGGCTTTACAGATGACAGGTAAGAAAAAACTTGATAAAGTCGAGACTGTACACATAAAAATATTTCCTGTATTTAGGCAAGTTTAATTTCGCCACTGATAGAATTTACTCTTTAATTCCTGAGGAAATAAAAAAGGAATTTTACTTGGAAATAAGATGAATAATAAAGCTAGAAAGCTGTCTGCTCTCATTTGTTGCATAATGCATGTACAAATACTTTTTTTTAAATACGGAGTGTCTATTAAGAATTCAATCAGATGTTTTACATGTAATCTTCATGTACGTAAAAGACATTAGTAATTTAAATAATATATAAATTTGAATCTATGGTTACACTCATTTAAAAACAGTTAAATGACTGAAAAGAAATAAAAGACAAACATATTTTTCTGATAAATTTAAAATGAAGAGCCAAATTTAGGAAATGTTTCTAAATTTACAGTAAAAACCGATCCCGATCCGATCGAAAATAATGCAAAATTAACAAATTTATCAAACTAAAGGAACCTGCCACCTATATAACATGTTAAAAAAATAAATCAAGTAAGTTTTTACTCATATTACAACAAAAGAGCCAAATTTAACATTACAATTATAGTATTTTTTTTCTTTATATAATTCCGGTCGGGATCGGTTTCATTTGGAAAAATTATATATATATAAAAAAAAATAGGTAAATTTGACTCCTTTTATTTCTTTCAATATACCTGTTCCCACTGATTTTATTGAGTGATTCAAAAGTTTGTACTTTGTATTCATAATAACATAAGAAAAAAAATCTGTCCTTGTAATGTATTGGGTTTTATAACGTAATGAAAATTGGATACTGAATTCAAAAAGTTACTTGCTTAACTCAAATTTGGACCATATAATTTTTTCTAAAGAAGTATAAATTGGAGTCTTATTCATTAATAAAATAAAAGATAAGAGTCTATGCTATAAATAATATTCATCGACACATCCAGCATTTGAGTATCTGTTACATATAAAACAAAATAAAAACGTAGTAATTTTTTTTACCCTTATGTTGACCTTTTTGCACTTAAAATTAAGCATTTACTAAAAATAGGACTAGAGGAGCACTAAAATTTTTTTAATGTTGTCATGTGTAAACACTTGCTTTAATAAGTCTACATGCAAAAAATAATTAAAATCAATGACATGCGATGTGCCACCCATTGCCTGGTTTTTCGGTGGACTGCCTCTTAAGTCCATCAAACCCTAAACATAAAGGTCCCTGAATGGCATTGGGATCAGATACAGCCCAATAATTTTTCTCCATTAGATGATTCTTCATAGGGATTAACTGAATGGTCTCTGACATTTAAAAATTCCAACAAAAAAAGAATTTGGCGTGCTTCAAGTTGTAAACGAAACTTGTGTCTGAACGGAGGGTCATTAGTAAATAAACTATAACCAAACTTTACCCGAGTATTTGGGTTGGAGTTTAAACAGACACAATAGGATTTGGTGCGTTTGATTTCATATATATACACATATGTGTAAATAAAAACAATTGGCCTGCTAAAACCTTCTCGCAAAATATCTGCATTGACGCACCTTAAATTTAGCAGAAAAAGAACTGGCTCCTTTTTCCTTCATAAACACAATTACAAAGTCTAAATTTACTACCAAAATACAAACTGCACAGAATCACAAAAACTTCTGAAAGGCTTAAGCTGCTTTATAAATATTTTATGAACCCTGACTAAACACCACTAAATATTTTGTTAAACTTTTAGATATGTAGTACATCAGTGGCATTGTAGTAAATACACAGTACATTCTTTGATGTTCTAGAGATGAAAGTCCCAATACATAAAATTTAAACTGAAGTGGAACTATGATGAATTCCTCAAGATAGCGAGGTTATCAAAGCATCTTTAATTGCCTAAAGTGAAAGAGGAATCTGAAAATGGTGCACAATCTTTAATTTTCTTGCAATATATCTGTTGCATCTATTCCTCAAATCCAATGCCATCAACATAGCTTGTCACTGACAATAATGAAAGACTGGGTCCTTTTTTCTCAAGTTTGTCAAGTTATCTCACAGTTAATGGGTAAATTAAAACTAAATGCCAGAAACCATACAAATGCATCACTTCAGGCAATCTGGAAGTCAAACAACTACAGTCCAACAACAGCAATGTTAAATCAGTTCTCCTATATGGGTCTGAATGCTGTCATGTCTTTGACAGAGACATGAGAAAAGTAAAGGCATTCCACAACAACTGTCTTCAAAAAATCCACCGTATCTTCTGGCCGAACAAGATCTCTAACAGAGACCTGCACAAGAAAAGCAAAACAACTGAAATCAAGCAAAGAAGATTGAGATGGCTGGGACATTTGATGAGAATGCCCCAGAGTAGAATACCTAAAACATCCCTACACTGGACACCATCTGGAAAGAAGAAGCGAGGCAGACCACGAACAGAGCTAGAGGAAATGGGCTACTCGTGGGGATAGGCACAGCATGTGGCAAAGGACAGAGGAAGACAGCGACAGCTTGTTGAAGCCTTATGTCCCATAGGGGACGAAGAGGATAAGTAAGTAAAGTAAGGTAAAGAAGAAATTATATGCCATGATTTTTTGTTCAATTTTTAAGTTAAATCTCTGTAAGAGTCAGGAGATTTATTCATATCCTGTAGGCACTTTTGGAGGGGTTAACTTAATGTTTGGTTTCTTTACTAAATAAAATTGCCAAAGAACATTTCATTGATTTTTCCCCCTAAATCACACTAGGATATAATCAACTGACCCAGCAGCATACAAGATAAATTTGAATTTTCTTGCCAAACAAGTAAAGAAAAAAAAAGTCCAGGAGAAAAGGTCAAGTTTGACTTTTATCCACTTCATAATTGGCTATACCTCTAGCCTTAGAAAGTAAAACCAAACATTAATTTGATAAAGCTATTAAACTTTTTAACTTCTCTGGGGGCTTGCCAAAAATGCTGATCAGGAATTTTAATGCCCAAATTATAATTTTCACAGGTCCTGTTATAAAATCCCCAGTACTTAACAGTATGTCTATCAAAACAAAACTGGCTAAAGTTACTGAAGTTTCACTGGTATATATGGCTTATCAATTGCAAAATGTTTTCGTTAGAACATAATATTCTACACTCAGTGAAAGAATGGGCAATGTGACAAAGAAAAATTTTTTGGAGCTTTCATCTTCAAAGTTACAAGAAATTTCTGATAAACCTTTAATTCCAAACAAGCAAGAAAACCACATTAAAGTACATTTTGATGTACTTCCTTTAAATCGACATGATCACATGTGCTTTCATTCCCAATAATCAATCAAGTGAAAGTGTCAGAAAATCAATACCATGCCTAGCTAGGACAGACATAATGTGGCCATTATACAATTTACAAGTCAAATGTAAAGGTTTGATGCTGAATTATACATGTTAAATAATTTCTGGTTCATTTCATATATGTCTCTGATGCCACATATTTTTATGGACACACAAGATGTTAGATTTATATACATGAAAATGAAAACTGTTTCTCTAAGGTGCAGCAACACCTTTAATATTAATATGATTAAAAATTCATAAATTCAGGTTAAAAAAAAACTCTTTCTGGTTTTGAACAGAATAAAGAATTAAAGAGATTTTCATCAACATTCGTACTGAGGGAAAGATCTGAATAGAATAATTTTCACATAAATAAACAAGCATTGAGTATTTAATGATTTTTACAGAAACCTTCCCTTGTAATCAAAAGTTTGTCTTTCTTTCCTTCAAATCCTACATATGTTTGGAAGTAGTATATATATATGAGTCATAAAGAGTTCTATTGAGAATATTCAAATGTCCAAGATAATACTGTCTACTTCCAATGGGTGTGGAAGGTTCAACCTATACCTAAATTCCTTTTAAAATTTTAAGATCAATTGCCATACAAGCAAGGGTAAAATTACCCAGAGAGTGCATGAATTTGAAAAAAAAATATCAACTGAACATGCAAGCATGTTTTAAATACAATGTACTTTTAGTTTACCTCTTTGCTTTGGTCCTCTTCATCAGTTTTTTCTTGAACAGTAATATAACGAAATGGTGATTTTCCATCCAATGTAAAAGTCTTTCCAAGGGGTGCGGATCCAGGAGTTGACCTTCCTAAAGAGACAGATCCAGGAGTTGACTTTCCCAGGGGTGTGGATCCAGGGTGTGGAGATGGGGTGGCAGAAGCCAGGTATTTTTCAATCTCTAAATCCTCGGCCGTTCGAAGGGCTAAGGGACGACTAGAAGTGCGATTAGAAATCTCCGAAAACGGAGTTCCCCTAAGACTAATTGATTCAGTAATAGATAATACTTCATCCTCTGAAATTATTCCCTCACTTAATGCCTTTTCAGCTTTTTTGAGTTTTTGTAAATTCCCAAATGCAAATTTTTTGGACTCGTTGAGTATCTTTCGCAGTTCTGCATCATAGCCCTCTTTGACCTCTGAGAACTCTTTTTCCTTGCGTGTTTGGTCCTCGCATTTTTTCTTGAAATCGGCTTCAATTTTCTTTTTCTCCTCCCTTAGCTTTTCAATCTCCTTGGACATCTTTTCTGCATTTTGTTCATACTGTTTTTTCTCTGACTCCACCACTGACTGAAGGGCCTTAGATTTCTCCTCTTCAAATTTTTCCCTGAGATTTTTGACCTCCTCTTCTTTGTATCTATACAATTGTCATTAAAAAAAATTTTAAACATCACTTTTTTAATTTTAGTCTGTACCTGTCTAGTTCTTCCTGTATGTGGATAAGATTTTTAAACTTTAAATAAGTTCCTATGAATGAAAATCAAAACGTACAAACTTTTTTGTTTCTTTAGTTTTAGAAATTATGGAGTTTTAATCTATATGTACGTAAATAAAACAACCCATGCTGTGTACCGTGTTCAATATAACATCTAAATAATTTTGACATTACTTACTTGAGCACCTCTTGTAATTCTTTGTCCTTCTTTTTGGCTATATTCTCCTGTATAATTTCTATTTCTTTCTGTTTTTCCTGACTTAGCTTCACTTCTAATTTACTGATCTCCTTTTCCTTTTCTTTCTTATAAGTCTCCTGTAGAGACTTAATTTCGGATGATTTTTCTCGATAAATCTGTTTGGTCCGAGCTTTTTCTGCCTCCAATTCACTCTTCAGGCGTGCAATCTTGCGTTTGTAATCATCAACTGAGTGACTCCTGTGCGATTTTTCTCGTCTGCGCCCTTCAGATTTTGAACTCATGGTGCTGGTTGGAGTGGAGGCCCGGCTGATGTCATTGATATCAAAATCAAACTCCTCCTTCAAGCTAAGTCTTGAGTAAGGCCGCCTGTTGTGGACCTCCATTCTTCAGGCAGCAGCTAACAACAAGTACCATATATACATGTGTACATTCATACATTTCTCAATATTTTGAAACCAATATATTTAATATTAATATTGATTTATTTGAAATATACTAAGAAATTATTATGCCATTTTTTATATCATAAATAAATCTGAATTATGTGAACAATTGTTTTAAAAATTGAAATGAAGATGTATTTGAATACTAAAAATGGCAAATTTCACTTTAAATTAATAAATACATATGTAACTCTTGGGTTGTTTAATAAATACAATGTAGTAAACCATTTACAATGGCTTAAATATATACAGCATACCAAATACTTTTTAAAACTGTCTCTTTAACCTAACCTGTTGTGTAAACAAATAATGTATGAGTCAGTTCCTCTCATGTGAATAAATTTTAAAAAAAAAATTGTAGTATTTTTTATAACACATTCGACTATTTATACTACTCAATATCATACCCTATGTAAATAATACTTTAAAATCTTATCCAAACACTCTTACAAATGAATTTAACAAAATTACCATTTTCCCGGATTTTCTCTATCACTCACGAGGTCTTTAGCGTACCTAACAACAAGCATTGTGGCGACTTAACTGTCGCACCGATGAAAACAAATTTTTCGCATTGACAGCTCAAATACTACCCAAAATAACAATCGCACGCATTGTTTTCATACCAATCATTGTTAAATCATAGCCCATTCATAATCAACAACAATATTTACCTGTATATTTACAAAGGAATCAGTTCCGTACAAGCTCCGGCAAGCATCGGATGGAAAATAGATTTGGAATCTCATACATCAAGAACATCTTCTTGCCACTGTCAAAAATGAGATAAAGATGAAATTCAAAATAAAATTTCTACCCACCAATAATCTGCACTTTAAATAAAACATTTAAATGGATTTAAAAACTAACAGGATTCAACATATATACCTATTCACTTCAACACACACTGGATATCCGCCAAACTGCTTAAAAATTAGGTCACGTGATTGTGGTATTCTAAAACCCGGGCACAATCCGGTGGTTTGCCAGCACACAGCTGATTAAAAACAAAGGCATCTCATTAATATTTTAGAAAAGCCGAGTCATATTTCATAATGAAACTTCAAATTTATATCAAGTGAAATGCATGCAAAGGTTATTGAACCTTATATATTTTTCATTAGATAAATTAAAAATTTGGGTAATCATGACATAAAATTAAATGTTGACAAGATACATTCTTCAGTTCCTTTACCTATAAGAGTAGACTGACATGAATAAAAGAATTTTGATTTTGTTTTTTAATTGAATATTCTGTTCCTATTTTATATTATCAAACTGAATTCCTTAATTTACCATAGGCCATATTAATTATATTGATCAGTGAGTTCACTGGCTGTGTTGTGATACGCAAATACATGTATAAAATAGTCCACTATTACTCCCTCTCTTCCATGGCAGCCACAGATCTGCTCTCTGACAATGTTAAGAAAAACAAACGAACAAACAAACTTGTGTAGTCAAAGAGAAGTAACTCTATCGCATAGTAGTATATCAGCCAAGGCCAGTTTAAAAGTTTCGCCAATAGATTAAAAAAAAATCCATAATTAATATGTAACTGTAAGTTAACACAGTTTTCCCTAACAATAAGTTTAAAAAGGTACAGGGGCAAAATAAAAAAAATAAGTTTGTGAAAAAAATTAAATTCATAGTCTGATGTAAAGGGGAAAAAAGGGGGGGGGGGTCGCAACAGTTTTTGTTGACTGGTGTTGATTATTACATAAAAAGTGCAAAGTAAACATACTAGTACTTGCAAATCAATATTCGTTATATTTAATTTTGAGGGATTGGAGGAAATCTTAAATTAATGAAGACCAATGTTGAATTTAGCTTTTTGTCAGACATGGAACTTTTGATCCCTCCCCCTCCCCCCGGACTCGATTTGGAGAAATTATGTAGCTAAAGCCCCAACCACATGCATACGCCTATATTTACACACGCTGAACACATTTTACATATATGCAAATATTGCATCTGGGTGTGTTTTTGCGCATGTGAACGGGGGGGGGGGGGCAAGATTTGAACGTGAGTATTTTTACTCCTAGTGCAAAATTTATTTAGTCAGACTAGGTTCAAATTATCTTTTAATGAGTAAATTTACTCCTGGTGTATTTTCAGTCATGCATGTGAACGCGTAGCAAAATTTACACAAGGATAGAAATATTGAAATTGTCTTTAAATAAAATATACTGTAGCATCATCGATTTCATTAAAAAATGCATCTTTTTATATGAGAAAGAACGATGACCAACTGTTGTATTGTTAAGTGCAATTATTATTTTAAAGTCAACATTTAAACAATTAAGAAATGACAATGTTCTTCTTAGTGTATGGAAGGAACATTGAGTTGAAGAGCAACGAGAAAGCCCAAACAAGTATTTACAAAATACATCGAAATTGCAAACTTCATACTGATTTACGTACAGTTTGAAAGTGCATGTGAACGCATCGCAAAAATCGAATAAATTTTATATGAAGATTGCATTTACACATTTGCATGCACGTAAAATTTACACCTTAAGTAAATGAGCGCATGTTAACGGGGCTTTACCTCATACAAAGTTAATTAATGAACCTTCAAATCAAGGGCTTACGTCTGTACGGTATTAAATCGTGTCTTTGCTTCGGGGTCTGGGGTTAAATTTAAGAAGAATGGCATATGCAACATTACGGTTATGCATATTTCAATCAAATTAAAACTTATTACTGGTTCAAACATTGATCAGCTGGTTTCAATTTTACTGTTTCAGGGAGCTACATATGCAACAATTTCATATAAATTATGTAGTTTATAACATTCCATGTTGTATTAGAAAAAGGTTTTTAATGTAAAAAAAAAAAAAAAATAAGGAAAAAATCATTACACTCAATTTTTATTTATCTTTTTCAATATAACTCTTCTAAAATTCAGACTATTATAACAAGAAATAAACTAGTTAATTTGAACGAAGTATATATATGCATATGCATCGAATAAAAGCTTTCCTTCGTTTCTTAGCAGAAAGTTTCCCCATCAATGACTACTGTGCAGTAAGTAAAATTAACATTTCTAAAGAAAAGTCATGGAGTAAAAATAAAAATTTATTCTTTGAACACAAAAGACAACAGAGAAATCCAAATGCAACAGTCACTTAATGTACATGATATCTAAGGAAGTCGTTATATATAAAAAGGCCTAACACAGTAAAGTCGAGACAAGTTAACTTTGCTTGTGTAATGTGGTACAATGACCTCAATACAAGAATGAAATAATCAATGAATCAGACATGACGAACCACAAACAAACAATTTATTAATTCAAATACAGACTGTCAAAACATATCCATTAAATTTCACTTGTTCTTGGGATGGTTGGCAACTTGAATTTCTTGAATGTATTTATCATACAGCCTTTCACCCCCGCCTGGCATATTATAATGTTCTGCATAGTCAATTTTACAATCGCAGGGCTCTGGTACATTGCTCTGCATTGAAGAGTGCAGATTCACTGAACCATGACAGTTCATCGTATCAGCAATTTCTTTCTCTTCTACATCTGTTGAAATATTTGTTTGCACGTTTGGTTCTGATATTTCCAAATAATCGTCATGTCCTCCTTGAATGCCTTGTGTACTTGGACCGTGAATTGAAAAATCCACTGTTTCTGCTAAGGTCAATGATTCGTCTGAAGGCGAAGATGATGAACTGCATAATGTCCTGCTGCAGCGTCCGTTTTGAAATGCCGATACATAACACGTGGCATTGCTTGTTTTAAGACCTCTAAAAAATCCTCTGATAGTCAACTGGGCCATCTTTGTCCCCTGCTAGTCCTATGCACAATCAACAAATATGGTTTACACAACAGTGGAAAGACCTCTAATGTTGGTAAACATACTTTCACGTGATGAATTCATGCGTATCGAGGTCTTCCCTACGTCATAACTCGGTCGCGGGCGGATCACAAGCAGGCGCGCCAGGACCCCAGTATACCGATTAGTTCATGTCTATAGATTTGCGCTAAATTGGCTTAAGAAATACAAAATGTAAACATTTTTCAAAATTTGCCGAATTTCAAGTAAATAAGTTTTTTAAGAAGGGTTTACTTTTAAATTGTTCAAACTGCGTTAAAACCACATGCTTTAAGTTTTCAAAGTTGTCTTTTCTTTCTTTATTCTTTCTTTCTTTTTCCTTTTTTTTAAATAAAAAAAATAACCGTTTTTGTGATATTTGACTCGAAGAACGTAATTATAAATATGAAACTGAAAGGTGAAAATCTCTCAGCTGGTTTTCTTAATTTAATAAGTTTTTTAATGCACATTTAAAAAAAAAAAATTATTATTCTTACTATTACTCAGTCTTGATATAAAACAGGAAAACGGCCCTATATGACTATAGAAACAAGAAATTGATAATTTATAAAGCAAGATTTCATTTAACGTGGTTGGATCCTGATATTTAAAGTCTTAAACTTTTTTTGTCAAGTATATTTTTAGTTTCTACACACATAGCTTAATTAAAAATCAAAACAAAAAATGGGGGGTCAATATGCTTCTTTTGGCGCTACAGTACATTTGATATGACCTTTTTGCACTGAAATTTGTGTCTTGATCCAAAATAAATCTTCGACGTTTTCCCTCCAATGTTTTTATCCAAATAAATCAAGGGACAAAATAAACTATCATTCTATTTAAAAAAAAAAGGACACTTTAAAATTGTGACTAAGAAAAAAAGTTTCAAATTGCTTTGCATAATCAATTATTTGACCTTTCTGCACTCAAAAATGTTATTTTTCTGGCATTAAAGATTTAACAAGCAAGAAAATTATTTTAAAGTCTTAAACTTTTGCTGAATTTAGTTATCTTATATACTCAGAAAAGAAAAACAAAAGTGGGGGTCTATGATGTAAATTTTTAGATATTACTAAAAAAAGTGTTAATTTTATGTTAAAATTGGCTAAAATTTTTCTTGAACTTTCAGAATATATTTACTTTATTTGTCACAATATCATGAAAGCATTCATAAGAAATAATTCAATAAATATTTCAGAACCAGCATAAAACATTTCACTGCAAAAAACAGCTCTGTGTGCAACCAGCATGGAAAAGTAGGAATCTAAACTTAACAGCACTGTATATATTTCAAAAGGGAAAAAATCATCATTTTCTCCTAAAAAACCTTCAGCCACAAAACATAGTTCCTGGCTTTATCCTATTTGAATGGAATTTAATTGCGGTTTTTTCATTGGATATAGTTTAATTTGCATCGTAGAATCCAGTTTTAATGTTTGAACTTAAAAATGATGCAAAATTTTATAAATAAAGGCCCAGACCAAAATCTGCTCAAAAGCTCAGGATCGAACCTCCTCAATTGTGACCAATGACCTACACAGCAAAATTCATACTTTAGTGTAATCTTAAATAACTTCTTTACACAGTTAATAACAGAGATGAAATTTTAACAACAAACATTCAAAATTAAGATTGTCCTACTCAAAAATCACAGTAGTTGATATTATGTTTGGCTGTTTTATTTTCTACGATATGTACAGTTTGAAAAATATGAAATTTTTCGGAAAGTGCGGTAGTGGTCTTCTTTCATTAAAAAAAAAAAATCCTGTCTGTCTTTCTGTCATCTATAACTAATACCTTTATTAAATTTTAATTAACATTTTCGACTTCTCAGGAACCACTGGATCAACTTCGAATTAATTTGGCACAAAGCTTCCTTGGATAATGTAGGTGCATGTGCCTTAATAGCCCGAAAAAGCAGAAAATTTCTGTTAATACAACACTCGACCAAATGGTCCTGATGTTCAAAAATCTGGTAGAAATATCCTTGCTCATTAAAACTTTTATTCTGCTTGCCTTCGATATGCCAAGGAACAGAGAAGATTTTCAAAGAAGTAATGCATTTTCACTATAGATTCAGCACAAATCAGAAATGTAAAAATCTTGAAACGCCAAGACTCAACTGTGACATAATAAGTCATTCAAAGGAGATTATTTGAAATATCTCATGCTCATTGTAGAACAAATTCTTTTAATTTGTGCACATATATACTTTAATTGTTTGGTGCAAGGCAAAATTTCGAAAATTAGGTCAGACAGAGAGAGAGAAAGAGAGAGAGAGAATTCAATACATCTCAACGATTCACAAAAGATAAAATCTTCTATATTATTTTATTTTTGACTAGTTTAAAGATCTTACAGTTTATTTATTATTGAAAAACATTTCTCACCAAGTGTATCGTAAATCGTATAAAAAAATTATTTTGTTTTCCTTTTCTGACAATATACTATTTGTAAATACTGAAATGCATAAACAGTAAATCTCTGACAGAATTGATTAATTTTTTTCACGAAAAAGATAAAGTACCTTATCTCTTCTGGTTATGAAGGGTTTAATATAAGGTAACTTTTTATAGTCTTTGAACTGCATTTGTTTTGCAAGATGATCTGTCTCCATCTCGATCGTCATTGAGCCTTTGTATTAATATTAGCGCCATTCCAATGATCGTTGTACTTACGTCGTTCAAAGGGAGATCATTTGAGTACATCCAGAGTTACCTTACGCAAATTTCACAAAAATACAGCTAAGCATTTGAAAGGAAAGTATAAATTCGAGATATCTAGAGGGAGGTGGTGGGATAATACATTTGAAGGCTATTAACAGAAATTTTCTTACCCAAACAAAATACATAACATGTCATCATAATTGAAAAATTCAATTTATCATATCAGTATACTGTTGCATGATAAAAGCAAGGACTATTCATCTTCATCTAATGTACAGCTAAAACAAAGTTTTAAGCTGATCATATCAAAATCCGTCTAATGTCAGATACCCACTGCGACGAAGACAAGATATAGCGACACAAATAAAGTTCTTACAATTTCAAAGAGGCATTGATACTGGAAATGGAATAGCATCATCGTAATGTACAAAACTGAATAATATATAAGTTAAATCATCTATTCTGGCTCCAATCATGATTCTTTCCTACCTATCCTATAATCAAGATGGGAATAAATGAAAAAAATATCCTTGATTTTTGTGCCAGTTAGTTTCATCGTGTTGTTGAATATTTTCTTCTGTATGCCCTTATCAGACTTCCGTCCAGTGTGTATGTTTCACTAAGAAGAACGAATGACAAGGTCAAACAAGAATTAATTATATATTTTCAACTACGTATTTGTTTTTTCGTAACTCCCAATGAATGTCACTGTGACATATTCATACCTGGAGAGGAAGTAAAATAGTAAGGTCAACTGAAAAGATTATTAAATGATGTTTATCCTATTTCATAACAATTGCAATAATAAGAGCATGTCACATAATTTAGTTGTTGAATATGACATGTCTGTAGGACCCTATCAAACTTCCGTCCAGTGCTCCAATATCACTGTGACAAATGGATGACAGGGTCTTACAGTCAGCTTCTTAAATGGTTTACAACCGAATAGTTCAAGCTTTTTTGCATCATTATCTAATATACAGCTGAACCTCTGTTGTTGGTCGTTCTAATTTTGAATGGCCCTATCAAACTTCCGTCCAGTGTCAAATATCCACTGTGACGAAGACAAGATAGATCGACACAAGAAGGTCATGAACTCTGATGCAAAAAAAATACTTGAATATTTGTCTTGCATTCGACAATATGGCGTTGCTGTTGAATATTTCAACTGTATGCCCTTATCAGACTTCCGTCCAGTGTATCCGTTTCACTGTGACGAACGAATGACAAGGATAAACAATCAATTTGGTTATACATATATTTTTATTATTATTTTACTGTATTCCTATGTCCCCGTGAATGTCTGAATGTCATTGTTACGTACAAGCGAATAATTGGTGGAGAGGGGAAATGGTATCTAAGAGTAAACAAACTGAAATTGAACATAAATGCTTTTTTTTTACCCAAACCGTATAACTTTTATGTCATCATCATTTAGAAGTTGACTATTTCATGTCCGTATGATCCTATGAAACTTCCGTCCAGTGCTCCAATATCACTGTGACAAAATGATGACGGAGTTTTTCAGATGCTCATATAGTTTGTTGTTGTGTGATACAAGTTTTGGGTATTCATTTCATCTAATGCATTGCTAAAACTCGATTTGTTGATCACAATATTTTACATAACCCTATCAAACTTCCGTCCAGTGTCAGATTCCCACTGTGATGAAGACAAGATAGAGTGACACAAATAAACGTTTGTGAATTTAAAAGGTACAATGTACATTGATGTTGAGATGGGATGGCATATTGCAATGTGCATGTGAGAAAAAGAATACTAGTAAATCCATCTATTTTGCTTCCAATCCTAATTGGGATTTTTAATCTATCCTGCAATCAAATCCAAAATACCCTCATTAAATTTTCATTATACTAGCCAGTATCACCGTTTGTTGAATATTATCTTCTGTATGCCCTTATCAGACTTCCGTCCAGTGTGTCAGTTTCACTGTGACGAACGAATGACAAGGTCAAACAACTGAAGACTTATTTTATATTTTCAACTATTTGATCACATATGATAAAGATGTTGAATACTAGTTTTTCATGTCCGTATGACCCTATCAAACTTCCGTCTAAGGCTCCATTATCACTGTGACAAATAATTGACGGGGTCTAACAGTCAGTTGTCATGTGGTTCTCAGCTGAAATATAAAAACTTTTCGTATTAATCTTCATCAAATACACAAGTAAAACTCTGTAGTTGGTCATTCTCATTTTGCATGGCCCTATCAAGCTTCCGTCCAGTGTCAAATATCCACTGTGACGAAGTCAAGATATAGAGCTACACAGAATGTTCGTAAACTCTTATGTGAAGAACTATACTTGAATATTTCTATTGTTTTCGACGATACTACCGTGCTGTTGATTATTTTCTACTGTATGTCCTTATCAGACTTCCGTCCAGTGTATCAGTTTCACTGTGACGAACGAATGACAAGGACAAACAAGAATCAATTTGGTTATATTTTTTATTAATTGCTTACTCAAGTTTCTGTATACCTATGTCCCTATGAATGTCTGAATGTCACTTTAACAAATGAATAATTGGTGAAGATGGGAAATGGTAGAGTAAACTAACTGACATTGAACATAAACGATTCCTTAACCAAATGTCATCATCATTTAGAAGTTGAATATTTCATGTCCGCATGACCCTATCAAACTTCCGTCCAGTGCTCCAATATCACTGTGACAAATGGATGACAGAGTCATATAGTATGCTGTTGTATGATAAAAGCAACGACTAAAACTCGGTTGTTGATCATAATATTTTGCATGGCCCTATCAAATTTCCGTCCAGTGTCAGATATCCACTGTGACGAAGACAAGATAGAGCGACACAAATAAAAGTTCGTGAATTTCAACGATACAATGTTCATTGATGTTGATATGGGATAGTAGTATCGTAATGTAAAAAAAAAAAAAGATTACTAGTAAGTCCATTTATTTTGCTTCCAAATTTAGATTGTTTTTACCTGTCCTGCAATTAAAATCGAAAAAAAATATCCCCATTATATTTTCATTGTGCTGGCCAGTATCACCGTTTGTTGAATAATTTCTTCTGGATGCCCTCACCAAACTTCCGTCCAGTGTGTCAGTTTCACTGTGACGAAGGACTGACAAGGACAAACAAGAATCGGTTTGGTTATAATTTTTGAATTTTTGCTTACTAATTTCCTACACGTCCCCATGAATATCACTTTGACAAATGCATTCCCAGTAGGAAGGGGAAAGGTAAAAAAAAAAAACAACTGAAATGCGTAGTATATAAATTATTTCCTGTCCTTTTTCAGAAGAAAAATTACTTGCATATCATCATCATTCGAAAGTTGAATATTTTATGTCCGTATGACCCTATCAAACTTCCGTCCAGTGTTCCAATATCACTGTGACAAATGGATGACAGGGTCTTACAGATGATTATATACATGTAGTTTGCTGTTGATAAAACCAAGGAGTATTTATTTTCACCTAATACACAGCTAAAACTCTGTTGTTGATCATAATATTTTGCATGGCCCTATCAAACTTCCGTCCAGTGTTCCAATATCACTGTGACAAATGGATGACAGGGTCTAAGAGATGATTATATATCATGCTGTTGTATGATACAAGCTTAGGGTATTAATTTTTATCTAATGCACGGCTAAACTCGGTTGTTGACCAAAATATTTGCATTGCCCTATTAAACTTCCGTCCAATGTCAAATATCCACTGTGACGAAAACATGGTAGAGCGACACAAATAAAAGTTCGTGAATGTCAAAGATGCATTGATGTTGGAAATGAAATGGCAGTTCCTTAATGTACAAAAATACATACTAGTAAGTCAATCAATTTTGGCTCCAATCTTGATCGTTTTCTACCTATCCTGAAATTAAAATGGAGATTTATGAAAAAAA
Organism: Saccostrea echinata; assembly: GCF_033153115.1. Lineage (NCBI taxonomy): Eukaryota > Metazoa > Mollusca > Bivalvia > Ostreida > Ostreidae > Saccostrea > Saccostrea echinata. The sequence goes on from NW_026889803.1 coordinate 32,777,235, forward strand.
GCAATAATTAATCAATGATCAATAATTTGATTGTGCTAGTAGATTTCACCGTATTGTTGAATATTTTTTTTCTGTATGCCCTCATCAGACTTCCGTCCAGTGCGTCAGTTTCACTGTGACGAACGCATGACAAGGACAAACAAGACTTAAAATTAATTCTATATTTTTAACTATTTGCTCATCTGTATCTTCCCGCGAAGGTCACTGTGACATATGAATATACCTTGGGAGGGGTCTAAAAGTAAGGTCAACTACCGGTTACCAAAAAGATAATTAATTAATTCATTTCATGTCCATATGACCCTATCAAACTTCCGTCCAGTGTTCCAATATCAATGTGACAAATGGATGACGGGGTTTTACAGTGACCTTCTCATATGGCTTATAGCTGAATAATTCAGGCATTTTGTATTAATCTTCATCTAATGCACAGAAAAAACTCGGTTGGTGGTCATTTTGCATGGCCCTATCAAACTTCTGTCCAGTTTCAAATATCCACTGTGACGAAGACAAGATAGAGAGACACAAAATGTTCATAAACTCTGATGTGAAGGGCTATCCTTTATATTTGTATTGTTTTCAATGCTACCATGTGTGCTGTTGAATATTTTCTCCTGTTTTTTGTTTGTTTATTGTTTAACGTCTCTCTCGAGAATTTTTCACTCATATGGAGACGCCACCACTTTTTGACCTACACTCGGCACTCAGGGCCATTGAGCAGTGAGGGATCTTTTTCGTGCCAGCATCTACTGCGACACGGGACCTCGGTTTTTACGGTCTCATCCGGTCTCCACGTCCCACAGGAGGATTCGAATTCGCGACGTAAGGATCAACTCCTTATTCCGAGACTCTAGAGCGAACGCTCTAACCACTGCGCCACTATTTTCTTCTGTATGCCCTTATCAGACTTCCGTCCAGTGTGTCAATTTCACTGTGACGAACGAATGACAAGGACAAACAAGAATCAACTTGGGCATATTAATTGCTTACTCAAGATTCTGTATTCCTATCTCACCATGAATGTCTGAATGTCACTTTACCAAATAAAATTGGTGGAGAGGGGAAATGGTAGAATAATCTAACTGACATTGAACATGAATGATTTCTTACCCAAACAGAATAAATGACATGTCATCATCATTAAAAAGTTGAATATTTCATGTCCGTTTGACCCTATCAAACTTCCGTCCAGTGTTCCAATATCACTGTGACAAATGGATGACAGGGTCTTACAGATTACAGTATTTCTTACAAAGAATACTATTAAATCCATCTATTTTGTTTCCATTCTAGACTTCTTCTTTTTTTTTTTTTACCTATATTGCAATCAAAATCGAAAAAATACCTCCATAATATTTTCCTTGTGCTAGCCAGTTTCACCGTTTGTTGAATATTTTCTTCCGTATGCCCTTATCAGACTTCCGTCCAGTGTGTCAGTTCCACTTTGACGAACGAATGACAAGGACGAACAAGAATTAATTTGGGTATATTTTCAGATTATTTGCTTACTGATTTCCTACACGTCCCCATGAATATCACTGTGACAAATACATTCCCGGTAGGAAGGGGAAAAGGTACCAAAAAAAAACAAAAAAACAAAAAACTGAAATGCATAGTATGGATACTAGTTAGTCAATCAATTTTGGCTCCAATCTTGATCGTTTTCTACCTATCCTGCAATCAAAATTGAAGATTTATGAAAAAAAATCTTCAAAGGTTTGATTGTGCTAGTAAATTTCACCATGTTGTCGAGTATTTACTTCTGTATGCCCTTATCAGACTTCCGTCCAGTGTGTCAGTTTCACTGTGACGAATGAATGACAAGGACAAACAAATATTAATTTCGTTAATTTCTTTATTTTATTAATTGCTTACTGTATTCCTATGTCTCCGTGAATGTCTGAATGTCACTGTAACAAATGAATACCCGGTTGGGAGGAGAAATGGTTGAGTAAACTAACTAAAATTGAAAATAAATGATTTCTAACTCAAACAGAATAAACTACGTATCATCATCATTAAGAAGTTAAATATTTCATGTCCGTATGACCCTATCAAACTTCCGTCCAGTATTCCAATATCACTGTGACAAATGGATGACAGGGTCTAACAGCATGCTGTTGTATGATAAAGGCAATAACTAGTCATCTTCATATGACTGAATAATTCACGCATTTTGCATTTATCTTCATCTAATGCACAGAAAAAACTCGGTTGGTGGTCATTTTGCATGGCCCTATCAAACTTCCGTCCAATTTCAAATATCCACTGTGACAAAGACTAGAGAGACACAAAATGTTCGTGAACTCTGATGTGAAGGGGTATCCTTGAAAATTTGTATTGTTTTCAATGATACCTCCTTGCTGTTGATATTTTCTTCTGTATGCCCTTATCAGACTTCCGTCCAGTGTGTCAGTTTCACTGTGACGAACGAATGACAAGGACAAACAAGAATCAATTTCGTTAAGTACTACTTTTTATTTTATTGTATTCCTTTATCCTCGTGAACGTCTGAAATTCACTGTGACAAGTGAATAATTTGTGGTGAAGGGGAATGGTAGAATAAACTAACTGAAATTAAACAAAAATGCTTTTTTATTTACCCAAACAGAATAAATTGCATAAATTGCCATTTGGAAGATGAATATTTCATGTCCGTACGACCCTATCAAACTTCCGTCCAGTGCTCCAGTATCACTGTGACAAATGGATGACAGGGTCACACAGCATGCTGTTGTATGATAAAGGCAATGACTAGTCATTTTTCATATAATGCATTGCTACATGTAAAACTCGGTTGTTGATGGTAATATTTTGCCTGGCCATATCAAACATCCGTCCAGTGTCAGAAAGGCAAGACAGAGCGACAAAAATAAAAGTTCGTGAGTTTCAAAGTTACATTGATATTGAGTTAGAAGTACCCTAATGTAACAAAAAAAATGAATACTAGTAAATCCATCTATTTTGTTTCCAATGTAAATTGTTTTTACCTATTATGCAATAATCGAAAGAAAAAATACCCCTATTTTATCACCGTGCTGTCTTCTGTATGCCCTCATCAGACTTCCGTCCAGTGTGTCAGTTTCACTGTGACGAAAGAATGACAAGGTCAAATAAGACTTAATTTTACATTTATAACTACAAGTATTTGCACATCTGAATCTCCCCGTGAAGGTCACTGTGAAATATAAATATACCTTGGGAGGGGTCCATAAGTAAGGTTAACTTACTAAAAAGATATATAATTAAATTAATTTCTCGTCCGTATAACCCTATCAAACTTCCGTCCAGTGTTCCAACATCACTGTGACAGATGGATGAGGTTCTTATAGTCACCTTCTCATATAGTTTATAGCTGAAGAATTCAAGCATTTTGCATTTATTTTCATCTAATGCACAGAAAAAACTCGGTTGTTGGTCATTTTGCATGGCCCTATCAAACTTCCGTCCAGTTTCAAATATCCACTGTGACGAAGACAAGATAGAGAGACACAAAATGTTCATGAACTCTGATATGAATGGCTATCCTTGAATATTTCTATTGTTTTCAATGATACCTCCTTGCTGTTGATATTTTCTTCTGTATGTCCTTATCAGACTTCCGTCCAGTGTGTCAGTTTCACTGTGACGAACGAATGACAAGGTCAAACAAGAAATTAATTTGGTTATCTTTTTATAAATTGCATACTGTATTCCTATATCCTCATGAATGTCTGAATTTCACTGTGTCAAGTGAATAATTGGCGGTGAAGGGAAATGGTAGAGTAATCTAACTGAAAATTCAAATTGAACTAAAATGTTTCCTTACCCAAACAGAATAAATGACATGTCATCATCATTTACATGTTGAATATTTCATGTCCGTATGACCCTATCAAACTTCCGTCCAGTGCTCCAATATCACTGTGAGAAATGGATGACAGGGTCTTACAGATGATTATATAGTATTCTGTTGTTAAAACCAATGAGTATTTATATTCATCTAATATACAGCTAAAACTCGGTTGTTGATCATAATATTTTGCATGGCCCTATCAAACTTCCGTCCAGTGTCAAATATCCACTGTGACGAAGACAAGATAGAAAGACACAAATAAAAGTTCGTGAACGTCAAAGACGCATTGAGGTTGGAAATATAAAGGCAGTACCTTAATGTACAAAAATGGATACTAGTAAATCCATCTATTTTGACTCCATTCTTGATCGTTTTCTTCTGAAGGTATCCTGCAATCAAAATGGGGATATATGAAAACAATCTTCAACAAGTTTGATCGTGCTAGTAAATTTCACCGTATTGTCTAATATTTTCTTCTGTATGACCTTTTCACACTTTAGTCCAGTATGTTAGTTTCACTGTGACGAATGACAAGGTCAAACAAGACTTAATTTTATATTTATAACTACAAGTATTTGCACATCTGAATTCCCCCGTGAAGGTCACTGTGACATATAAATATACCTTGGGAGGGGTCCAAAAGTACTAAAGGCCAACTTACTGAAAAGATAATTAAATTAATTTCGTATTGAATATTTTATGTCCGTATGACCCTATCAAACTTCCGTCCAGTGTTCCAATATCACTGTGACAAACGGATGCAGAGTCTTAAAGTCACCTTCTCATATAGTTTATAGCTGAATAATTCAAGCATTTTGCATTTATCTTCATTTCATCTAATGCACAAAAAAACTCGGTTGTTGGTCATTTTGCATTGCCCTATCATACTTCCGTCCAGTTTCAAATATCCACTGTGACGAAGACAAGATAGAGGGACACAAAATGTTCATGAACTCTGATATGAATGGCTATCTTTGATTATTTCTATTGTTTTCAATGATACCTCCTTGCTGTTGATATTATCTTCTGTTTGTCCTTATCAGACTTCCGTCCAATGTGTCAGTTTCACTGTGACGAACAAATGACAAGGTCAAACAAGAATCAATTTCGTTACTACTTTTAATGTTACTGTATTCCTATGTCCCCATGAATGTCTGAATTTCACTGTAACAAGTGAATAATCGGTGGTGAAGGGAAATGGAAGAGTAAACTGACTGAAATTGAACATAAATGCTTTTTTATTAACCAAACAGAATAAATTACATAAATTATCATTTAGAAGTTGAATATTTCATGTCCGTATGACCCTATCAAACTTCCGTCCAGTGTTCCAATATCACTGTGACAAATGGATGACAGGGTCTTACAGATGATTATATAGTATGCTGTTGTATGATAAAGGCAACGACAGTTCATTTTCATCTAATACACAGCTAAAACACGGTTGTTGATCGTAATATTTTGCATGGCCCTATCAAACTTCCGTCCAGTGATCAGATACCCCCTGTGACGAAGACAAGATAGAGCGACACAGATAGAGTTCGTGAATTTCAAAGATACGCGTACAATGTACATTGATGTTGAGATGGGATAGTAGTAAAAAAAAAAGATTACTAGTAAATTCCAATCTATATTGTTTTTTACCTATCTTGCAATCAAAATCGAAAAAATATCACCATATTAATATTTTCACTGTGCTAGCCAGTATCACAGTATTGTCGAATATTATCTTCCGTATGCCCTTATCAGACTTCCGTCCAGTGTGTCAGTTTCACTGTGACGAACGAATGACAAGGTCAAACAAGAATTAATTTGGTTATCTAACCTAACTGAAATTGAATATGAATGATATGCTTTTTCTTACCCAAACAGAATAAATGACATGTCATCATCATTTAGACGTTGAATATTTCATGTCCGTATGACCCTATCAAACTTCCGTCCAGTATTCCAATATCACTGTGACAAATGGATGACAGGGTCTTACAGATGATCATATAGTTTGCTGTTGATAAAACCAACGAGTATTTATTTTCACCTAATACACAGCTAAAACTTTGTTGTTGATCATAATATTTTGCATGGCCCTATCAAACTTCCGTCCAGTGTCAAATATCCACTGTGACGAAAACATGATAGAGCAACACAATGAAATTAAAAAAAATAAAACACAACAAAAAAATTTCAAAGATACATTGTTCATTAATGTTGAGATGGGCGCAGTACCGTAATGAGAAAAAAAATGAATACTAGTCTAGAAAATCATCTATTTTGCTTCCAGCGTAGAAATTCTGCAAGATCAAGATCGGAATAAAGGAAAAAAATACCCTTATTTTTTTTTCATTGTGCTAGCCAGTATCACCGTGCTGTTGAATATTTTCTTCTGTTTGCCCTCACCAAACTTCCGTCCAGTGTGTCAGTTTCACTGTGAGGAACGAATGACAAGGTCAAACAAGGAACTGGTTATATTTGCCCATTTGATCAGACTTATTAGAGTTTTTATGTAACTGTGCCGTATAATGACAGAAAGTTACAAAAGCTGACAAAGGATAATTTTCATTTTTAACAAGAGAATGATTTGTAGTTACTACATCAAGATAAAAATGATTTATGGTTTTGATAACCTTTTCTTTCAGTATTTGAGTACCCGATATATCTTCCCATATATTCAAATCGAAGACATTCCGAAAAAAGCTGCGAGCTGTTTTAATTAGCCAGATAAAATATTTCTATTGAATTTTTTTGCCCCTCCCCCTGTTTTAATGTTAAAAACCTCATTCTTCATAACATGTTAAAATATTTATAAGAAGGTTGTGGAAGGTATTATTTTGAAATTAAATATGCAGAGTTTGTTATAATCAAAGACCCGCCCTTTCAAAATTTTCCAACGATGAAAAAAAAAATTAATTTATTAAATGTAGTTCAAATCTCTGAGTGCTCATTAAGTCATGTCATACTTATTTTCTTTTAGCTTTGGGTTTTGATTTATCCATGTTAAGATTTATTCGCATTAAGATTTTCGAAATAATAAATTTCAAACGTTTGGATTGAAATCTACCTGACAAAAAAAGTCGAACGTTGTTAGGACTTCATTATATGAATGAAGTAGGAAGCAGGAGATACATGTGTTTACAACAAAAGCCGCTAAAGAACCATAACTAAATCTTAAAAAAAAAAGTTATTTGCGATATATTCACGCTGCGTTATGTGGATTTTCAAACTTGTTTCTAATTTAACACAAAACTACAGGACTTGTATAATCCTTGTATAATTGTATAATAAACGACACGATCGATTTTCGCATTCATCACGGATAAAAACTAGGTAAAAAAAAGTCATGTACTTACTATTTTGTGTGAACTTCTATTGATTATGATAAATAATTATACATGTATTCTTCAATGGTGGAATGAAAAACAAATTCACTCAAGAGATTATATAGTTCTTTGATGAGTAAGAAATTAAACTACTCAAGCTCTAATTAGCTGCTTGTAATTAAATGAAAGAGGTAATAGGTACCTGGACACAACAACGAGTACTCCAAAGGGCAGAAGATAATTGCTATGAAAACATCGTGATTGCTTAATTAAGGGGATTTCATTTTCACACAATTTTGATAAAATTATCAATTATCGCTATTAATAAAATAAAAAAATGTGAACGAGGTAAATGGGATTTTGATTTCTATAAGTGGAGATGATATTTGACAATTAATAAAAATTTTGAAAGATTGAAAAATAATATTCTACATTAAAGGTGTAACAGAATATTAAGTTTATACTATAGTGAAGAAATTATAATGAACAATGGAAATGCAGGTAATTCAATTTTACCGTTCTCTTTATTTTAAATAAAGATGAATCGAGACAAAGTATAATTAAGCAGGCGCGGATCCAGGAATTTTTTCCATTGGGGGGGGGGGGGGGTGTCCATACCAATCAAAAAATATTCTGACCCAAAAATTTCTTGACAAGCCAAAAAAAAAAAAAAAAAGGAAAATGTAAAATCCATTTTCAAAACGTGAAAAACACCTATTTCGTAATGGTGATGGTGGAGTTCACGTTTTCTAGGGGTGGGGTGGCGGGTGGGGGGAGGGTCCAAAGTCATTTTTTTAGTTGCTTCAGTATATACCTTAAATAACTCTGCAAATTCCAGGGGGGTCCGGACCCCCGACCCCCCTCTAGATCCGCGCATGATTAAGTTACATGTACCTCTGCTATTATGACATTTCGTATAATAATTGGGACATCTAGCTTCATTTTTATTTTAGCCTCAATTGAATTAATTCAAAAGTGTACGCCTATGGAGCAGCTTATAAAATAGTTGATATAGTGCCCTTTGATAAACTTCGATTATATAACAGAGATGTATTCATTCATAATTGGTAAATTAGTTTTGGATATTCTGGCCGTTTTCTTCTCCAAGTGCCAATATATATTTTTTTTCTTCTGCTGAATAATGGGTTACTGATGTAAATAGAACACATAGGGGGAGTCTGTTGATTATTATATGTACATCTCTTGGGCAATATATAATTCTGTATTTTCAAGAATTCCGTACATTGACGATCAATGATTGGGGTGTTTTGTAAATTGAATTTTACCAAATTTGGTAATGACCTGATGAATACCAGACCTACATGTAGGTGCTTCCTCCACACAGGAACCCTAGAACAGTGGCGGAATATTACTCGGGCCGCACTTTTCACTCGCGGGACTCCGTGCTTAACCCTGGCACGTATAAAACTTGGGCCAGTCATATAATCCATGATTGTTTAGATTTTTTAGGGATACGAAAAAAAGAAATTTCCTTATACAGGACTCCATTGGAAGGGATTTGTGTGATACTCTGTGTATAAGTTAAGGAGAAAAAAGATGAAAAGGACTAGTACCTTCACAGGAGGTAAAGAATCAGAATGCAGATCTCAGATTTTCAAATCGACTCAAGAGAGCAAATTTATGAATAGCAATGAAGATTTTCTACGCAAGAATTTATAACTTGGGTGTGTATAACTTCAAATGATCTTCTTTAAGTGTCACTTTTAAGTTTGTTCAATTTCAACGATCCTCGACAATGATTCTACATGGAGTGGGTTGTCGAACCTTTCGTCCCAATCCTCGAGTCCAAGATTTGGGGGATGTCATTCAAATGAACAGGATCACGAGACAAAAGCTAAAGATAAGTAAATACCACGTCAGCCACAAGTCTGTTAATGATGAGGGCGAAGAAATGTTGGTCCCAGATGCTGGGTACCTAAAGGTAAATATGTTCGAATGGCTGCCTGTTTTACGTATTTTTGTGGCGGACCCTGGGGGGTATATTGCTTCATAAGAGTAATTTACTCCAAAAGCACATTATAACTCCTTTATGTAGAAATGATAAATATTTTAGTCCAGAAAAGAGGCAGGGGGGATTTCTTGGATCATACACAGTTACCCTATACTCTTTCATTAAAATCCAGCATTGCCTAGAAACTTATGAAGAAGGATGTACGCATATTGATGCTTTATACACTGTACATCCAAAGCACCGATTGCATGTACAATTTTTTTCCTCTCAATTTTTGTTCTATTAAAAATTCATTGCAAAAAATATCTTTCAAAATTCTTGTATAAAAGATTAAAACAATTTCAAATTATAGTTTGAAATTGTAGTAAAGAAGAAAACTATTCCAAAAATTATATTTTGGTCTTAGTCGTAAGTTTTTGCGTTAGACAGGGCCCAACATTGCAAACTACATGTAAGTGGTTACATTTGAAGACTTGAATGGAATCATCTGTGATCGGTCGCAGTCCATAGGCATATGAAGGGGACCTAGACTCTCCCTTTTTAAAGATTTCAAATTGATGCCTGATCTTACTTGTTGAATATTAAGATAAGGTTCACTTTTTAAAAGTTACAACCTGTACAGAAATTGAAGATATAATTGTCCGTCGACCCTGTCCTTTCAGCTAAGTGCCTAGAGAAAAATCAAAGTACTGTGAGTACTGATAGACGGTGGCATGAATGATTTTGTTTGTTTAACGTCCCTCTCAAGAATTTTTCACTCATATTAAGACATCACCATTGCCGTTGGTGGGCTGCAAATTTAGATCTATATTCAGCACTCCGGGCCATTGGGTAGTGGGGGATCTTTTTCTGACCAGCACTTACTGCGACAGGGGACCTCGGTTTAACTGTTTTCAATTCGTACACACGGCTTTTTTTTAATGTTGTGTTAATGTAAAATTTCAATAATATTTATTAATAGTCAGAATATTTGAGGGAAAAAATATTTGAGGATAATGGTTTCACATTTTAACTACGAAATCAAATAATTATAATTGCTAAACACACGCACGGCGGTTTCTTAGTTACATATATGCGACAAACACTAATTACGAGACGTTCCCAATTTGATACTCCCTAATTACGAGATACTCCATGCTAGGAAAGCGTCGATCTCCAAATTTCTCCAATTCCAAAATATAGTTCGAGGACTGCACATTCCTTGTTCCGGAATTGCATGTTTTTAAAATGTTTTATTTGAGACGTTTTGTGGAATTTTTATACAATAAAACTTTAAAAGTTAATTGTAATTTTACGATGTCTTTTGATTGTTTGAATTTCTATCATCTCTTGACGATACTATATTAGAAAGATATTTATTTAAGGAAAGAATAAAAAGATCACGACACCTTAATCAGTTAATAAAAGAGTTGTTGGAGGCAGATACGATGCCATAAAATTTGCAAAGTTTATTACGATTCTATCTATAACAAAGTAAGCCATTGCCTAATTATCTCGAACACAAAAACTACTGAACGAATGCTAATTTATCAAAACTAAAATTAAAAAGACTGTGACGGACAAAAGTTACCTATATATTTCATTCGTATTTGAAAATGCTATCGTGCCTCGATTAAAATTTACCCTTTAAAAAGTTTAAGAAAAAAGGTACTCAAATGCATGTGCATGAAATATTAGGATTTTCTTGCGAATTCAGTGGGTTTAATTTAGGTCAGTCTTCTCCTGCATGTGTTCACAAATTAAATTTCGTATTGCGCAATGACTAGCAGGCTCATTGTATATTAAGATTACGTATGAGAAATAGCATCGTCGCAAACCACGGCCAAAATGTGCGATCTCCCATTCTGGAGAGAGCTATATGCGGACTCCGAACCGTGGTTTGAAACGACGGATAAATAGAAGCTGACAAATATTTTTGTTATTTTGTTCTTTTTTTTCTTTTCGAACAGTATATATCAAACAAAAAAGTAAGACTTCTGTACAATGTCGCACAATCTGCAGTACATAGCCAAAAGTGATTCATCATTTCCCTCTTTACCATATACTTTATGAAAAGTAAGTTTTTGTTAAAAAAATACACGTATTGTGGGTTCAATTCTACTTAAATTTTTAAAAACTTTTCGATAAGTTTCGAAAAATTGTTCATATTCCCGGGGGGGGGGGGGGGCAAAATTTGATTATTGATCACTGAGTAAAGATCTGAAATTATAAAGTCAAAATTTTTAGCTTCAAAACCCACGATTTCATTACTCGTTTTTTGTAAATCATGCATCTTGGAATAAAAAAGTTCAGTCACTACATGAATATATTAGGAACCTTGATTCCCTTATTAATTAACATTTAGGATAAACTGGTTTTGACACGTTTTAAGCAATAATTTATGGGGAAAAAATACTAAAACATGAGGATCCCAAAATCCATTATTTGAATATATAATTTCAATCTGTCCATCATCCTTAAATATGTTTTCATTTTAAATTTGCAATTATGACTGTATACCACAATCGTACATATAGAAAAAAACTGAAATGATTGAACTTCCGTTTCTGGCATTTCAGCATACTTTATTTTTTTCTTCAAACCTTATTTTATAATAAACCTAATGTGGAAAATTTCATGCAATAAATTGTTTAACAACTTTGATTAATATATGTCCTCATCATACTACGGAAATATAAATTTACTTATTAAAAGACCTGTATCGTGAAAAATTGCAATAAACTTTCAAAATTTCCATCATATCATTTTACAGATTCTTACAACATTTATCTCATTCAAAGCCAGTATCCGTGTGGCGTAGTGGTTAGAGCGTTTGCTCTAGAGTCACGGACATGAAGGAGTTGATCCTTACGTAGCGGGTTCGAATCCCACTGCGGGACGTGACTTTTCACATTTGTGTCATGTTCATAAAAACGAAAAAAAATGTGTACGAATTGACTTTTGTAGTTTGCATACGAATATACGAGTCGGTTTGTGTACAAATTAGTATTAGCTGTAGGACGGCGTAATTTAATGAATATTCATGAAGCGAGAAATATTGATAACGACAAATATCAGGAATTAAGCTTTGTACCCATCAACAAAATGTCTTTGAAATAACTTGAGAGTATTTGTTAACCATATGCATTTTATTTTCAAACATCGAATCAACCCTATTTTCATTATTTTGACTCTGCAAAAATCGCCGCTAGGGTCCCCGTGATTTTACACTGTTGTTATTTATAGCCCAAAAGCAGCAGCAATAGACTGTGGCTATAAATAGCCACCGTCTAATGATGACTACGTTTTGGTTATGGACAATATAAATATACCAAATTTTGAATCATTCCGGTTTGTAAAAATACAGTTAGGATCAATATTGTGTATCATATATTGTCATGTAAATTTTGAGTTTACCGAGTGGCAGTAAGTTGTCATGTTGTAAATTTCATATTTACTGCCACCCGGAAAAATTCAAATTATAAGGTACATGTCGCGTTGAAGTAAACGTAGAGCGTATGACACATTGTAAGCACTTAAGTCGGATACATCTAACGTAGATTAGGACAGGCTAGCTTGCGTGTTTCCAAAGCCAAAAAGTAAAAAAAAAAAAAAATGGTAAAAATTCAACAAAACTAAGAAAGTTGTTTCAATTTATCGCCTGCTTGTGTGAATTGTCAATTTAATCAAAACCAGTTCTGTTTGCGAACATGGTATCAGTTCAAGTCTTTGATTATAAACTATCGCTAGTATTGGAACTCAAACCTTAAACTGTCTTTCTTTAAGAGGAAGCATTCGCTTGAGAATTAGAACTGTTAATTATCCATGGCTCTCACTTCTCTTAAAAGAAAGGAGAAGGGTGGGGTGGGGTAGGGGGTTAAGGAGGTACTCCTCATGTAGAAGGGGATGGAAGTAGTACAAAGTATATACACTTCTGGTTTATAGACATTGTAAAACTCATTAAATGTCAGAATGTAACGATCATCTATCGGGTCAATATTGCAACATTTGCAATATTGTCTGTATGCGTGTCTGGAGACGATATGATCAGCAAAGCGTTCTGGAATATATCTGACTGTAAAGGCGAAGAACTCTTAAATCTGACAGCTCTTATAGCCTGTATTGTCAGAGTGGGCAGGTTATACTTACCAAATACTTATATAGGTCCTGACTAGAGCCACTCATAGACCATGAAAACTCATCTTTATTGATTGTTTGATCTTTCCTGCAGATATTGTATCCATAATGAGTAGATACTTTGGCATGCTTGAAAAATAAATTGAGACTGGAAGTCGGCCGAATAGAAAGAAAAGTGACTTTTTGTAAAGATTCGGAGAGTAAATCAAGAATTTTGAATACCCAAAATTACAAAAAAATTTGCAGAGACATAACACAGACTAATGCTAATATTCTTCCTCTGTCTGGCCTCCTTCATCAAGTTGAAGATTTGGCCAGTTGCGTGTGTGCATGTTTAAAAGAAAGTTTTGTTTTTTGTTTTTGTTTTTGGTTGTTTTGTTTTGTTTTGTTTTTTTTTTTTTGCTTTTTTTTTTCGGGGGGGGGGGGGTGTTTTTAAATAATATTGTCGTTTATCAATTTTCAATCTGGAGTTGAGTATGACCATAAAAGAGAACTAAGGCTAATATTGTCGTTTATTAATTTTTCAATCTGGATGACCACTTCAGATTGAAAATCAATAGACAATATTTCATTAGCAAAAAAAAAAAAAAAAAAAAAAAAAAAAAAAAATAAATAAATAAATAAATAAAAATTAAAGATTCAACAGATGCACATACAATCTTATTTGACACAGCAAAACAATCTGCACATATACGTATGTAATGCCTACTTTGGTATCTGATTTGCTTATTACTAGCCATTCTCTGTAACCACTTAAACTTTTGTGGCACGCATAGTCACAGATTTTTTTCAAATTTGGCTAGAATTTACCACCTCATAAACTACTCCAAAAAATATTGTTAGATCAAATGAATGTTGAGTAGTTACCATGGAAACGGTGTCTAAAGTTGATTTTTTCTGAAAAATGCAATTTTTGGGAATGTTATTCAATGAAATGCGGCTAATTCAATTCACGTTACTCACAGAAATAAAAAGTATGACATCTGATTTTAAAAGTCATTTAAAAACATTGTTGGTATTCAGTCTATAAATATGAGAAATCTATGATTAAAATAGCAGACATTCATTTAAAAATTGAATTATCTCCCTTTGATAATTGTGAGCTCTTTAATGTGAGAGATAAAAAAATCATTGGACAAAACTGACTGAAAGTTGTTTACATTGTCAACATATATCCTGGATTTCAAGTAAAATCAAGTGTTTTTTTTCTGTTTATTTAATGTGCATACAAATTTTAACCTCTTTGTTTATTTCCTGGATGCAAAAGAGTAATTTTTATGTGTGAACAATGGGGAAATGTACAAGACCACATGGTACAAGAAATCAGCTCTATCTTAAGTTTATCTTTTTATCCCCATTTTGGAACTCCTAAGACCTTGAGGCTCAGGCTTCAATATCATGAATGTGCACAGAGTCTGTGCACATTCATGATATTGAAGCCTGAGCCTCAAGGTCTTAGGAGTTCCAAAATGGGGATAAAAAGATAAACTTAAGATATCAGAATTATATTGAATTGGTTGTAAGAATAGGTACAGTGTCTCAATCAGAGTACGTGATATATTACAATGAATAACAGCCAGGAAAGCCAGTGTTTCCTTTTAAAAACGAATGTGGAAAAAAAACTGAATTATAATGTTAGAAAAGTAGGCTTTTGATTTTACCTAAATAATTAAAGTCTAGCTACATTTACATGATCGTACAAAACTGGAAGTTGAAAGTCAGATAAAAAATAGGCTTGGCAACAACAAAGTACAGGTGTATCAAGTTTATATTGAATGATGTGATGTAAGTTGATAATGTTGCTGAAGCAAGAATTTTCTTTAAAGGAAAGGTCTTTACCCAATAAAAAACAAAAAAATTGTTAAGGCCAATAATAAAAATGTTTTGTTTGATTCCTATCGACCAGTCAAAATTATACTTTTGGGGGGGGGGGGGTTGCATAGAAATACAAATTGTCTGAATCATATTTAAAGTTAACAGTTTATCATATCTCTAGACTAAGATACATTTAGATTGAACCTTGTAGCAGTAAAATTAATATTAAATCAGTCTAGCTGTATTTTATTTACAACGAAAACATAAATAAATTTCTGACACCCCCCCCCCCTCTCCCAAAAGTAAAAATCTAAAATTAAGCAAAAAATAAATCTATACCTCGGAATGGGAGCGGGAAGGGGTTAATCACTTATGAAAGAAATACTTCCTTTAATATTTATAAATAACGCTTCTTAACGTTTTACAAGGTATCCATGTTTTTTGTTTCGTTTGTTTGTTGTTGTTTTTTAACAAATGCCTCTTACCAATTGATGTGGGTAAGTGCTTTTACATGGTTCCTGGAAGGGGTGGAATAAGTCCTGGTCATTGGTTACTTTACTATATTCATTTTTAAAAAAAAAAAATGAAAACCGTAGGAAGAAGGCAGCGACAGATTATTCATTTTCAACATTTTCAAGGACTAAACTTTAGAAATTATGTTTACATTACACCCCATAAGGTGTACGATTCCATCAAGCTTACCAACCAACTCAAATTTAGCAACCGACATAAATTCAAGAAAGCACAAAAACAGATTATCTGAACAGGTCCAGCAGATTTTTACAACAGATAATTATTGATTAAATTTTGGGAAATAGCAGATCTATTATGTGTAAACCCATGCATATTTGGGTTGAAATATTTATCATCAATGTCTCTAAATTTTCAAGTTTTTGAGAATAATATTGCAAAGTAAAATGGACTTAGGCTTTTTCTGTCAACTTCTCTGAAAAAAGTCACAGGAAAACATAATTTGACTCTCACTGGAAAAGTGCGGGCTATTGAATAGAGTCAAAAATGTACATTTTAGAACAGGGGAATTAGTCTACAAAAACAACGAAAGACTATTTTTACATGCATGTAGCACAATTCTCTACATACAAGTCACTCAATATGGTAAGTGTATAGGCTTTCAATATTTTGACTTGGCTACATTTTTATCAATAAATGACCTTTAAAAAACATTCTCATAGCATTTTCACATTATGCATCAAGCTAAAGATAAGAATGTAATTTATTTACCATGCAGTTTCAGTAAAATAAATTGTGTATAAAACAGGATACGCTTTCACAATATCCAAGTATAAATGCTATACTAACAAGCTAATTCAGGGAATCTGTGTCCCCTGCTTAAGGAAAAAAGAAGAGCATGTACGGATCTAGAGGGGTGGTGGGGGTGAGGGGACGGGACACTTTAAGAGGAGCGGGCTGGGCCATAGGGAGTTATGATATAAAATTTCATTGCAAAAGCTTAAAATCTTTTTGAGATATCACTCGGAAATGGACGTTTTACACACAAACAGAATGTATAAATTTTTGACATTGACCTTTGACCTCTGGACCTCGAAATCAATAGGGTCTTTTTTTTTAGTTCATAGGAAGTTGTGCTTTAAAATATCGATGCAAAAGCTTGAAGGCTTCTCGAGATATCGCACAGAAATAAAGTGTTTAAACAGAATTTATGTATTCATGACCTTGACCTTTGACCTTAAAATCAATGGGAGTCTTCCCAAGGCCACAGGGATTTTTTATGCAAAATTTCATTGCAAAGGCTCAAAGGCTTCTCGAGACATCGGGCCGAAACAAAAGTGTTACAGAAAGACAGACTGATGGACGGTCAAACAGACCCAAATCAATATCCCCCATTTTCAGTGAAAGCGGGGGACAAAAAGGCAATTTTTATATACCATTGTGACCTTGAACTTTGACCTTCTGTCCGTATTTACCAATTCATGTGATGCCACATGTAGTTACTGTCCACCAGAACTGTAATTTTGTTTATTCATGCTGTTTAAAACAAAAGTATTAGTTAGGACACAGAAAAAATGTGCTTTGTTTCCTTAAATTTCCATCTAAATCGAGCTATATTGACCTTGACCTTTGACCTTTTGTCATGAAAATTGATTTTTCTCTTTGTTTTTGCTATTGTGTACCACAAAACTAAATTTGGTTTTAATCCATTTTAAAATACTCAGGAATTTATATGGAAACTGATTGTAGATACCTATTGCCCTTGTCTGGAATTCTTTAAAAATCTTAAGTTTGTAACCATGGTAACATGAAAACAAAATATGAATACCAAGTGTTTTTCTGTAGTTTATATTAGAACTATATATGGACGTTCAAACCAATGTATTTATTTTTTCCCAAATGTCCGCAAAATTTTATACCAGGCTTTTCAAAAGAGCCTAAAATCTACAATTTTTCCCCAGAAAAATCCTGCCTAGAAACGGGCGATATTTTTTCTATTAGGTAAAGTTACTCAAATACTAGGGTAAAGTTACTCAAATACTAGAAATTATCTAAAAAACTACAAAAATGATGTATTTTGGCAAATAGATGAAGTCATGTAAATATCTTGTTGTATTAAAGACTTTTAATTTGTCAAAAATGGTCATTTTTCATCAAAATTAGCATATTTTAGGCCATGAAAAATGTATGTTGGTTGCCATGGTAACCATTGACCATAGCAACCATTTTATTATGAATTTTAGTTTCATACATCAATATGGGAATGTGTGCCATGTTTCATAAAAATCTAAGACATAGCGTGCCACACTCCCTATATAAGAGTTTAAATGCTTACAGAGAATGGCTATTTAAAAAAAGCCTACTGAGCCTTGTTAGATCTCTTAAGAAAGGAAAACAAGATTTAGTGTAGAAAATCACGTGATGGAAAAATTGAAAATAACTACAGAATATTATAAATGCACTTCAAACGGAAAAATGCATCATTTGCATAAAAAAGGTGAACAATGATTTACATTTTTTTTTTACTTTTTCGTACAAAAATTGCTTATATTGAGAATGCAAGTATTTTTAACCATTCCATCTCAATCATTACATATCAATTAATGTTAATGTATGTGCTAAACAGAGTGGTTTAGCGAGAAAGGTTTGTAAATGTAGAATATCAGTTGTCAGCGTAAAATGGGTCTTATTATCGCGTGTACTCTATACTTAGTGATTTAGATTGTTTTGTTTTTTGGGAGGGGGGTCCTAAAAAACTTTTTTCTCTGTTTTTTTTTTCCCTTCAGTGTTTTAATGATGGACAAATATTTGGGCATAAATATTGGCGGCTTGTTATTAATGCTTTAGTAGTATTTAGGGGGGAACAGTATTTGGCAAACAATTGTTTGTTATACTTATGTCACTATTTGGAATAAATTCAAAAATAGAATGTCATAAATATTGCGTAATTAATCCCGCGCTGTTATTCACTATAATTGCCAAACTCCTTTGTCAACCAATAATGTCCTCAATTAGATAATCCAAGCGCAAACCACATACGATAATGACATTTCACCTACTTTCTTGATGTCATTTTTTAATTATTTTTTTTAAATATCCCCTTACACTAGCTAAAAGTCTCTTGTGAAAAGACAAGTTAAATAATGACGAGGCACCTAAGCTTAGGGATTTTTAAAACGGCTTTCACGACACCAAACTGCCTCACCACACAGAACGATGATGGTCCTGATTGCGAATTAGACGAGATAAACTTAAAAAACAAAAACAAAGTAAGTAAAACTCGTATGTAACTTTATGGCCGAAATCGATAAAGTTTTACAACAAAAATAATCAAATAAGAAGGCAAAGTTTAATATTTTTTTAATTGTCCTTTTCGTATCCTTATTGTGTTTAAGAATTTGACAATCCACAAGTTGTAAATTGGAAATGTGCTTCACAAGTGTGTATCAGAACTTCCTGATAAACCTGATATCAAAAACAACAATCTAATATTTTCTCTAAATCTTCGAGTGCATAACGAGACCCTATAGCAGTTTGAATTACAAGTAAGTTTAGAATTTAGTAATACTGAACAATCTTCAAAGTTATTGAAGGATTTCTCGTGAAATTTTTATCTTAACCTAAAGGAAGCTTAGCTGAGCCTAAAGTCTCTAGTTATTATTAGATTACCCCACTTCCAAATGTGGTTTCTTTTTCAATGTTTCTTTATGTACGTAAACAAATTTGTCTAGCGTTGTAATCTGAGCCGTTCTTTAAACTTTATTTGAATATAAAAGTTCGAAACATTTCAAACCTGTTTCCTTTTATTCAAAAGAAACAAATTTTGCATTCACTGTTCGAAATTTTAAAGGTTGAAAATAATAAAAGACTAATTAACATGTATACCCGAGCTTATCACTATATCATTTCATTTCGACATAATCACGTAAATCAGTTTTAAAAATGGAAAATTAAAAATACATCTGGCTTAAAAAGGTCTTCATTTTAAACACCCAAACGCCAACGAGTGATTTAAAGTCTTTCAAAGTCACTCAGACAGAAAAGTTCACACTACAGATACTTGTGTACACAGGTAGTGGGATATACAGATGTTTTACACAATCTCAGCGACTTTGGGAAAAAATTATGTGGAA
The DNA here is from genome assembly GCF_033153115.1 of Saccostrea echinata. Taxonomy (NCBI): domain Eukaryota; kingdom Metazoa; phylum Mollusca; class Bivalvia; order Ostreida; family Ostreidae; genus Saccostrea; species Saccostrea echinata. The sequence goes on from NW_026889803.1 coordinate 32,796,894, forward strand.
TTCAATGCTAGTTCGTGGATGCTTGTTCCACAGATTATTTATAACATACTTCTCGGACTGATCAGGATCTCGTAGATCCGGAATAATATCTCAAAGAAGATGCAGATGTCTGTAAGTTACAACCATGTACAAACGTGGCATATATATCACGTCATACTTACAATTAATTATGTGATGATAAATCTTATACAGATTTAAGTAAATCTTTGCCAAGTAAGGATCATTTGAAAAATTATAACTTAGTTGTCTCTCTATATACATGTACCGAGGAACATGCATACAATTAAAATGTACAGTATACTAGTATAATGAAAGCTATTGTTCAATACTCCCTCTGAATATTGCATTTATTTACAGTAGTGATGAAGAGTTGATATTTTTTTTTACCTTTAACTCAGTAACACAAATAGGGTTACATCTAGAGCGTACATCAAATTGCTTTATAAAAGATCGTTTTATTTCCACACAAAAATCAGCTAATTTTATTCATACAGATGATGTACCGGCATATATATAATAGAAAATATTTACATGTGCTATGATATTCTCTCTCTGTCTCCCTCTCTCAAATGAGACCTGGTCCGCAACTTTGCGATTATTTCGATAGCGAAAAACTCTTGTACATTACATATAAGAATATTTTTACTTCTTTTTGAAAGAACGATAATTGAAAACTTCAATTTATAATTTTTTTGGTTTTAAGACCAAAGCGGAAAATAAGTTCATATAAAAATGAAGTGCATAATAGAATTTGACAATTCTGGGCATTTCTATATTAAAGTAATGTGTGAACGTGTGAACACAAGCAGAACACTGTCCACTAGTACAGAAAAATATTCGGGTTTCAATGGAATTAACCCATTTTCAATACAAAGCGTGGCCGTCCATAAAGCTATTTGTTGGAACGGCCTCATTTGTATTCAATAAATACTTAGTATATCAATTAAATATTTGTTTATCACTTTGCCCGTGTACTTCACAATATCACAGGCACCAGTCGTAACTAATGAGAATTTTTCTTGAGAAAGCCATGTTAGCTCAAATAAGACATAGGCGCAAGAGAGATATCTTGATCAAAAAAGTATGTAGTCTGTAAATTTTTTACATTTCGACTTTATTCCTTTATCACTTAGAAAATCCAAACTGCCACCAAACTGCTTGTCTTCAATTCATTTGGTACGACGTGAAAAGGGAGGTAATTAGGTCTAAACTTGTGCAAATCTTACAGAAAATAGGGTGAGGTAACAAAAAGGGGGGGGGGTCAAAATTATGAACAGGAATATTTCAAGAAAATATTATTTTTCCTTCTCGAGAAGAGCAAGGGGGGGGGGGGGCTAGGATAGGTCAGCAAATTAGGGGACAGTCTTATATATAAGTGGGACTAGAAAAGGGTCAGAATTTGAAGTTATAAAAGATAACTTTATAGGAAGACAGACTATTATATCGTCTCCAGAAGAACCAGATCACATTTATCTGATTAAGATCATAGCTTAATTTCTATTTAAGGTGGGATTCTTCTCATATTTCTAGAATTTAAAAATCATTTAATTTCTATAAAATAATTGATTCTGATTGGATAAAAAATTCTTTTGATAACTGCATCAATAGAATCTGGAGTTCACTTGCACTTGACAGCCGGAACTACTATGGCTAACTTGACATGTATATTTCAGCTTCCATATTACTTTGTGAAAGAAAAATGAAATAATTTTACTCTATTTTCCTGAATTTCAAAATTTGTCCGTTACGTTCCTGAGTTATTTTCTACTTTCGTTTCTTTTCGAATTATCCCCCTTTGCTAAACAAATCAGATCGTCTGCAAATGACAACAATGCAGTTGCGGGAAAAAAGGAAAGAAATCATCATACATACGTTAAATGTTTGTCTTTGAGATAACTGGTATGAACAATAGAACTGTGAAGAAATGTTTTTATGCTTCCAAAGCGGGGAAATGCCGTTAATCTGATAATTCTTAGGAAACGAATGCATGAGAAAAACGACGCTGAGCGAGGACGGGTATTCTTTCAAAGTTCAACAGTCGGCAACAGACTCTTCCAGATTTTGAAGCATGTTGTATTATGCATGGACATGTTGTGATACGTATATATATGTTCGATTTGAAATTCAGATGAAGAGATGCGCATATGAAACCGAAAATTTCTGTGAACTAGAAAGAGTTCTTAAGGTTATATTTGAGTAGCTTCCCTTTACATTTACGAATCTAAAGATATCAGCTTACAGGAGGAACATAGCAAAAATTAATAACACAACAGGTAAGTTTTTGTGTTAAAACTGTTTTTGTTAGAAAAACTTAGTAATGACACGACAATATTTGAACATGTTGTTTGTTCGTAATACTCTGCGTCTGAAAATTTAGGCAACTAAGCTAGGCCTATATGTTGGACAGTCATTCGATCGTTCTAAAGTTAAATCTCATCATTGAAAGATAAATATCAAATGATAGGAAATAAATCTTATAATTTTTTCTTTCGTCGATATATCATAGAAAGCTTGGACGTAAAATTTCATCAATCCAATGCGCGTAGATCTGTACATTCAGCCATTTTGAATTTCAGCAACGTTGTTGTAATGTATTCCTACGCACAGTCTTCGATGCTTAAATTAAATATTAAAGTGAAAGAAAGTTTCATTTTATTATTTTTAAACCATAATTAAATGATAAGAAATGAAAGTAATATTTTTTTCTTTGACCGAAGTATCAAACAAAAATTTGGACGGAAAACGTTTTCATCAATGCGCTACGCGCATTGATGACGTTTTCCGTCCAAATTTTTGTTTGATATTTCGGTCAAAGAAAAAAATATTACATTCATTTCTTAAATCAACGAAATTTTCACAGAATCAAGAAAACAATATCACTAGGTGATGGTATCAGTTAGATTAAATTTGACCGTTTTATATTAGAGGCAAGGTCAAGTCAAGGTTATTACCTTTTCCCTGGGCATTAAGAATAAAAAATTACTGTTGCCAATCATGCGATGCCTACTTCTATTTCAAAAGATTAAATGTTTTTCTTTTTGCATAAAGAGATATTACCATATAGGGTCTATAAGATGATATAACCAAATTGACATAAATAATTTAACTAATACGGATATTGGCTAATCCGAATTTTCTCTATTTTTCTTAATTTTTTAGGATATTTTAGTTATTTTTATATGCTTCCTATATTTAATTTTTTCTTATTTTCACATATGGTAAAATTGATACAAAAAGATACAAAATGATATAAAAACAAAACGTTTTGATCGCTAACTAAGAGAGAAAAAACACTTTTTACGGATTTTTGGCTCAAATCTGTACTTAGATTGGAAGCTTTTAAAAGCTAACATAATTGTAGTTTGTTTAGAAAACCATATTTATTTGATATATTTTTAACAAACTTTAGTCCCTTATCATTAATTAAACTTACATTTAAAAATTTCTTCAAGTCTTTGATTGTGTAAATATTATAACTAAATTCATTGTTCTATAATAATTTTGAGAGGCAGAAAATAAGATATTTTCATATGCCGCCATTCCGCCAAAAATATAGTCCTTGCTAGATTTCAAACTCAGTAAACCATTTCTATTTAAAGTTGTACAATTGTGATGAGGGAAGGAAAATATGATCTTTTAAATCTCTTACATCTAAATATATAAAACATATAAGCAAATATACTTTGAATATTTCATCTAGTCAGAAACCCGACAAGAATCCCTCCTTAAGGTAAATTCAAAATCCAAACTATGGAGACAACGGTGTTTGCACAGTGGGATGTCAATTTGCATACTGTCAAAGAAATCAAAACCATTTAGCATTTGTGACTAGTAACCTTTTGTTTCATATGTTAAATATTTCAACTTACAGAATGAGATTATTGCCCCCCCCCCCCTCCAGCTTGTAATCCTGTCTTCTCTCCTGAAAAATAACTTTTGTACAATATACTGGGCCCTTTGGAATATCGAGTATTTATTAATATAATGCTTCTTCACAAAGATTGGACTTTCTGAATTCTATCAGCAAACCTCCGACCGCTGAATCATCGTCATTGTACACAGTACTGTAAAAGTCGCGTCACATTCAAGTACACTCTTGTCGTATATTTTTGTTTCTGTGCCAGACAAACTCTAAGTTAACCCTCTCCATGCCTCCTTTCTCTCTTGCTCGTCAACATTTGTCTCGTAATTGTGCTTTAGGCATCACAGACGATATAAAACATGGCTACCAATTTTCGCACCGAATGTTAAAGTCCTCAAAATGTTTGAATATATAGGCCATTGTCATAATTTGTGACACCTAAATGGAAATTTTATTATGGTGTTTTTTATTCAGATAATGGATTTTAATTTGATTGCTACTTCTGCACCGTTTCCTTGCAGCAAGGTAGGCAATTGGTTTTATTTTCTTAAAAAATACACGTTTTTGCGAGTTTCTTTTTTACTGCTTTTTTGGTCATTTTCTCGTATCTTCATCACAAAGGCACATCTAAGTAGGGTAACTCTCATCACTGGCACTCGCGGTACTACATCAAAAGATAACGATCAAAAGAGTACAGACAAGAGCCTTACATAACGTCTGTTCCTAAAACAATACATCCGTGACGTATGAATGTGAAGTGTCTAAACGCTTGTTTGTTTGGCCCCATATTTTATGATTTTTTATGTTGCTGAAATAAGTATCGCCTTTGGGTTAATGAAGGGTCTCCTCAGCGCTGTCTACCATTCGCAAGTCGAAGGACTGGGTAAGTGTTTGGTCGGTGTGAGTTGTTATTTAGACACAGTAATATAGTTGTTTTTATTAATTAGCAAAGAATTTTGATGTACTCGAAGTTGCTTTTCCTGGGTTTTTTCATGAACCACGTGATTTTCCATGCATTTGTTTGATGTACAAAATACAGAGGGAAATCAGAATAGAAATACATGTATACTTATATGATAAAGGAACTGTTATCTACAATTCATTTTCTTGCAAGTTATCCTTGCTTTGAACTAAATTTTATTCTTTCTTAACTCAAATTTGAATGTATTATTTTCTAAACAACGAGTCTAAAACAAAGGCCATAACAATATAATTTAAGAAACTTCCGTGCAACTAAACAGCAAATCTGCTGTTTCCCATAATTTTCTGTAAAGGTTCAGACGCGATATGCAGAGATCAAATATTATTTTACTGTGCTCATTATAGTATTATGCACCTAGGCAATTATGCTTTCTACATTATGAATAGAGAAGGGTGCATAAAACGAGCTTGACTTACTTTAGCCTTAAATACACCCTTCTCCTCAACTAAACATTTTGATAAAACATTTGATATCGCTTTGAAGAAAAAGTAAATGTTTATAGAACATTTAAACGTTTCTCACCTATTTGTACAGTTGTATTTTTGTTTAAGCTTATTCAAGAAATGTATTTCAATTATGTCTGACCTGATATTAACTTTCACCCAGACATTTTTTTATCCAGCATGTCAGTACTTAATGTTAACTATGTCGAGATGAAAATTATTAGATTATATATTCATAATTACTTTTTAAAAAGCTGATACACATTACTTCGGAGTGCATTCAAATTATTTATTTCCTTCAGCGTAAATTAATACCATACTTTTTTCCTTGGGGATGCGAAAGATTATGGAGAAATCATATCTTACGTAAATTTATGATAATCATCATACCTTCAGTACATAGGAAATTGTACATACCTGTAAAATGACATGTAATTAAAACAAACAACCTGCATTGAGAATAAGTCTGAATTTACCACATATTGTAGGAATAGTACTAGTCCATGCAAGTGATTTTTTTTTTGTCAACTTGCGTACTGAATCGTGGAATTGTTCAAGGAAATTTAACTTTTTAAAATAAATTATTAAAATATGTTAAGATTTTAAAGATATTTATAGTTGATTAAGAAACAGAGCTAAATTTTTTGATGGAAATTAATGGACGAAGACGATATGAAAGTCTGTCACCCTAAGTAATTTTTTTCGGCATCTTTTCATTAATCGCGCCAAGGAACACTTCGTAAGGTCAATCAGAGATATGTTTTGGTTCCAGATATGCCAGAACACATTCTTTTTATGATGCACGATTGCTGAGAAACAATAATGTGCATACGCTTTACGTGCAGATGTAGATAAATTACTTGAATGTTTGACAGTTTGTCGTTGTCTTATGGGCTCCAAGAGTATGCAAAGATGTCAAAGCCCTGCTGTGAGGTTTCATCATGATCGTAAATAATTCGTCCAATGCCACTTGCTTTATCCATTCAGTTCATGCATGTGTTCCAAGTATCTTTATTATTTTTTGGTGCTGAAAAGTATCAGGTTGAAAGAAACTTATTCTCTTCGACTGGCAAATGGATAAACAAACAAGGACGTTTTACCATGTATTAGTTTCCTATAGTAACAACATGATCGCACTTTTTTATGTTGTACTTACATTCCCAAGTAAATGAAATTACAGGATCTATAAATACTGATAATATTGCTTGTTCAGATGCATAAGGTTCAAGTACGTCCTAAATACCATGAAGTAAGTCCTTGGTAACGTTACAAACTGATGAACACCTTCATTGAATCTCGCAATGCAACAGGTATAACATTTTTATCATCTAACAGACCAAAGCCATTTCTAAAAATAATTTGGAAATTTTACAAGAGGTTTATTGTTTGCATTTAAATATAGATTTTAATCCTTTTTCTCCTTTCCGTTTTTTTTTTCTTTTCTTAAGTGATCACGAAACATGTACTCTTACTGAAAGAGTACAACTTGGATCTAATCCGAACAAAACACAAGCTGATTAACTAATTGCTGTTCCGACAAAGCAGTCTCGACCGATTGTAGATCATGTATGGTATCCCCTAAAACAATATCAAATATATCATATATTTGATATTATGTGAGCCAGTTACTAGGAGAGTATTAAAATTGTATTTCAATAATTAATTATACACTTTTCATTTTCGCACAATTTTCAACATTTTCCCTCAAGTCCAGCTTCTTAATTTAATACATGTGTACCTACTTGAACCCATGAAGTGCACGTTAGAGCATAATCAATTTAAAGTTCATATTAATAATAGCAAGAATTAAAAATACTTAATACATTTTTTGAATTAACAAAGGAAAGGTGAAATTCACGAACGAAAATATATTTATATCTATCAAAACTTTGCTAGGAATGGAAGAATTACATGTAAGTACTCGTAATTATAATTAAAAACATTTATAATTTTTCGAATTAAATGGTTATATATTAATTTTGTATATAAAATAATTAACTGTCCCGATAATTTAAGGTTAAATTCTCTCAATTCGGCTCAATAGTTATACATACAGGAACATATAGAAAATTTTATATAACAAAAAACTTGGAACAATAATGAAGTATTATAAGAGTGAATATATATACAACTTTGGTGTAATTGTAATTTGCACTTATTTACCAATTGAAAACAGATGTATATAAGGAATCCAAAAACATGCCATGTGTCAGAAAAAAGACCAGCCTTCGCGCGAGTTTCTCTGTAACACATACACGTTTTTATCATAAACACAGGGAAACATGAGGTTTTTATTATCGTGACATATATAATGCAGAGAAATAATTAGTTAAACATGTTTTTTTTTTTTTTAAAAAAAACAACAACAACGATATTTAATAATTTGAGGGAAGTGGGGAACATTGCGATACAAAGTAATAATGATAATAAAAAGAATACCTGAAACAGTCCTCTAGACGAAAACTACTTTTTATATTTGTACATAATTTTTTCAAAGAATCAACATTATTTTGGCATATGACTTCACAAAACTTCATAGACTTTGGATTAGAACAAAATTTTTGGTTCAGAAAATCTTTCCTCAATTGATATTCATCTCCTATATGATTACTATCGCATAACCTACAAAATCTTTCATTTCTTTGAGTACCATTCCATCTACCTGTTTCAAGTGGAAGGTGGTGGTTTGTGGTTCTAAATTTAACTAAAGTTTTTTTTTCTAAATTTACATGAAAATAGTGTTAAATATTTTTCGCACTCAAAATTGGTTTTAAAAATTCTATAATTTAAACTTTTTGAAGATTCTTGAACTTCATTATTCCACTTTTGAATGTATTGATCTTTTAATCTTTGTTTGACTGTAGCAGCTATCCAATTTACATTATGGAAATATTGCTCGTACTATATATTTGATAAAACACATCTGTCAAAAATATTTTGTTCAAATGAAATCCAGTAGTTTGTCATTTCTCCTTTATCATATTGTTTACGTAAATACATATATACAATACTACACAATTTGTTTTCTTTTCCATGGACAAGTTTTGCCCAATATTTTATCATTCTTGAGTATATATTTACGTATAATGGGAACCGTCCAGTACACAATACAGGCAAATGATAAAGATACTACATTATGGAAACATATGATAAGATTTTAAGAAATTCGTGACAGAATGAAATTGAAATTATTTTTAAATAACCAAAAATGAGACTTCATAAATGGCATTTAACAAATTAGTGTTTCTCTTTGTTTTGTACCTTTCAATATACTCGTACATGTATATTGATAAAGCTTCTTAATTATTTTTTTTTTTGGGGGGGGGGGGTTGAGGGCTTCAAGTTGCAAGTTGATTTTTTTAGATTCAGAATTTAGTTGTCAATATATACTCCGAAGCTTTGTCTCGTTGTCAATATCAGTATTTTTCTGGTCAGTATAAAATCATATTGCCATCAAAAGTCCATAATGTAAAAGTACATATTGACTTAAATGTTCGCTATTTTTTCTGAAAGATAGGCCTGGGTAATAATTATAAAAAAAACAACAACAAAGAAACGAACATCAGCATTTTGCGACAGTTGGTCATCATCTATCAATTAGGAACAATAAAATATATCGCCCGGTAATTATTTATCTTCCCACGAACCTATATACCTGTCTTCAGCCATTAACTTCGGTTTCTGTTTACTGTTGTGGTGCTTTACCAACATACATGCACACTTCGGACGTTTTGTTCCTTCACCTGTAACATGCCAGGCGAATTTTTTGTTTTATCCACCTTCTCTAGATCCCCGCCCTATACTTTTGAACAAATGCTATATTTATCCCCAAAAGATAGTAAGTTTAAATACATTTTTTTGAGTTCCACCACTTTTAATTATCATTTATCATACAAATATGTTTAAATGCATAAAGAAAATGAACTTTAAATATATATTTTATTGGGTTTATACTGTATAGTATATATTAACTCCAAATGATCTAATTTGAGTGCTCCTTCATTAATCATTTATTCTTTTGCAAAATTGCCCGATCTCCCATATTGAAACTTCTGTTACCTTCTGGGACTTTAAACAACCGATAGCAATGATTACAACACGAAAGTGTAAAATTAAATTAGCGGCGATAATAAAAGTCAGTAATATATATTACCAGGAGGAAAACAGATATAACAATGAGGACTTATTGGGCCAAGAAAGTCGAAGCAAACGTATTTCAGGCTATTGTGAGGAGAGGGGTCAGCATTCGCGTTCAACACTAGCCAGTGAAACCAAAACACTAATTTTCTTGGCCTGATGTTTTCCCTCGCGTCAATACCGTACAACTTGGAGGTTGTAGAAACAATGTAGACACCCATCGACCAGTTAGATGGTTTAAGTCATTATACACCTGAAAACGTTGATTTTCGTTTACCTATAACGAAGAAGTTTTTTAAAGATTGACAGTTTTAATTATGTGCTAATTTAAATCCAGTCTGCATTGCTTAAGACATTGGATTTTCATAGTTTGCTTAAAACATTATACGTGTGTCTTGGACGAACGTTCTTCAGCAATGAAATGGAACTAAAAGCGCGCAACAGTTTCTTTTTCTTCACGTCGCTTCTTCTGTTGAAATAAGGATTTCTAATACTTATCATTCCTAAGCTTGCATTGATATTCAAAATGTGAACATATATTGGTAGATTTAGTGTACACTAAATAGTTCTAGATCATGAATTACTGTATTTCTGCCTTTCCTACTCAGACTCGGCGAACGTCCATACCACTCTCCAGGGATTCGACGAAACGGAGAAAGCAATGTGTCAACCATGGACGGTATAAATCTACCCGGCTCATGACACCGCACTCAGATGAAAGTGAAGAAGAAACCAATAATTGCGTCAACTGTGATGCGCAAAGGTCTACAAATAACAAACACAGCCGTCAGGTAGAAAACACAAACAGAAAGAGTTCAGATGGCAATATGGCGTTCCCTGCCCTCTCTGTGATGGGTGGCGGGGGACAGGTTGTCAGATCCCGAAGTAAAGTCAGCATCAATGAACCCGATGACGAACAACGAAGCCCATACCGAAACAGCATCAACTTAAAAAACAAGGAAACGGTCATTCTCAATGTTGGTGGACAAATTTTCGAAACATATAAACAAACACTTAGCAGATTAAAATCGTGTAAGCTGGCCAGTGAATCAGAACTTCGAAGATATTATCGTGAAAGCAAGGACGACTACTTTTTCGACAGGGATCCGCAGTTATTCAGTGTTGTGTTGAATTATTTACGGACAAATGAACTTCATCTGCCAACGTATCTTTGTGGCCCAGCAGTCCAGAGGGAATTTGACTACTGGGGGATCGAGGAAGAGGACATAGAACGATGCTGTTGGCAGCCCTACAACACGTGGAAAACTCAAAACAAGTCTTTGGAGAAGTTGGAGTACGATCGAAAAAGATCCATGACTCAGCAGCATTTAGAGAAAGACAGGAACAGCCCACATTTCTGGACCCGATGTAAAGCTGTAGTGTGGAACTTCCTTCAAAACCCAAATACCTCACTAGGTGCTAAGGTAAGTCACTTGGTTAATTTCTTTCATTTGTACATTAAGGCAATATACAGGGTGTTTTTGCATAACTGTTGTACTGGAGAAACGCATGAAAAACTACCCCAGTCCCCCACGCTTTCCAACCTATACTATCTTCTGTTAGTGTAGCAGCGCTGGTAATTATGGTACTTTAGAACTACTCTATATGTGGTTGGGAGAGTAGAAGCAAAGAAGCTTAATTTACTGTTCTATAGAAGAGTCAGTCCCTTTTCAATTTTTTTGGCTGCTTTTTTTGTGGCAAAATATTTGATTATTGCGTCCTTGATATAAGTAATGAAGAGTATTTTGGATTAAACAATATATTTGCCTTGTGTTGTCAAATGATATACTCTAGTCTAATAGTCAGTAAACATTGATTAAGTATCTAATAGTGTATACATCTAGTAATTTAGTGCATTTAAGTCAGCTACACTCTGTGAAATCGTTAACATTCTTCACTAAAATTCTGTTGATTTTCAAGCGATTGATTGCTTGACCAGTTATTATTTGTATGCATATACATACAACTCAATGGAAAAACAAAAGCAAACAAAAAGAAAACAAAAATAACTAGCAGCTATAGGTGTCATTCCATTTACTTCATTGGTCAATATGCAGAGAATATTGTCACTTTTTTTTTTTTTTTTTTTTTTTTTTTTGCCGTTCATAGTAACATCTTCGCAAGTGATGGGCCTAATCTGAGTTGCATCATCAAATAACTAGACCTCTAGAAAATAACGATACTATGGTGTGTGGTCCATTGTTATATTTTTATACAGTTTTGACATTAAAAGCAGATGGCTTTCTTTGATTAATCCACCCTTTGTTTCCAGACTCGAAAAAACAAAAGAAAATTAAGAAAAACCAAAACAAAAACCGTAAATGGCAATATATATGGAGTGAAAAAATCTTATTTAATGTTTTAAAAATCATTTTAAATTTTAAAATCATTGTTACAAGTGTAAAAATTGCTTCAAATTCAATATCTTTTTGAAAATGCTGTTACTTTTGTAGATACAATGTAAATTTAGAGTACAGTGTACATGCATTGAATTTATTGGTTGATGTGACTGTACTGTATACTTTTAGGGATATAGTATTCTGCTCACTGCTGTACATATATATATATATATATATATATATATATATATATATATATATATATATATATATATATATGTATATATATATATATATATATATATATAGGAAATGAATACGTTTAAAGCCAATGATAAACAAGAAAAATTAACCAAAATCAATCCATGAAGCATTTATATATGTATGTATATGTATAAATAAAAGATATCTCCGAAAACATGACTGACGTGTCCATCAAAAAATAACATTTATCAGGTGATAATGGCCACAAACTCAAGGTTTACATAAATATATTGTTATTACATTGATTTTTCCTGTGAAGTGAGAAAAAATATACCTTAATTTTCCTGAGATGTACACACTAATTAGCAGTGGACGTTATATAAATAGATGTTTGGCTCTCAAGCATCGCTGGAACTGCTGATATCTTTGTTAGAGTCTTTGTATCGATAAGCTAAATGTAAATCAAAGGACTAATTATAGACTGTTCAGCTTTGTTTCGTAGTATATCATCGCTATTTTGTAAGGTAGGACAAAACAGGGGAATTAGCACTTTTGAAAATAACCTGAATATCATATACCGGTATATGGGGTTGAGGAGATAGGTTTTTTTGTTTTTGTCTGTTTTTTTTCTTTTGCTTTTTTTTTGTGTGTTTTTTGATGCGAAAGCGCGAAAATAGCAATAAACGAAACAGAATCATACAGTACAAGTTTAAAACATGTCACTGGTTCTGAAACTTGATGGAACTTGATTAATGACTTATAGCAAAGATAGAGATTCAAGGTCGCATGTTATTAAGTTATGCGGGATTTGAACAAAGTAAATGCACCAAAATATCCCTGACATATTATCATTTGGACATAATAAGGTTATAGTCACTGTGGTTTTATCTACTAAATTTCAAAACACACTTATTATCAAACAGAGTTAAATGTAAAGGAAAAATTATTCTATTATTAAATACATGTATAAATGCTGAAAACCTAGTAATAAATATGTATTACATTACATGTTCACATGCATGCATATAGAGGTGAGGACATTGGTTTTTTATTAATGCGAAAGCGCAAAATTAGCATGAACAAAACCGAGACTGCGAATACACTACATACTGTATCTATTTATGATAATTATGTTAAAATTTGATTGAAACGTGATAAATTAATAAATATGGTTGGCTGAAATAGATTCAAGGTCGGACGAAGTATTGCTGATATTAAAAAAAAAACATCTAGGTCATGTGTGATTTGAACTTATAGTAAATGGACCAAAATATTCATAATGCAGCACTGCACAAAATGATTTGATGAATAAAATCACAGTTGGTCAAACTGATATCAAAACACCTGAAACAAATATAATAAAATAGAGTTAAATGTATTTCACTGTAATATGAAAACACGAAAATAATTCGAATATTATCTGCATGTGTAATTGCTGAAAACTTAGTTATATGTATTATTAATTACATTATTATTAATATTACAATGTATTTTTACAGGTTCAAAACCTTTTATACTTATTGTAAGCCTGCAAATATCATATCTTTGTGGATTTTTAAATATAAAATTGTTTGGTTCATATATAACACCCCCCCCCAAAAAAAAACAAAAACAAGATAACATTCTAGCTGTCCTGTTTTAATTTTCGTAATGACCCCTACGGAGTCAGAACATGACATGATCAAGATTATCCCCAACATCCGTCTACCCCCTAAATGTTATTAGGGCCACGTGTAGGATGTATACAGAAATAAGTCATGATATACGATATAGCAGTGGTATGTCTTGTATCCTCAGTAATGCCGGAAATTTTAAAGAATTCTCAATCAAAGATCTTATTCTCAATGAAGGTATTTAATAAATTAGGACAGTTTTCGAAAAGGGCAACCCAGAAGATTAGTAATGAAATGTGCTGAAGTTGCAATAAACTAGAATATACATGTATATGTATAGTATTAGGTCAGAACTATACACATTTTAAGTAATTAACACCTATAGCCGATAAACTAGGAAATGCGGCTTCTCATATATTTTCACCTCCAACAATAGGAATACAGTGCATACGAAAATTGGGAGGGGTAAACCGTATTATTTACTAAATGCATTGATTAAAAACATCTTCGCCGGCCAAGAGTGACGATCCGCTCCTCTCCTCTGTGAAAAGAGGAGAGGAGCGGATCGTCACCCTTGGCTAGCGAATATGTGATAAAAAGGGATCATCAATGATTGAAACTATTTCATGTACATGTATATTAATATGGCGAAATATCCCTCCAATTTGATAATTAAATGACACTTGAGATTCACAATTTATCTATTGCAATAAAGATGTGGTAAAATCGGCATGAAAAAAGTGGATTTTAAGATTAAATTTTATATTAAATTTATATCTTTTATAGTATCTAATGTATTTCTGAGATTCTGAATTTGGATCCCATCTATTTGAAATGTAGTAGCTTTGTTGCTTCTACGAGGGGGGTGGGGGGGGGTGTAGGGGAGAACTTGAATATACACTACATGGAAATACATGCATATTAGTACTATTAACTTAAGCCCTTCTGTTCTTGAGAATATTTTATCCATGGATTTGAATAGACTTGAATGTACACTAAATGGGGAGACTTCCAACTGGTTCTCCTATATTTGAAAAGAGTTTTAGAATGTTTTTTTTTTCTTAGTTTAAATTCTCATGTTAAACTTTTATTCATTATTGTGGCCCGAGTATGATTTGAACAAACTAAAATGTACACGATAGGTTGATTCTAAGATACATCTATCAATATAACTAATTAAACCTCTAGCTTAGATTAGCAAAAATTAAAAATTAATTTACTAAGCTTCGATAGAATTGAAATTGACGCCAGATAAGAATGTATATTGAAATGAAATATTATATTTGCGATAATTACAAGTGACAAACATAATAAAAGAACTGAAGGTGTGAAAGGGGGTCTAATGAGATTAAGTAAACGTAGAACTAAAAAAAAAATAAGAAAAAAAAAACAAACAAGAAAAAAAAAAAGATCGAAAAATTTCCCGAAAAAAATAAGACAATCAGATTAGATCTTCGCGTAGGAAGTAAATAGGCCTTATAATTTAACTTCCATTGTTAAATTGGAAAAAAAAGACGCACCCGATAATATAAAAATAGGACATGTTTTTAAAGTATGTAGAGATCAAATATCAGTTATATTGAATAATCACGAACTGTTACTACATCGAAGACGACAAGTACCTTGTAATAAATACTGAGAAGAACTGATTTCCTGAAACAAGAGACCGTGAGAAAAGGGTTTTTTTCCCCACACAGAAATTTTAAGCCTTTTTGCGATTTTTAATCATTTGATTTGAATGTATATTTCTAAGTTCACTGTACATGTTTTCGTTTAAACAAAACAAAAACAAACAAACGAACAAACAAACAAAAAAATATGAATTTATAAAAAGAAAATGTATTTCTTTTAGTTACACTTTTTTTTTTTTTTTTTTTTTTTGTAAATTTTTTAAATGTTCCCCAGATAACTTAAGTTATCTAGTCATGACTTATATCAATCACTTTAACGTTCAGCTATAAAGATTCAAAAGGATTTTTGACGTTCCATTATGAATTTGTCGTAATCGTTCAGTAATCTTTTTAATTATTTTTCACAATATATTATTTTTGAGTCAGACCTTAACTTGTCTATATATGTTGCAATCTGGATCTACGAATTCAAGTTGCAAACTTTTCGCCATTGTTGGTGATGATCTAATTTCTACCCAAAACCTACTTCAATACTTGTCTCAATACAGTATTTTATTTTGATCTGAACACTTTCTTGATATTTACTACAAGGTGTACTAGAAATTTCGGCCCTTACATTATTCACCCTCCAGATCTCAATTGATTCACTTTACAAACACCAGCTGCTAGGTGTACGTTAAATACTGTTTTTCCTTTTCATTCATAATTGACGTATGTATGTATATATATACAGTTGATTAATAACAGCCTTAGTTTTTATTTCGCAAACAGACTGTCCTTTTAGCTTTAATAAATTCGTTGCTATGAGACAACGTTTCTAAGATAAGATTAAACATCGGCAATTTTGATCAAACAAGATCTCGTTTCCTAAAATACCCACAAAACATCGAGCAATATGAAATCAGTGCACCACACCCTATTCAATCTGCGGAGTCATAATATCGGATTATATGATTATTTCTATAGACAAAAATAGTTTGCCTACAAAGAGAAGAAGATCATATATCATATTCATAGTCTGTGAAAAAAGTCAATCACTGACTATCATGGTACTAAAATACATATTTATTGTTTTTTTCTATATATATAATTCAAAAGTACTTAAAAGATGATGTCACACAGCAAAAATAATCATAAAAGAAAAAGAAAATGCACAGTTTTCAAATTTCATTCAAAATTTCTGGATTTCATAATCCGTCTTCAGGTGTACAGAATTTGAACTTTTGAGTTCAAATTATGTACTCCTGAAGACGGATTATGAAATCCAGAAAGCGCTTGTGTTGAATGAAATTTGGAAACTGTGCATTTTCTTTTATGATTTTATATATATATATATATATATATATATATATATATATATATATATATATATATATATATATATATATATATATATATATATATATAGTATTGAGATTATCAAAAACATCTGTCTGACGTTTTGCAAAGATTATATAGTTTTTTGGTGCCAAAAACTGGTACATGTGTGTTTTTCTAGCGCATTCTGAATAGCATCCTGCAATTATTAGAATTTGTATAAATGATTTAAAATCATTTATTATCTTTTCAGATATATGCGTGGATTTCCATCATTTTTGTCTTCCTTTCTATTTTCTCATTCTGCGCGGAAACGCATCCATTATTTCGGATTTCAAAACATACAGATTTCCTCAAGGACTATGAAACTCTATACGATCTCTTCACATTTTCCAACATTCACGAAGCCCGAAACCACACGGTCATCCAATCGAACACAACCACCGCCGATCCCGTGGTTCCGAAAAATGACACAGTAGTTCATCCGGCGCTCATTATCATGGACCTTGTTTGTGTGTCGTTTTTTACGGTGGAATTTTTAACCCGATTCATTTTTTGTCCCCGGAAGTGCCAATTTATTACCGCCTTACAAAACATAATCGATTTCGTTGCTATACTTCCAGATTATATCGAATTTTTCTTAAAGCTTTCCAATCCACAAGGAAATGACTGGCCTTTCATGGACTTCATTTTTATTTTACGCATGTTAAGGTTATGTCGTATATTTAGACTCATCCGCCATGTTCCTGGACTATGGATATTACTTTATACTCTAAAGGCTAGTTTTAATGAACTCCTCCTTATGTTTGTCTTTCTGCTGATCGGGATGGTCATCTTTGCCTCCTTGATACATTTTGCGGAACCGGACAGTGGCTACGACAACATTCCAATAGGTTTCTGGTGGAGTGTCATTACTATGACAACTGTGGGTTACGGTGATATGAACCCTGCAACAGCTCCTGGCTACGTCATCGGAAGTCTCTGCGCAATATCCGGTTTATTGATGATCGCTTTCACTGTCCCAATTATTGTTAGTAACTTTGTTCTGTACTACACTCATGTCCAGTACGGTTGTATTCGCCATGGACGAGATAAATCTAAGTTACTGGAAATCACGAGCGATGAGGAGGAAGAAGATGAAAAAGACGAAAGTTTGAAGGACATTTGCTGTCAGGTGGATGAGGTGAAGCAGACGAAAGAGGATGAAAAGGAAGATAAACAGTCTGAATTAACTGAGAATGGTCATTCTCGAGGAACAGATGGCAACTGCAATAACCTTGGATGAAATGTATAAATACCATGAATATGATTTAGTTTGATCAACTTACCTTTTCAATTGTTTGTTCAATTGTTAATAGACCTTCTACATGCAATGTATTGTCATATTTTGAACGTTTATCTGTAACGTAGTTTTAAATAAGTTTTGCATTTATATTAGATTCAGGAAATTTTTCCATGAGAATTGAGCACATTTCAAATTGAATGATAGAAACAACTTCTTTATTTTAAAATTATAAGTCATGGTTCATGTATACTCATGTTCACATTCCCAATATACACAGATTTAAGATCCACTCCCGCTCTTCCGTGTACAGTGGGGACGGATTCAAAATCTATGGCTTTTATTATGATGGCACTTTTCTTGAAAAAGTTATACATTTCTTGATTTCACGTCAGATAGTGTAAAATTCTTTTTATATCACATATTTGACACATTGTTTCATTTAAATCATTCCAAGTGTCTACATTCATACAACAATGTTTCCTATTTTCATTTTTATGCATATTTTACTCTACCTTCAGGGGCATTATGAAATAAAGCAGGTTTTAGAGCGATATTAAAGATGCAGTATTGTATCTTACTAAGAAATACTATCTTTGATGATAATTAAGGTATCGATATATCCCTTAAATAATATCGATTGGTCGATATATCAAATTATATAGAATATAAGTCACATATCTTTTAATTCAAGAAAAAAAAAATAAAACAGACCTTTGAGAAAATTTTGTAATATCTGGTCTGACTCCAATATTAGAAATGAGTCTATAGCTTTAATAGTGTGGCTAGACGGACATTTTCAGTCCGTGTGATCTCCGGACTAATGATGCATTTTGCAAAATAAATCCGCATCTGCATGATCTTTGAAAATTTACATGTATTTAATAATTTTAAATCCATATAATAATGCATCGATACTCAAAAAGAAAAAAAATCGATATTGTATCATTTACAGTGTATATATCAATATCTATACTTATAAGGTATTGATGGCATTGAAAATATCTGCAATAAATGTTATATACCGTAGTTGTAGGAAAGTTTTGAAAATAAAATATATAGTTACATGTAGTTGCAGAAAATTAGGGGGGAAATTGGAGACATTTCGTCCTTGTTCTTTAAGTTGGACGCGTATTATATAAGGCAGAGTGCTTGGCTGGATGACCGATTTTATTGAACGTATTATGAAAATATTTCCTACTCATTTCCGCCGAAATATGGCTTAAAGATTGCCGACTCGGCGTTAAACAATATTTAATCAATCAGTCATACAAAAACCCAAAACACTATAGTTATAAAGAGACGTGTAATGCTGCTTCTTTTGCATAGTTATTTATATTTTATAGAATGATTTATTTTTATATCTCCGAACAGTGTAATTTTTATGCCCTTATAAAATTTGGACAAAGCTATTAAACATTTAAATCAAATAAAAATTGTAAATATGTGGTATGATAGGGGCATTTGATCCACAAACATCTGAAATAAACTTGCATATAAAGCGAAAAAACCTTGCTAATTAATAACTTTTCGAAAAATATATTTTGGTGTGTATTCTAATTTACAACTTGAAATGGTGGGACTTTCCGAAAAATATGTTTTGATGTTTATCTGGCAACATGATAAGTGATAATAAGGTGCGAGATTTGTCTGTAACAAAAAACATATTTTGTAATTTCACAAACAGCACATGTTTAAAGTTTGTAATAAAGTGAAGTTCCGCACAAGGACGAAAGGTAAATATCACATTTAACTAAATATGGTATATTTATGTAACTTTTTAGTGTAAGTTATATGAATATATACGAAGAAAGAAAATTTCGTACTTATTTGCATTTTGGGGGGGGGGGGCGTAGAATTTTCGTACTGTATTTAAAAAATACATGTATACGTTATATGTTTGAACTTTTTTTCTATATGGAAATATTGTGAATGTTGCAGATTGACATCCCACAACCTAATAAAATGTGTGACTTGTATTTAGTAAAGATGCAACGACTGTATTTTGTTAGAATATAGAAATTCCAAAATAAGGACACAAAGAGAGAGTCCATCTATGTTGTTTGATACCTGTTTTTCTTGCTATTATTATTATTTTTTTACGTTTTTCTTATCCTTGTTGAATCTCTTGGACTGAAATGTCACAACTACATAAGATGGATCTGATTTTCACTTTGTTGCCACAGATAGGGCCTTTTTTCAATACGTTGTTATATTTTTGCCTGCGTGCATTGCCCCCCCCCCCCCCCAATCCTACAACGAATTATCGAGTTAAAAATTACGATTATTTGTTACTGTTATTAAACAGATGATTCTTCAATTACAACAATAAACTATTCCGTCGATTTTTTTTTTTTTTTTTTGAATTCTATGAATTCTTATTTTATCAATATTGCATATTTACGATTTTCTTGAATATTGTTTGACCTCTATTCAATATGTTGTTTTGATCATTCGAATTGTTGTCTACTCACTATACGATAAACCACACTCACCCAACGGTCTTTCTTGCAATGTTGGAGGTTACACAAGTAATAAATATATTATCACTGCATTTCTGTTTTTGTTTTATAGTTCGACTCGTACGAAACCAACCAAGGGCATACAAATTTCAATACAATGCTTATGAATCCTAACGCTTACCTGAGTGGTTCTTGAAAATACGAGGAATTTTTTAATAGGTCAAAATTTTCTTTTTAACAATTTTTAATTTAAAAGGTAGATTTCAATGACTTGAAATCGATCTAAAATTTTGCATGCAGGTAAAGCTTAGCAATTACACGTACCTAATTTGAAATTAATTACATTTTTAAAAACTTTTAGTTCAACATTGATCATTTACTTCTTCAATGGACAAAAGAAAATTTGGTAAGTGAACAATATTTTTAGAAATATCAAAACAATGTCACTCTTCAAATTCTTCAAGGGCATACCGTATACATGTAGATTCCTTGGAACATTTCTACCCATAGCTTGGACTTTCAGTTGTTACTGACCGTTCGGTGTGACGTAAATATAAGCATGTCACCGCCTACTGAAGGTCCTAAGTATCGATAGATTTGTAATATTTTACGCGAAATGACTCGTACATACCTAACCGCGAGAACTTTGCAAAATGAAAGGCGAAGATATTACAATGACAGGTATGAAATCCACCCAAGGCATCTGTCTCAGCAGTATGTAAAGAAGGAAAACACATTTTAATAAACACTTTTAGGTGATAATCATTTAATTCATTCCATATATAAAGAAATGAAATTTTTACGACATGAAAAGCTGTTTCATTTGACGCTCACAAATTCTTCATACATTTTCAGACAATGTTAATTGTGAAATTGGAAGACAATGCGAATATAATGAGATGTTTTGATACGTGACTTAAATTCGATACTTTCAGGTGATAAATATGTTCGCATTTCATTTTTAGCTCACCTGAGCCGAAGGCTCAAGTGAGCTTTTCTGGTCACTTTTTGTCCGGCGTCCGTCTGTCTGTCTGTCCGTCTGTCTGTAAACTTTTAAAATTTTCGACTTCTTCTCAAGAACCACTGGGCCAATTTCAACCAAACTTGCCACAAAGTATTCTTAGGTGAAGGGGATTCAAATTTTTTTCAAATGAAGGGCCACGCCCTCTTTCAAGGGGAGATAATAAAGAATTAGTGAAAAATTAATAGCATCTTTTAAAAATCTTCTTCTCAAGAACCACAGGGCCAGGAAAGATGAAACTCATATGGAAGCATCCTCAGGTAGTGTAGATTTAAATTTGCTCAAATCATGACCCCCGGGGGTAGGGTGGGGCCACAATGGAGGATCAAAGTTTTACATAGAAATACAAAGGAAAAATCTTTAAAAATCTTCTTCTCAAGAACAGCAAAGCCATGATGAGTCATATTTATTTGGAAGCATCCTCAGGTAGGGTAGTGTAGATTCAAGTTTATTGAAATCATGACCCCTGGGGGTAGGGTGGGACGACAATGGAGGATCAAAGTTTTACATAGAAATATGTAGGAAAAATCTTTAAAAATCTTCTCAAGAACAGCAAAGGCATGATGAATCATATTTATACTGAAGCATCCTCAGGTAGTGTAGATTCAAGTTTGTTCAAATCATGACCCCTGGGGGTAGGGTGGGGCCACAATGGAGGATCAAAGTTTTACATAGAAATATATAGGAAAAATCATTAAAAATCTTCTTCTCAAGAACAGCAAAGCCATGATGAGTCATATTTAAATGGAAGCATCCTAAGGTAGTGTAGATTCAAGTTTGTTCAAATCATGACCCCCAGGGGTAGGGTGGGGCCACAATGGACGATTAAAGTTTCACATAGAAATATATAGGAAAAATCTTTAAAAATCTTCTAATCAAGAAGAGCAAAGCCATGTGTCATATTTATATGGAAGCATCCTCAGGTAGTCTAGATTCAAGTTTGTTCAAATCATGACCCCCGGGGGTAGGATGGGGCCACAATGGAGGATCAAAGTTTTACTTAGAAATATATAGGAAAAATCTTTAAAAATCTTCTTCTCAAGAACAGCAAAGCCATGATGAGTCATATTTATATGGAAGCATCCTCAGGTAGTGTAGATTCAAATTTGTTCATCTCATGACCCCTGGGGGTAGGGCGGGGCCACAATGGAGGATCAAAGTTTTACATAGAAATATATAGGAAAAATTTTAAAAATCTTCTTCCCAGGAACAGCAAAGCCCTCATTGATCATATTTATGTGGAAGCATCCTCAGGTAGTGTAGATTCAAGTTTGTTCAAATCATGACCCCTGGGGGTAGGGTGGGGCCACAATGGAGGATCAAAGTTTTACATAGAAATATATAGGAAAAATCATTAAAAATCTTCTTCTCAAGAACAGCAAAGCCATGATGAGTCATATTTAAATGGAAGCATCCTCAGGTAGTGTAGATTCTTTTTTTGTTCAAATCATGACCCCCGGGGATAGGGTGGGGCCACAAATGAGGATCAAAGTGTAAGATAGAAATATATAGGAAATTATCTTCTTCTGAAGAACTGCAAAGCCATGATTAGTCATTTTGATTTGGAAGCATCCTCAGGTAGTGTAGATTCAAGTTTGTTAAAATGATGACCCCCGGGGAAAGGGGCGAGCCACAATGGGGGATCGAAAGTTTTACATAAGAATATATAGAAAAAATATTTCTTCTCAAGAACAGAAAAGGTGTGTTTGGTAATATTGATATGGAAGCATCCTCAGGTAGTGTAGATTCAAGTTTGCTCAAATGATGACCGCTGGGATTGGGAGGAGCCACAATAGGGGATCAAATTTTTACAAAAGAATATATGGGAAAAATTGTTTAAAATCTTCTCAAGTACAACAAAGCCATTTGTTATATTGACATGGAAGCATCATCAGGTAGTTTAAAATTCAAGCCCCCCCCTCCCCCCCCCCCTCGTAATTTTTTCAATACTGAACTGATTTGTGTTTTTGTCTAGCCAATGTGCTCAGGTGAGCGATGTGGCCCATGGGCCTCTTGTCCTGATTTAGTGATGAAATTTTTATGATATTAAAAGTTCTGAACTATTTCATTGATGTTAACAAATTTTTGATGTGTTTTCAATGTTAATTGTGGGATTGAAGACGACAAGAAAATGATTTAATACTCAGATTCAATGCTATAATAAAGTAATTTGCACGTAAGTTACAATAATAGGTCTATAGTTTTGGATTTAATATCGGTGAGCTTAGCTACAAGCGTCTGGTTAAAATCATGCCCTTTCTATTTCTAATCGACGACTTGAAGGAAAAGTAATATTACCCTTTGAAAAAAAATTCAAACGTACCAAGCCCGACTGCATTTTATACATCTAGCTTCTACAACAGTTGTAAAATTTCTAATAAAGAAGGATCTATGAAAAAAATTACACTTATTTTGGCGTCAGTAGGTTAATTGGAATGGATTATATTTTAAGGTCGCACCTCCTTTTAAGAGACGTTTCTCAATAATATATATATTTCCCAAGAATTGTGTTTGACATATTTTTCCTCACAAAAAAACTGAGATGCATTACCAGGCATTTGTGCTAGATTCCAGAGGATGCGATTTCCTATATAGTCCTAGTGGATATAACTTGAATTTCAGCTATCACAATTTTGGTGTTTATATCTTTAAAGTTTAAAGACATTTTGAAAATAGTTTAAAAATCACTAGATAATAAGAACTATAAATGTATTTGGTACGTTACAAAAGCAGTTTTTCGAGGAAGGTCTCGTCATACCTTAAACAAAATACATATGGTTTGATCAGTATTTTTTTAAATTAGTAATTGTATTATATATTTATTAAAATCTATATAAAAGTAGGAAAATCTATGCACAAAGTTACAAAATAATCTATTTTTTTATGTCAACAGTTCATTTAACAAATCAATTACTTACCGGGGGTACAAGAAAATCAACAAATCATACATATTCCTTCTCTATTTACATTATACAAATGCAGATGTGGTATAATCTTGATTTTAAAGACTCTGACGTCTTCTTTTCATTGCTTTATTTTCACAGTCCTCATTAACTGGGCTTACTTTATTTTTTTCAAACAAAGCCATGAGTTTGTTGCGCTTTTCTACAGCACACTGAACAGCGTTAATTAATTTTTCTTCCCCTGTCTTTTCTGCGGTGACAATAACCTCCACGTCATTCTGAGTTTCTTTTGATTCTTCCTTCACACTCCCTTCCTTCTGCCTACTTTTAACTTCCGGTTTTTCTACTTCCGCCCATTCTTTAGGAACTTCCTTCGCCAAGTCTATGTCCTCATCACGTCGTATATATTGAATTTGATACTCGCGTGCATGGTAGAACTGTAAACCATAAAAAGAATGGAAATTTCGGGCTATCAGTGGCACAGGCATTCCCATCAAAATGATTCCAGTCAATGCACAGATGGATGCTAGGACATATCCTAGAGCAGAATTTGGATAAAAATCGCCGTATCCTACCGTTGTCATGGTGATCAAGGACCACCACATTCCAATGTAAATGTTATTGTAATAACTTGTTGCTTCAAAAAACTCTGTACAAAAGATAAATGTTGCAAAAAATGTGGTCGCCATTATCATGAAAATAAAAAGCAAAAACAATTCTCGTTTGCTTGCTTTCACTGCAAGCCACAAGGTTTTCAGGCCATGGTAATGTGCTGTAAATCGAAACAACCGTAGAACTCGGAGAGTCATCAAGGTCTGAAGTAAAAGAAACCATCCGATTCTGTTCACATTGTGCCAGTGTGTTCGATCCAAGAAGTCGATTGCAAACATACACGTCGCTGGAATAAGATAGAGGATGTCGCATATCGTCGTGAAGGATTTGAGCATGCGCCACCGCCGTCTACCAAAAAGAAATCGGAAAATTATCTCTGTCGTAAAAAATATTAGACAGAATAAGTCGAAAAATAGTAAAGCACTGTGGGGTTGAGTAGTCAAAAAAGATAACACCCTGTTGTTGTATGTGGGTAAAGTATCACAATGGTCGATACAGGGTTCTGAAAAATTCGTAAAGCGTGGTGGAACAAGGACATAGTAGCTGTTTTCTGCAATGTGTTTGGGTACGTATCTTTGGAAAAATGTGTTTTTTGGTTCCACTCTGCACGAGGCAAGGGTACTTGTAAACATGCAGATGATGGACAGGATGACAAGTGTCATATACAAAATCGACCATACCTGAAAAAAAAAATCATGAAAATAATATTCAGTACATGTATATTTGTCTTATGTTTTGTGATTCATTTGGTTATGATTATAAGGGAAAATTTACAATAGAAAATACTATACTCAGGAAAATGCCCCCCCCCCCCCGCGTTCTACGGGCCTGTATTAAGAATGTGTTTTTACTACTACATGTATATGTCGTAAAGCGAATAGCAACTACATGTACTTTGGTTTCTGACTCAATGATCGTGATCTTTGACCTTTATTTAACGAGGCCGAGTCTAATCCGAGTGCGCATGACTGCGCAGCTTTTTTAATTCATGCATTATTTTTAAAATTTCATGCAATCTTAGGTACGACATTACACCTTCCCTAGTTTTTTTGTGATTTTAATACCGTCTATGGGTTGAAAATGTGCTTTCAAGACAATAATTATAGGAATAAACACTGAAATGACTCTAACCACATCACTGTTTTCCGGTTTTGTAAGCAGTACATGACGCTGAAGAATGACGCATGACTTGCTAGAGTATTTAAGACGTCTATGGACATTTTATTTAAAACTATTGACAGAACCATTAAAAGAAACATATCAGCAATCAAAACATTGTTATTTTTACCAAAATAATTCATCTGCGCCGATGTATACACAATATATCCGCAATATGGCAAATTTAGAGGTAATGAGCATTGAAGAAAAAAAAACTTTGTGATAATTCCTACATTAACCCAGACGGTCAACTTTTTTGAAATTTCACAATTTTGTGACTTTTTACAATAACTTTTATGTATTTTACTAAAAAGAAATCCCTAGGATAGGAATACAAAAAATATGGGGAAAATGTGGCTCTTTTCCAACAAATTCCCATAGGGTCCAAATAAAGTTTGACAACTTTATAGATGCCACCCTAAGAAAGCGGGATGGTAAACATTCCATTATTTTATCTTAAAACAATTAATTTAATAGTGAAAATTCATACAAGAAAATTTATCAAAATATCTAGGGTAGAAATAATTAGACTCGGCCTCGTTAAAAAAAAGTTTTTGCCAAATATTTTTGCTGACTTTAAAGATGTTAAAAATGTGTATATCATTTCTCTAACTGCTAAAATAAATGAACATCTCCTGGCCTTGATATTGGACTGTGTTTAATAATGAAAGAAACAAGAGATCGATCCATGGTCCTCAACACTCGTCAGACACCTTGGTTCTACTGTTTTTCATCACAATGGTATTTTAAAAGATTTTTTCTATTATCTAAAAAAAATTAAATTGTCTATCTGATTCTTCTTGACATATTTTATTAGATATTTATGCATTCACGAACAATAAATTTTAAACGCTAAAGCATTTTATTTGCAAATAAAACAATTTATTTTATTTTCTGGAAAAATACCCCCCCCCCTCCCCCCAAAAAAGGACCATGCAAAATTTCGGTGTAGCTTAAACCTTCTTAAACCTAATTTTTAAGTTTGAAATAAAACTTCACACGTGGCTACGGCTACAGTGTAGCTTATATACATGCAATAGTCATGTATATATTGTGATCGAGTAACGTTTTGTTGTAGTAGTAAAATAATATATGTTAAGAATACACGAGTATAAAAACTATAACATGCGATTTGAGATGAGAGCTTACATGTAACATGCGTGCGTGTTTTTTTTTGGGGGGGGGGGAAATGAAATTACGCTTTTTGAATGTATTGGACTGTAGCTCTCTGGTCGTCCATCCCGGCATTTTTTTCAGACCATGCAAAGAACTTCAGATCTGAGGGTTACTAGCAATAAAACATGAATGAAGATTTGAACCTAATGACGATATCAGGACGTAAAAATACTGTAGAGGTACCTTTTTCCGTGTGGGATTAATTTAGGCTATATAGTATATATACGCCGTCAAAATTTTTAGGTGGAATTTCTTACAACGTTCTTAAAGTACATTTAAGACATACAGTGGCATTCCAAGAAATCCGCGTAATTTCCTATCCGCAGATTGAATAGAAATTGTGATTCCGCGGAATTATGGCCCCGTGAAAAAAAGTAAGTTTACAGTATGTCATCCTTACAGTTTCTTTGTATATTTTTGTCTATTCCTAGTTATCATCATTTATTTGTCCCTCCTAAAACCAATTTACACCCCCCCCCCCCCCACACACACACACACCAAAGACTGAGGAATGAAAATAGCAATGGCAAAATATGAATAAGAATGTACTTGAAATCATTACAAATCTGTATCACCGTCACTTGATAAAGAGGTCGTTGATCCAAAGAAGTTTCTCTATAATTGATAGATGACATTTTACATGTATTTTCGATTGAATGTGCCATCTTATGCAAGTTGTTTGATTTCATTATTTTGATCATCTTATAATAACAAACTGTCAATGTATTAGTCATGTACTCAATGGCACTTAAAAATTGTTATTCATTGAAAGACACTACACTAGTTACTTAACAGAAAGTGAAAGCAAATACGATGTCAAACCAAATCATGGTAGTGACTTTTCTCTACAGAGTCAGTCATCCATTCCCAAGATAGTCTAAAGGATAGGATAATTTAAATAAAAAACAAAACAACTCTAAATGTTCATTTATAAAACTTAAAGTTCCAGTGATAACGGTGTTCGAATAAAACATACACACATGTATATATGCGTATTTCCAGAAATCTGATGGTACAATTCGTTGACTCTATATACAGAAATCCTTATATAAAATTAAACTTAATGAACATATCATTTATATAGAGGGACGCGGGCTCTCGTCTGGTCAAACTTGAACCAAGTTTAAAATTTGCTCGTTATTTTTGGAGAAAGACTGACGATAGCCTATTCAATCTGAAAACCAAAAAGTTGAGAATTCTCACACAAATAAGAATTAATCTTTATTACCACATGAATGATACCAAATTTTACTATAAATAAAACCTGTGTATTATAAAAATACTATCGCAAATAAGAGCAGCTTCACAGTAATCAATTTAAGGCTTGTATAGAAACCACAGTGTGTATTCCTATTAAATGGGAGAGGTTTCTGTCTTTCAAATTATAAAAATATTCTTTATCAGAATCTAAGTATAAGAATACCTTGGCCGACGTTGACGACAACGGGTTGTTTAAGAGTGACCAAATTCTGTGTCGAATATCCGTGTCTCCAAAACTACTCCCGCTGTCCACTATGTGAAGCTTTTCAGGGACGGTTTCAAACATTTTCTGCAAGTCTTCATAATCAAATATTTCGTCTAGGGAATCATAATAATACTTCCTACAGCAGTGTGATAAGCATGACCCATTCAGACCCCAGTATTTCATTTCACTCAACAGCTTCTTTGCACATATAAATCTGGGAATGTGCATTTCCCCATACCGGTAAAAATCTAGTATGTATGGAAATAATTCCGGATTTCTATCGAAAAAATACTCATTGTTCATGCGATCATATTCTTCACTTTTAACACTTAAATTTGCAAGTCTAGTTCCAGGAACGGTTCTAATCGTGCCATTATACACTGAAAATTTAGTTCCACCAACATTGATGATAATGCGATGCCAATCCACATCTCTATATTTTTTGGAAGTGACAATTTCTTTTAGTTTTCCAAACAAATCCTTTGTTCTGTCACGTCGACGACGAATTTCATAACTATCATTTTCGGACGTCTGTGAAGTTGTAGACCTAGTGATCCTTGCCAAATTATGCACAGAATGTTGGTGATCGTCTTGCCATGCCGATTGTTTTCTTACAGAAAAAGATATAACATTCATCCTTCATATTCGACTAATAGTTTGACGTTTTATTTCCCTAATTCGTCCATTTTTATACGTTTCGTGTCATTTCCGGTAACGTTCTGCGAGAACATTTCAAATGCATTGTGACGTCATTGTAACGATTGCGTTTTCTACAGCTTTTCTCGCGCGCACTCTGAGAAGTAAAGTCGTGCTACGTTAAATGAGAAAAAGTACTGTGTAAAGTTGAGACGAAGTTAGTACTTTGATTTTATTTGGACAATAACATGACCCTAACTACTTGACCAGAAAAGATTAAGCGAAGATTGACCTATAGTATACCGAGTTGAATGTTTTAGCAAGACAACGACTTGTGATTTTTATTACACGGTTGAAGTGTTCAAAGTTCATTTATTCACTGTTTATTGGTGGTTACATACTGTCATTACGATTATACTCCAACATCGCCCGTGGGTGATCCAGTCGGGAAAGTGAGAGGCATGTGCCCCCCCTTTTTTTCCTCACCTGGTTTCAAGCTAAAGAAATATCCATTGATGCATATTGTTTATGCACTTGCATAAGATGTCACATTCAATCGAAAACAAGTGTAAAATGATTCCACATAACAAATGTGTTATAACCCTTGGATAAAGAATATCTGGATCTGTCATATACTTTTAACATAAAATGGACAAAAGCTTCCATCATAAATCTTAAGATATTTGATCCAATATATATGTAAGAGTTCTTTCCATAAAAAGAAAAGGTGGGAGGAAATACAAATAAACTGCAACTATTGCTAGCTGGACACCCTTTCTAAAAAAAAAAAACCTACGGCAATAAAACACATTTTGTAAAATGCAAAACAAAAAATTATATTTCTCCCTCTCTCTCTCTAACTTTTTTCTAATTCACGTGATATTCAAGTACCGGTAGTCTACCAAAAACGGGGAATTGTCGATTTTGTTTTCTTTGAATGTGAACTCTATTCAAGAAATGCTGTGTCTGAATAATGCGCAATGCAATTGGGCAACTGAAAGCAGATCCGGTGTACTGTAGTCTACAGTTGCGCGAAGAGGTTTTAATGTTTCTCAAAGCAGCACATCTCGCCTATAAAACTGATTCCAACAGCATGGAAAAACAAATAATGACCACATGGACTTGTCACGAAATATGTGTCTGCTTTAAATATAGTTATCCCCCCCCCCCCCCAAGTTTATAGTACGGGTAACTATCTTTAAATGCAAATACAACCTCGAATGTGTTACTTACGCGTCATGGCAATGATGGTGACAGTGAAAAAATGGCCCCACCCCCACCCCCTGCCCTTGATACTGTCTGCTTCACCTGGCATATATACCAAAGATTGTAATACATTTCATCACACAGTCTCACATACAAACACACATACAAAATGGTATGGGGGGTCCAAGAAAATCCCCTCCCCTGTACCAGTCAATGAACATTTTAACTTTTGGTACTGTGAAACCAAAAATCTAAATTCTTATTTATAACTCCTTGCAGGTACCGTCAAGAAAATAATTCATTGCAGACCTATATCATCATATTAACTGTACTAGATGGCACAAATGTAATATTGGTACTGTAGAATTTTTAGACAGAGTATTTTTAGTCTAGATAAGAGAACCTTGGTCTTTCTTCACCAAATTTCACTGGTGTTATTATTTTAATTGAAGATCAAATCTTTTTTTTTTTTAAAGTTACTACGTGTAATACTTATGAATGCTTTTGACAATTTTTTAGCTCATTTTTTTTTAATAAGATAATAGAATGTATCTTTTAAAAATATTTATAGAATCTATAACTCTTTCATTGAGCCAACAGAAACTCCTTCAAATGTCAAAGCAATGTCCAAAAGATTTTGTCCCACTTCTTGTTTTTCACCCCCAGGTTGAAATTCTGCAGACAACTCTCTGAAAGTAATAGCAATCCTACGGTCTGTGATATCACACCTATGAATTCCATGCATCCAAGTATGTCTGGCTGGACCATGGACAACAATCAAAGAACGACGACACATGGGCACATGGACACTTATATCAGGGTATTCTGATGAAGTCATACAAAGTATCGTGTCTGACCCTAAGTTCAAGGTCACAAGCCTCTCTCCCCACAACCAGAAGTCATCATAATGGGGGTCTATTGATGCCCCCCTTTCTGGTACATATTCCAAATTGCATTGCTCTACTGGCTTGAAGTCCCTAAGAATTTCTATTGATTTCATTCTCTCATATAGTGGTTTGCTAAAGTTTGGTAGGCCTGTGAAAACTTCAGATTTGACTTTCTTTCTTTTGAAATTCACCTTTGGACCATAATCCTGAAAGTAAAATATAGGTTATTTTTCATTGAACCAAAAGAAGCCAAACAATTGTCATGACATGAACTTTTATCACAGTGATTATTTGTTTATTTCTCAACAATATTTTCTCTTCACCTTTATTATTGGCTATTAAATTCAGTAGAAATAATACTGTGAAAAGATATTTGAGAAATAATCAATATTGGGAAGAAAAAAACATGAATGGTGAACAAAAAAATGGTTTAGAAAACACAAGACTGGCAATGAGCCAATTCAAAGCTTTACATAGAAATATTCTCTTTTCTGAAG
Source organism: Saccostrea echinata (assembly GCF_033153115.1). Lineage (NCBI taxonomy): Eukaryota > Metazoa > Mollusca > Bivalvia > Ostreida > Ostreidae > Saccostrea > Saccostrea echinata. Next base: position 32,828,727 of record NW_026889803.1, read on the forward strand.
TAACATCTCATACAAAAAATATTATTTAAGTTGGTTTTGAGAAAAACTTAAATAACAAAAAGTCTGTGAGCGAATGCTCACTAGTAAAACCCCTGCTCTGATGTGAATATACACTCTCATGTTAACATCGGATTTGAACAAAAATGAATCCTACCATATGGCATGCCTGAAAAAAGATTGTGCTAAAATTTCAATCATCTGCACTGAGTAGTTGCTGAGAAAACTGTGACAAAAATTTGGTACGGACATATGCACGAATAAACAGGAAGTTGACATTAGATTTAAACAAAAATGAATCCCACCATATGGCATGCCTAAACAAAGAGTGTGCTAAAATTTTAATAATCTGTGATGAGTAATCGCTGAGAAAACTGCGACGAAAATTTGTTATGGACAGACACGAGGACAGACAGACAGACACGTAAGGGTAAAACAGTATACCCCCTCTCCTTCAGAGCGGGGATATAATTATAAATGTATTTTCATGATTTAAAAAACAAATAATGATATCTAGTATATGTATTTAATTATTATATTAGAAAAAGGCAACATGAGTTTAACATATACTGTGGGTTCTTAATTTTCATGAGGATCAAATTTCATAAATTTGAACACCCCCCCCCCCAAAAGTGTTGATATGTTAATTTGTGGACAGATGGTTTGTCCTATTCTATGAATAGTCAAATTTGTACTGTGGTTCACTGATCACCCAATTTCGTGATCTAGCTTAACAACAAAAATTGGTGTTCAACAAAAAAAACAAGATGTATTTGTGAAACACTGATGCTCCAGTATGGCAGCTTATGACAATGATTAAAGTTTCTTAAATGCAATTCAAACTCCAAGGTCAAGAGATCAAAATTGTTGGTACCCAAAGAAAGTACTTGTCACAAGTAATACACCTGTGAAATATGAAAGCCCTAGCACCAACCGTTCAAAAGTTAAGGCCAAGGTTGAAGTTTTACAAAAGTAGGTCAAAGTCCAAGGTAAACATCAAGAGGTCAAAAATGTTGGTACCTTAAGATAGGTCTTGTCACAAGAAATACACATGTGAAATATGAAAGCCCTAGCTCCAACCATTCAAAGTTATGGCCAAGGTTATTAAAGTTTTTGCAGACAAACAAATAAACAGATAAACAGACAGAAAGATGGATGAACAGAGCAAAAACTATACGCCCCCGAATCTTTGGGGGCATAAAATAAAAAATGAAACTTCAGTAATATATAAGATAAAGTTACCTAAACTAAAATATTCACCTGTTTTCGTCTTCCAGACTGAGATTCAACAAAGGGACTTTGATAAATGTGCTTTAAAATACCCAGCTCCTCCTCAAGAGATAAAAAGTCTCTCTGAATGAAGATTCCTGGAAATTCCAGAGAGTTCCCATGGTGATTTGGATGATCTTCACTTTTGCTTTCTTCAAAAGCTTTGTTACATAGATCACAAAAATAGCGTATTTTACTGGAACACTACAATTTATTCAATATCAAAAATGAGATATTTCATACATGTATTGTTCAGATACATGTATACATTATCTAATATATTTAGATCATTAATACTTATATACTGCATAATCTAGAAAATTAAAAATTAATCTCATGTGCCTTAGGCCTTATTGGTTTTATTACATGATTTATTATACTGTATACAGGGTTATTTTCGCCCCGTGTTATTTTTGCCCATTCACACTTGCAAACAATTTTGCTTCATTTTAAATTCGCCCAGCCACAGTTCTGTTTAAGAAATTATACTGTGTTCTTTGAATTCGCCCCATTTTAAATTTGCCCTAGAGTAGGGCGAAAGGGGCAAAAGTAAAACAGGGGCGAAATTTTCCCTGTATACAGTATGACCTTTTATATGTCCATGTTATGTTCATATATCTCATACAGTCATTTAGGGTACATGTTGAATCAGCTTTTACATTTTGACTGCAGCGATTTGATTAACAAGTTTACAACTGGTTGTTTGGTAATAAAGGAAAGCCAGTTCTATGACTAATCAGATCTACATTACAGGGTGAGTCTACCTTCAATACAGCGATCTTGATGGTCCCTGGTTATATTTACATCACCTTTTTGGTGTACTGCAGGTCACTTCTGGGTATTTTGAATTACAAGGAAAATGGGTAAAAAAAAATGGCCTGATAACAACATTATAATTTATTAATTAGTTGGTATTGTTTACCAGAAAGCTCCAAAAATAAAAATAATTTTTTTCTTGATTGTTATCAAGAAAATTAAAAATAGTTCTGGGATAATTCAAGTTACATGTATATTTAAATTTCCCGGAATGCCTCTAGAATGTTGAAGTGTCTGAATAGCTGGAATTTGTCATTTTGAATCGGGTTTTAGTATTTGCACTTAGTTCCGGGCACGTTAACAAAAAGTTTGAAAAAGTGTTTAAAAATCAAGTTTTAGGAATTATTTGCAAGGTGTGTAATTTACAGGACACTTGCTATACAAACGCGCTATATGTTAAACCATGATTATTGCCCTTGCGTCATTACCATGCAACCATGTAAACTTCGGTTCTCCCCAGGTCAATTTAGAAAAATGAGCCTCAAATCCAAGAGATTGTATCTGTTTTCTGTTGATTAAATGCGTGTTGACGACTGACAAATGCATCAACATTTAGGAAAACCATTACTGTAGGGGACAGAACTATGACAAGGAAATAAATTAATGCTTTAGAGTCCAGAAATAGGCGCTGAAGTGGATTGGGGTATTTTGTCCAAGACGAGAGCTTTCGTCCCTTGTAGAGTCACAGGGTCTTGCTCTCAGCGTGTAATAATTATTTATTAAAAATAATCATATACGGTAATACTAAAACAACACAAGGGAGGACGCCATTTTGGACCGCTTCCTCGCTTCAACCTCTGTTTTCGTTATATTTTCCCATATTTTTACTGACTCACCACCTCGGATCTGTCAAGTAATGATTCTTCTAGGACATAATGCTTAAATTTTCCCCTTGGAGCCCCTACAATACACATTTCAGACTAATAATAATCCAAACTCGCTCTTAGGACAGTTGATAGGAACAGAAACCAAAACACAATCGAAAATCCCGGGGTTTTTCTACTAGTTAACACAGCTGCTAATTATAAATTTGAAAAAAACGCGTTCTAATTCCGTATTTGAATGCAAAACGCCGAGATTACTTTCATTTTCTGAGTCAGTAAAATAAGGGAAAATATAACGAAAACAGAGGTTGAAGCGAGGAAGGGGTCCAAAATGGCGTCCTCCCTTGTGTTGTTTTAGTATTACTGTATATGATTTTTAAAAATAAATAATTATTACACGCCAGGAGCAAGCCCCTGTGGTCAGGTCCGGCACAATCTCTTGATTTAGCTATATAGCTTGATTTAGCTATATAGCTTTATTAAGCTATTCAGAATAGCTTGATTTAGCTATTTTATCACACTTTTTTCTCAAATGTATTATTTTCTCAGCATGCACAAAAAGTCGCACCTTGGTGCAATGATTATATTCAACCTTGAACTCTTCTGAAAATAATGCATGTAAAAATCACTCATCAAATTGTGTCTCCTTAAGAGACTTTGTACTCAAAGTTCTAAACTAAATGACTGTATCTATACGTTTGTAGAGAAACAGAAAACATTTACCTTGATTATTTCATTTTCTTTCCTTTCTTTTTCGCAGACAAGGCAAGATCGAATACCTTTACAACCGCACTGTGACATATTTTTACCCTATGTCAACACTGGAAAAATAAATTGCACTGTAAAATTAAAGCTAAGAAGAGGAGACTTGCTGAATCCGTATATGACGTGTTCATTCATTGAAAAGGTCAAATTCCTGAAAAAATAAATTTAGGAACCAGTCTTCCAGGTGGAGTAGATTTTTTATGTTTTGTAAAAATGTGCCCCCGGGGGGATCCAGAATTTCAAGTAAGGGGGAGGGGGTGCCTACATGACAGCAGAAATAATTAAGGACACATCCAGAGGAATCCGTAGGGCCAAGGGGGAAAAACCCTTCATACACTGTATTCTCTAACAAACAAAAAAAATTGCATCTTAACAAGCCAAGTGATTCTGATCTGATACACTACTGAGCTAGAAAGGGGAAGGGGGACACGAAAAAGCTATTTCGAGGGGTGGGGTGGGGTTTGGCATAGTTTCATCACAAAAGGAAACCACTCTCCTATATATTTCAGCCATTATTATGTTTCTTCACTGACATTTTTTTTTTTTTTTTTGGAAAATTTAAGGGAGGTGCGCCCCTAGATCCCCCATCCCCACTAATGACAGTAGGTATTGTAATTTTAATATACTATCAAATCTTATCATAGATCCACAGCTGTTCAATAGAGGTTTCAATTTGGTCATACACAAACTAAATAACACAAATAATCGTTTCTTCGATACGTTTTTTTTTTTAATCTTTGTAACGGGTATTAATTCAGTTGTGTAATTAATCGAAAGTTATTAACTTTTTTATGAGAAAAAATATATTATAAAGAAATGAAGCTTCTTGGCATCTAATTATTCGGACTAAACAACTTTTAGGTCAATATCTACTATTATCTAGTAAATAAAAGGTGCCTACAGATGTATATGATACTTTATAATTGTAGCTTGGTAATATAAAAAGTGTATCGAGGCATAATTTTTAGGTAAACACAACGATAAAACATATTTTAAAATGTTGCGGTCGTTTTCAGTGAAAAATCAAGATATAAATGGGAGATTTTTTCCACATCAGACAAAAGAAACAATTATCCAGATTTCCAACAACATCTCAGAAAACCGTTATTTACATCTTCTTCACCTCTTCTAAAAAATAAAATAAAATTGAATACATGTATAGCCCTGGATTACTTTTCAAATTTAATTCTATGAAAATGTTTTATTTTCTTCATAATTCCATTATAGGGAAAATTATTTTGACGTCATAACCAATCTAACACCAAAGGTCAGTATAATCTCATTTAGTAAATCTTGACCTATCTTATTTTTTGCCCGAAATGAGGAATTTTGCTACTATCTCTACTAAATATAATATTATATATACATTTTTTAACATATACTATTTAAAGCTCTATATGGCGTATCTGAGCTAAAAAAAAAAATAAATAAATAAGAATACGAGATTGAGTATAGACAAACATGATATATGTTATTTACGTTCAAATTAAAATTTTCACCGATTTTGAAGCTGAATAACCCCATGTTTCCATAGTTAAACTGACTTTAAACTGTGTCTGTTATTTAAATGCAGAGTCTGTAAATGAATCGGTTATTGTTTAAATTTCTAACATCTTTGAAACGTCATTGATTCAAATTGTGTTTACAGGAAACTTCTATCTTTATATAAAGTAATAAAACAAACAGCAAGATCTTTTTTAATTTTAGCTAGTCTGAACTTATAAAAATACGCCATATATTACTTTAATTTTTCGGCACCCGGCTGAGAAAATGAAGAAAATTTCAGAAATGATTACGCATGTCAAATTAGTCTGAAAATATTTTTCTTCGAAATTGAAAAATATTTATACTATACGAATTTGACACTGTGTTTAAATTGTTTGCTTAAAATGTCAAAAAGATAACTAGAGGTCATATTGTAAATTTTTATATCAAAGAAAAAATATTCCTCAGGGTATTCTGTTTACATTTTTAAAGTGTAAAATGTTTTCATTAAAACTGTACATTCTATAAAGCAAGACAATGAAATTTATTGTGTTTACATTATCTTTCCATCAAGATGAAACCGATAACGTTACATTTGAAATAAAATTTGATTAAAATAGACGTAGTCGTTTGTAAACATATAAACAAATAATTATCAGTGTCTCTGGTATACATGCTTTGGCATAAAAACACTTACTATTAAGCATTTAAAATTTTTGAACTCACTCCGTTGATAATTATTTTATATCGGAAATATCAAAAAGCTTTTGTTGTTTCTTTCTGATATGTGGCATTTAAAAGATCCTGTTTGAAAACGCGGGAAAAAGTTGAAGAAAAATATGAGCAGGTACAGTGTTTAATTATTGAACCTTTTAAATAATTAATGAAGTGCTGTCGAAAAATAATTAAAAAAAAATATTGAAAGCATAGGATTCATATTGATTGATTTTATAGTACAATTTTTTGTATGAAACCGCTAATATCAATATAATTTCGGTAAATTCGAGTAGTGATGGGCACATCATATTTTTTTTTCTTTTTGTTACTTTACGTGCTAAGATGTGAGAGGTCACTTTTAATTTTTTTTCCCGGTGGTCTGATGGATCCATACGGAGGTCTAGTTTGTGCATCAAAAAACATTTTAAAATAAAAACAATTCTTAGCTTTGCTGTGTACGTGTTGAATTTGAATGAACTCGGTGTTCTTTTAGAGTAGAGTTTTGTTAGATTCTACAAATCTTGAAAGATGCATTGAAAGACATTTTTTAATAATTTCAACAGCAGTATAATTATTACATATTTTGATGTTATTGAAAATAGCAAAAAAAGAATAATATTAACTGTTTAAAGAAATTAGACTTCAGTTACAAATTGAGATAAAAGAAAGTGCATCAATTTGTTAATTGCAACAAATTAGATAATTGTTCATTAATTTTTTTGTAACAAATTATGATCTAATTTGGGGGTCACTTCAAACAAAAGTCAAACAGAGCCTGTTAAATGTGACACTTTATACTGAGTTTTCTAATTATCTCTCTTGCAATTATCTTGGAACGATTATCACACCTGCCAAATAATGAACTCCCTCACATCCCTTTGATCTTGGGATATTGAGTAAAGTAGGGGACTTCCACAAAGGGTTGGATGATTCCATTTTTTCAAGTTACAATTTTTTGATATTACATGTATCACTTAATCAGTGACACCAGAAGAGTAAACAGCAAATTGATCAGGTAAAAAAAAAAAATCAATCTTGCCTATACAAATGTACAAACATTATTTGGTATTCTGTAAATAATTGCAAAATATTTTGTAATTAACCATATCTACATATGTAAGAATTTAAGCTGTTCCTTGCATTTGTCTTCCTTAAATAATTTTATCTTCTAAAAAAAATATTATTTTTGAAAATTCAAATCAAGAAATTTGTGTAGTATCTTTTTTCTCCTGTGATAAAAAGCTGAATGTTTTGATAGATTGATTTGGTTTGTTCATGATTTTATTAATGTTCCTTATAACTTTTTTGCCCATGAATTTAATTTAAACATGTATTTCATTTAAGTAGACGGTTTTATGAATTTTTTTTTTTAAAAAGTTCTGCATGCTGTTTTTATTTATTTATTTGGAGTATTGTAAACTGAGAGCGAAGAATCAACAGAAATTAATTTATCATTATATTCACTGGCATGTTTAATTTAATAGTGTTTAATTCTTTTTTTTTTTTTAATTCAGAACAGATACAAACACTTTTTTTTTTTAGGAAAGAACAAATTTAGTACTTGAGCTTAATGTTATGTATTTATATTTAATGTTGTTTTCAATCAGGTAGTCCTTTATGGATATTTTATTGGACCACTGTTCTCTAATGAATTCAAAACCAGACTGACTTGTCAAAGAGTAATAGCCTATTAATTTTGGCCCCTGTTGAAGATTCACACCAAAACCAATCTCTAATGGGCCTTAATTTTTTTGGAGAGACATTTTGTTCTATATAAATTAAATTTTATAAACATAAATGTGTGTTTGTGTACATGTACTTTACATATTGGTTATATCTTGACTTGATTAGAAAAATGTTTATATAGTTAAATGTTAGCTAGATTTGGCAAGAAATTAGTGCTGACTTTCACCCATGTTCAATACTTAGTATCACAATTACCTCACAGTTATCTAACTTAATGGCGCTCTTTTGCGGCGAAGTCGAGTAAACTCAAAATCTCGCGAGATTTCCAGGGCATGAATTACTTACGCTAGCGACAGTCAAATGATTCGAATAATTAGTATGCAGAAAGTACAATGTGAATTGAATTGAACATATTTTATTGACAAAGTCAAAAGGATCGGACACAAGTTCAGAAACTTAGATAGTCTTCTCCTAATACAACATTTTGTTAAAATTGCCAAAATAAAAAACATATATACATATGGTCTACTACATATACGTAGTTATAGAAAGAAAAAAAAAAGTTTTAAGTGTACAAGTATAACTTGAATTGGTAAGAAGAAAATTTTTTTAAAAAGTAAGCTTATTTTGAAAAACGACCACATTCATTTAAGAAAGTTTGAATGGTTTTGAAAAGTTCAACATTTTGTTCAATAGTAAGAGAATCATCTCCCCATAACATTAAATGTACATCTATAACATATAAATAATTAAATGATAAAAGCTTATTCATTAAGGAATTCCTTGCTTTTACATAATATTTACAAGCAAAAAACAAATGATATGCATCTTCTAGTAGTCCACCTACAGAGGAAAATTGATTTCTATACATGACTTGTTGTGTTCTATTGCTTAAATAACTATCAAACCAATCTAGCATATCACCATTGATTCCATACATTTTTAGTTTGTAAATTAAGCCTTTATGCCAGACTCTATCAAATGCCTTGGATAAATCACAAAACACCATACAACAGAATTTACCTTCATCAATACTTTTTACTATAGAGTGGTATGTTTCTAAAAGTTGATATACTGTGGAATGACCTGGTAAAAAACCTGCTTGATATTTATAAAATATATTATGTGAATACAAGAAATTGTATACATGTTTAAAAATGATTCTTTCAAAAATTTTGCTTATACAACTCAGCAAAGAAACTGGTCTATAATTTGTAGTGATGGAAGGGTCATCTTTCTTAAATAGTGGAAGAACATGTGCTAGTTTCCAGCAGTCTGGAAAAGTTTTTAGTGTTAGGGATTTGTTGAATAGTATACACAAAGGTTTTGAGATAGTGTCTTTGCAAGATTTTAACATTTTATGGCTGATGCAATCAGGACCTACTGTTTTATTAACAGGAATAATAGAAATTATATCAATAATTTCCTGTTCTTGTATTTTTATATCCGGAAAATTATCCTTACATCTAGACACTATATTTGGGAGCTCCTGATTACTGTCATCTAAGACTGTAATTGATGTGAAATATTTGTTCAATAGTTCAATTTTATCTATGTCTGAAAATGCAAAATTTTCAGTGCCATTGTTGGCTGTAAACTGAATAGGTGGAATTTCATTTGTTGGTTTAATGTGAAAAGTGTCTTTCAGTAACTTCCAGTATAGTTTTTGATTGTTCAGACTAGCATCCTTGAGATGAGAATCTATATTGTCATAATAGTTTTTGATAGCATATTTTTTCATGTTATTAAACTTATTCCTTACCTTCCGAAAAATTTCCATATCGGATTCTCTTTTTGTTTTTTGTGCTATTTTTCTTAGCCTATTGCGAATACGCAAAGTTTTCTTTAGAAGAGAATCCATCCATGGTTTATCATTTGGCCTTATGGTTACAGTTTTTTCAGGTATGCATTGGTGAATAATAGAATTAAACTTTTCCGTGAAGTTTGCTGTTGCAGTATTAATGTTTTCTGTAGCATCAATAAGGCTATTCCAGTCGCATTGTAGGATTAAATCATTGAGGAGTTTTAAATCTGCTAGCTTATAGTTCCAAATTTTACGTTTATATGCCGCATTAACATTGGTATTCTGGTGAATATATATATAAGTTGCTTTATGATCACTAACTGTATTACTAACGTTCAATGTTCCAGAATCATGTACATGTATATTGTCACTAATAATGATAGGATCTATAAGGGTTTCTGTATTGCAAGTAATTCTTGTAGGTTCATGTATGATATTTGTTAATCTACAGCTGTTCATTATTGTATGAATCTCATGTGAGTTGTTAACTTTTAAGAAATCAGTGTTAAGGTCACCAAGTACTACAATATTGCTGGAGATATCACAAGCTTTTTCAAAGGACCAAGATAGTTTTTGCCAAAAGACACTATTAGTGTGTGGTGGACGATAAATACAGCATATAAGTAGATTTCCCTTTACTTGTGGTATTTCTATCCAAATGAGTTCAGTATTAATTGGTTCTAAATCTTCTCTTCGACTAGCCTTAATTAAATTTGAAACATAAATCATTACACCTCCACCATAAGAATTGCGATCTTTTCTAAAAAAATTCTTAAAACCTTCTATGAACAAACTTTCATTTGTAACATGTGTGTCTAAATGAGTCTCACTAAAACATAGTACATCAAAATCTTGAACTAAATACATTAGGGAATCAATCTTATTTCTGATGCTTCTAATATTAAGGTGCAGGATATCAAGAGAGTTTGAAGCAGGTGGGCCTGGGTTTGTTTCAATATCACCAGATAGCAAAAGAATGACAAACATGAATAATTGTGCAAAAAAATTAATTCTGAGAGACCAAGATGACATATTTTTATATTGTTTTTTGAAGATACTGGATATGAATAGCAAAATATCTAAAAGTGTAGTAGATTTTGAAACTTTAAAAGCAGACCTTGACAGTATATTATGACATTTAATGTAAAAAACCCCAATCGCGGCACGGTGTTGTTCAAGGGAATTACCCATTATCAAAAACTGTGGTTAAGCAAAATCCAAAGTTTGATTTGCAACTGGGCCGCATTGAAATGGGATTTATTGACATTGTAATTATTTGGCAATATATGAGATGTGTCAATTCGAAATAAATAGAAAATAAAAAAGCACAAAACAGTAAACATAAAATTTGAAAAAAGAAGTGCATTAACTCGCACATTTCCCACGTAGAAATTGGGAGATGCATTATGAAAATAACATGAAAAACGGGTAATAGAGTACCGCTGTACATAACTGAATTGTAGTATTTACATGCATGTGTTGGGATGTAAATAATACGAGACAGAACGATATAACATCCAACTATATACACATGCAGATCGATTTGAAGACAGCGTGACAAACATAATAGTATAAGAATAAATTTGAACATACTGTACATATGTTTGGGACATCCGTTATGTTGATCTGTCAATCACATGTTTATAAATGAAAACGAAAGTAGGTAAACACTGATTCGACGAGGTTCCAAGCGTCTGAGAGACGCGAACACGTGGAAATGTTTATAAACACAGTGTTTTACAATTTTGGCGTCGAAGCAAGGAACTGTTCGTCTACGTTGTCATCTTGGAAACACTCTAGGTCCTCTGTTGTGTTTATCAATATTTTCTTCCCATGGTGACCACGGAGTTTCGCATATATTCGACCGTCATACGTCCAGCAGCTGTCAAGTTTTTTGTTTTTTACTACTTGGCGAGTTTTCCCATACAGTTCCGCCCGTCTGGACGTCAAAGCTTCGTTGATGTAGATGGGTCCAGTTTGTTTTGTTGGGTTTTGGTTGTAGGATTTTAAATTTCGTTTGTTTCCATAAACTCTAGCTTTATCTCTGTAACTAATGAATTTTACTATAATGTCTCTGGTTTTCCGGCTTGGGTCGTATTTGCCTACTCTGTGTGACCTTGAAATATCTTTGGTCGAGATTTTCTCATTGTTTTCATTTAGAACCAGGTTGTTGATGACATTCAGAACTAGTTTATCAGTAGATTCGTTTTGTTCTTCAGGTATGCCAGTGATTTTTAGACAATTTCGCCTTGAATATTGTTCCATTTCGTCGATTTTCGACGTGAGCTTATTTATTTCTTTTCTGAGTGAGCCTATCTCCGAGACAAAAACTCCAGCAAGAGCGTTTTTAAAGTTATCTTTATTGAGTATAAGAGTGATTGCCTGTTTGAAGACGTTTTCATCCGAGGAAACGGAGTCTAACAAATCATTGAGTTTGCTTAGATCACCAGAGAGTAAAACGCTACTGTCCTGTCTGGCTCTCTTGCTTGGATTTAACTCAGTATTGTCAGTGGCCATAGTGCTTTACACGATGTATAAACAAACAGAAGTGTAGAGGCCTTGAAGTTCTAACGTAGTCTTGCTTATGAGTAGTGAGTAGGTGCTCACAATGGCGACATACACTCTATATAGAAATAACTTTTGGGAAATTGCTAACACGAATAACTCTTAAATAACTTTTTTTTCAAGACTTTTTTGTTACATATTTAACTTACATAGTTCCAGTAATCACTCATTCCTGAATATCCTATTTCAAATCACTCAAAAAAGACAAACATTATCGGAGCCCCACAAAGTCCGTCCTGTCTACATAGTGACGCAAAGGGTTGAACTTCAAATAGTAGGTTTTTTAATTTGGAATGTTTAGAGTTTTTTTTATCAGCTTCCTAAAGTAATGATTATCAGAAAGAAATGACTGAATTTAATTAGAAGAGTCGGCTTAGTGAACATGGTGAAAAAGTATCAATAAAAATGTTACACATGAGGACTAGGTTCTCTTAAAATTTATAAGCATGGTTCAACGAATGTTCCGCAAGATATTTCACCGGGACTTCTTTCTTATCTGCCCTTTAAAAATCCACAATGCTTGATCTCGTGTTGTAGGCAAAAGCACATTGCCCCCAGCTAACAGACGTTTCCTACCTTCACGAAAGAGTTCCATTAAGTTAAGTAATCGCGATATCAAGTATTGTAACCCTGTTACAATGCTATTTAATCCAGTATCAAAGGTTAAATAAATATCTCTAAATTAAAGGATGGTCATTTAAATCCAGAAGGGGGTCTAAAAAAAATTTTAAGTTACACTGGTTACAATTTTATTCCTTTGGTTACAGATCATCTGAAACCAAAAGGGGTGTTTATTAGCTCTACTGGTAAGAGACCAGAAGAGCTTATGGCATAGTAAGGTGTCCATCTGTGTGTCTGTCTATAATAGGGCTGTCACGGTTCCAAAATTTTTCGGGTCGGGTCGGTCCTGTAAATTTTCGGTTCGGTTTTGGGTTTTTCGGGTCAGATATGTACATCTATTTTAAACCTTAATTTCATGAATTAACTTGAAAAATCTTTATTTGTTACATTAAATTTACATTGAAAACAAGTATTAACCATGCGAACGTCTAGACTTCGGTGACTTGGCCTACTATTAGCCACAACCTGACCATTCCTGCTCGTTTTGATAATTATCTAATACTTCCGTGACAAGTGTTTTGTCACGGAATGAAGTAGATTTCAGTTATGACGTTTATTTATCACTGTTATCGTCATCATTCCTTTGATTTCGACGCCATTTTTTGTAGTGAACAGACTCTAATATATAAACCAGACCCGAACCGAAATCCGGAAAAATGGAACCGGAACCGAACCGAACAACTTGGACCGAGGTTCTCGGTTATTTCGGGTACTCGTGACAGCCCTAGTCTATAAACATTTTTTCAAAATACTACTCCTCCTACTGATTTCAATATAATTTGGCACACAAGTAGACTGCACTAAAGATACACAATTCTGTTATCAATTTTTGATTTCAATGAATGGTGTTGCCATGGTTACTAAAAATAGAAATTTCTGTAAATACGTTCAAAATGCTATTCCTCCTACAGTTTTGGTCTAATTTCAATATAACTTGGCACATAAGTAGACTATACTTAGGTACATAATTCTATTTATCGGTTTTTGATTTCAATGAATGATATTGCCATGGTCACTAAAAATAGAAATGTCTGTGAAATACTTTCAAAACGCTACTCCTCTTAGAGTTTTGGTCTGATTTCAATATACAAGTAGACTGAAGTTATGTACATAATTCTCTATATCGGTTTAAGATTTTGATGAACGATGTTGCCATGGTTACTATAAAGAGAAATTTCTGTGAAATACTTGCAAAACACTACTCCTACGGTTTTTGTCTGATTTCAGTATAACTTAGCACACACGTAGACAACACTAAGATAAATAATTTTTTATATCATTTTTTGATTTCAATGAATGATGTTGCCATGGTTACTAAAATCAAAATTTCTGTAAAAATTTTTTAAAAGGCTACTCCTCCTACACTTCTGATTGCAATATTCTATTTATTGCTGTTGCAAAGTTTCAAATCCAAGTGCAACTTTTCTCTTCCCTCTCCTTTCCTTTGTTTTTAGTTCAAACCAGTAGAGCTACAGTCTCATCAGAGACTTCTGGTTTTTAGGAAACACTGGTTATAACAGTTTTCTTTGCTGACAATCAGTTACAATGGTTACAGATCATTTGAAACAAAAAGGGTCTTTATTTTTAGGTTACACAGGTTACAACTATATTCCTTAAGTGACAATTCATTTAACAATTGGGATCTTGTAGATACAGCTGTAACCACTGTTACCATTGTAAACAGTGTAACCAATTACCAGTAATAACTGAATAAATGAAGAAAGGTGTTCATCAGAAGCTTATGTATAAACCAGTGTTACTGATTACAAATGTAAATAAAAATTTAACACTTTTAACTATTGTAACCAGTGTAATCAATTCAAAACTGAATAAATGCTCCCCATTGAAAAGGTTATTTAACCCTTGTTACTGGTTACAATTGAACATAGGTGAAAGCTCTAAATTCTTGCCATTGAACATAGGTGAGAGTCAGCACTAAATTCTTGCCATATATGCCTTTTTAACAAACAAGACAAAATAATTTTTTCAAGTATTCATTTTCAAATATGTTTATGATGCATATTTTGGATTCTGTGAAACCTAGCATCATCAAATCTTGTCAGTTGATGCATTCCCTGGAGTATATAATCAGTATATCAACTAAAAAGCATCACAGTGACCTACTTTTGGAATTAAGGAATTTCATGCTACATTTTTATATTACAGATACTAAGTGGATTAGAACCACCAAATTTTGTCAGTTCATGCATCTCATGTCCTTAGAGTGTGTCAACCAAAAAGTAGGTCACTGTCACATACTTTGAGAATTTCTTGGCTATATCTAAATATTATAGATAAGGCCAAAAAAATAATAGTCTTGTTTCCTGCTACCCAACCAACCTTATTTTTTGCACCCAACTCTAAAGTGTTTTTTAGTTTTGGAGAGAAAAAAATCGAGAATTTCCGGAATTTCATGTTCCAAAACTGAAAAAAATATATATTCAAGTGGTATTTCATGAAATTCTATGTTTTAAATATGGACTTTCATAAAATACCACTTGAGTTGTGCATCAAAAGACATAAAATTTTAATTTTTAGAGACAATATTGATCTATGACATGTTTAATTTAATCTTGTTTTAGTTCATGTCCAAAAATATCGTTGGGGAAAAAAAAAATTAAATTAAAAAAAAAAAATTTTCCTACCTACCTACCCTATTTTTCTCAGGCTGGTAGCAGGAAACAAGACTAATATTTTTTTTGGCATAAGAGGTTTAAAATCATCAAACTCTGTCAGTTGATGAATACTGGGTCCTCAGAGTGTTTCAACCAAAAAGTAGGTCACCATGGCCTATTTTTGGAATTTTCACACTTTTATCTCAACATAAAGAATACTAAGAGTTTTCATACCATTAAATTTTGACAATTGATGCATCTTAAATCAATGGACTGTGTCAACTAAATAGTATCACAGTGACCTACTTTTAGAGTTTCATAGTAGTATCTCTATATTAAGGATACTAAGAGTAATCAAACTTTGTTAGTTGTCACTTGGGTCCTCAGAATGAGATTGTGTCAACCAAAATGTAGGTCACTGTAAACATCTTTGGAATTTCAGGGATGTATCTAAATATTTTCAATTGAAGTCATTGAATAATAAGAGGCTTAAAATCATCAGACTTCTCAATAACTGGGCTTAACTGTTTATTCTGGTTAAAAAAGAGATTTTAAAAAATGCTTGGTTATAATATCAAAATAAAATAAAAAGATCTTCATGTACATTTATGATGAATTTCAAGTATTTTTAGCTCACCTGTGAGCTTTTTAATCACATTTTATCCATCGTCCGTCTGCCCAGCTGTCCGTCCGTCCATCTGTCTGTCCATCTGTAATCTTTTCAGATTTTCAACTTCTTCAGAATCACTAGGCCAATTTCAACCAAACTTGCCACAAAGTATTCTTGGGTGAAGGGGATTCCAGTTTGTTAAAATAAAGGGCCACATCCTCTATCAAGGGGAGAAAATGAATGGAAACTTTGGTTTTATCTTTTAAAAATCTTCTCAAGAACCAACTGGCAAAAAATGTTGAAACTTATATGAAACCTTCTTTACATAGTGTAGATTCAAATTTGTTCAAATCATGACCCCAAGGGGTAGGGTGGGGCCACAATGGGGAATCAAGTATTACATAGGATTGTGTAGGAAATTTTTTTTAAAGAACAACAAACCCATGATTACCGGTAGTCATTATAATATGGAAAAGGGTTTTCACTAGGATTTTGCTAACTTGAGTCCCAGGATTCAAGATTTCTGAGAAGGTTGAGTCCAAGAACCATGACAAAGAATTAAATTAATGCTTTAGAGAATTCAGACATAGGCGTTGAAATGGATGGGGGTATTTTTTCCAAGATAAGAGCTTTAGTCCCTTGTAGAGTTTATGTATATAGGTGTGGTAAATCTATTTTAAACGTGGTTTTTCTTGACTAAAAGTGTCAGAATCTTTATTTTAACAACTTTTAAGTGTATTTAAAGTAGATTCAAAATTTTATTACGGTAATTTATTTCACATTAAATAATCCCAAAGACAAGTCCCTGTGGGGTAGAGTAGGACCACAATGCACTGTAAGAGTTTAACATAAGGATGTATGGGAAAAAATTCTCTAAAATCTTTTTTCTCAAGAACAGTAAAGCTATATTTAGTCTCATTGATATAGAAGTATCTTGAGGTAGTGTAGATTCAAGTTTGTAAAAATTATGACCCTGAGGGTAGGTTGGTGCTACATCTATAAAAATCATGACATCTGGGGGTTAGGGTTGGATTATAATAAGGATCAAAGTTTTATATAGGAATATATATAGAAAAATCTTATGAAGAACTGCAGGGCCATATTGAGTCATGGTAGCATTGTGGCCCATTGGCCTCTTTTTTTAACGACATCACGTCATATGACCCCATAGACTAGTTGGGATCGTTTGTCAAGTTCTGTGTAATAATTTATGTCTTTCAAAAGAAAACTTTGATGGTTGAGAGTCTTTCATTATTAAATGCTGTAAATTATATTTTATAACAGAGCATTCACTAAACATGCTAAACACATTTACTTTTCTGTTGTAGGAAAATGAAACAAGTGAAGTCATTGTCAGTGGGTCTTATTGGACAGGTCGAGGGGTCGCAGAGACTACCCACCATCAGATCACTCATGTAAGTGTTTAATAGGAAAGTTCGAGGGGTCACAGAGGCTACCCACCATCAGTCTGATGGCATCAGATCACTCATATAAGTCTTAAAGGTTTATAGGACAGGTTGAGGGTCACAAAGACTGCCCACCGTCAGGTCACACATACTGTAGATTCCTAAATATACGCGCGGAATTAATTATCGCGTTATTACACGAGAAGCACCACTCGCGAAATAAAATTACTCGCTTTTATTTTTATGGTGCTTTAATGTATGTAAAATCTCTAGATAAATTACTCATTCGCGAATTATTGATCTCGTGATTTGACGCCCTTGGGCCATTTCGCGATATTAAGTACTCGCGTAAAATAAGGAATCTACAGTATAAGTCTTAGTGTTTTATAGGACAGGTCAAGGGTCAAAGAGACTACCCACCATCAGGTCACACATGTAAGTCTTAGAGTTTTAAGGAGGCTCATTACACCACTTTTTGATGACGTACTATACAGAAAAATAAACCTCCATTGTTTCGTCCGTTTTTTTCCTGGGGACGAACTGTACAGGTTCGCTTTGCTGATGATCTAAATCTTTAAAACACTCTAAAAATAGACTATATGCGATGTTCACTATGTTGTAAACAATGAAAACAAGGTAATGGATTCATTATAAATAAAAAACAAAGGGTAATTTTTAAGTAAAGACCAAAGAGAATGACAGTCAAATGTTTGCTACCCAAGTAGTGTACAATGTCATAGCTAAAGCAGCAAGTTCTACCACTGACAACATGTATATATAGAGGAAATTCGAGTTGAAATCTTCAACCTCGTTGAAATAAATTATAATTGACTTGCGCATTTAGAGTACTGTACTCTTGTTGGTTTGTATGCTTGTCATTTATTTCTTTGAAACATGTCTATTTATTCTAGAAATTTTTGCTTTAATATTCTGAATCTGATATGTCCAACCGTTCCTGAGCGTTTTGAGTCAGGAGGATTTAGGAAAGATAACTCTTGCAAGTGGACTTTTAATTCCAATTATTTTTTAAATCTGAATTTTCATTTCTTTAAAACATTTTTCATTCAATTTGTCACTTGTTATTCATTAATATACATTCCTTGTCTATTTATAACTGATTTTCCAAATTATTCATGCAAAGATTAAGAAGAAAATCACATTTATTTTTTTTGGGGAGAAAATTATTTTTTCTAATAAAAATATATTGAATATTATGAAGTGTTGTTATATTGCTTACATTATCTGAAGATGACATCCATCACTTGACACTGAGATTTCTGCAATACTATCAATCAGAAACTTGAAATAAAACATTTAACCAAAATCAGAAAAAAGATAAAAAAAATCTTTAAAAAATATTTATCGTATCATAACCTCCATTTGGATATTTGAAATCCTCATAATAAGTGGTGCTGTAATGAAATCTAAAATAAACTGTGGGTGTAATGAGCCTCCTTAAAGTACAGGTCAAGGGGTCACAGAGACTGCCCACCATCAGGTCACACATTTTAGTCTTAGAGTTTTATAGGTCAAGGGTCACAGAGACTACCCACCATCAGGTAGGGGAGTAGCGATACAGCTGATGCTTATCACAGACACTGTATACCCTGATAATATGCCATGATACACAGAGACTGTATCACAATCAATATTTACTGTTATATATTACATTTAATTTTTTTTTAACAAATTATGTCTCTTTTTAAATAAGAAACCATTGGCTAGTTTGCCATCAGTGTCTTTCGCAACACCAAAATATGAAACTGTGACAGATGTGTTAGACTGTATAATATATTTTTTTAATTTTCTGAAGAACAACAAGGCAATGTGTAGTTTTATGGATAAAAAAAGCATCATCAGTAGTGCAGATTCAAAATATGTAAAATCTTGAACCCAAGGGATAGGATGGGGCCACAATAGGAGATCATAATTTTACATGGAAATAAGCAGGAAAATGTCTTTAAAATATTTTTCTAGAGAATGAACAATGGGGCCATGCATACATGATTAATTGCATAACAACACGTCAAGCATCATCAGGTATTCATAAATGTGATAAGTTTCAGACAAAAAATGTCAATTAAAAGGATACATATTTAATACATACCGGTATACTAAATTTCAAGTCTACAATGGCATTAGAACTATTACTATTGCAAGCAATTATTACAGAATTTTTGTTGAATTTTATATTCACAACTATGCCCAGCAATGTTGAATTTTGCATTTAAGACTGTCTTTAGTAAAGTGTATCATGCGAGAATCCCTGTCTCTCTGACTCTGTGTTAAAATGGACAGTACCATGGGCCAAATAGGCTGGAGAATGAATTTTTTGTAAGTGACTCTCAAGAATGTTGTTTTCTTTCTTTTGACAAAATACTACAGACTTAATAAGTTATAAATAAAAACCCAGGACTCTACATTAACTTTTTTCCCTACTTGTTCTTCCGGACAAGTGACCAAGACATTTACTTGTCCGAACTTCAACTTCACTTGTCCAAAATTTTTTTAATAAAGATCTAATACTGTCAACTTGAAATTATTAATTAAAATAAAGTCCATTATATAAGTGCTTGATTGATTTGTGATGTTATTAATAAATACAACAAACACACAAAACAAAATTTCATCTAGATTTCCAGTCCTGTCAACAACATAAATTTTGGCTAGTGAAACTGTCAACATCAAACAGAATCTAAACTTTGTAAGATTATAGACATATAAAAGAGGGTGTAGTGTGAACTAAATTATATAGCAATTCATATCGGGATCCAAGTACAGTTTATATACTAAACTACTGATAAACTTTTCACCAGTCATTCTTTTTATGAATTGAAGACTTCATTACATAAAAAAGCACTTGTCCAATCGGACAAGTGCCAAGCAATATTCACTTGTCTGTAATTTTCTTTCACTGGTACCAGACAAGCGGACAAGCGTTAATGTCGAGTCCTGAAACCCTCCTATAAAACAATTCAATCTATAGTAAGAGAATTTTGATACATGGTTATGCAGGGTTCTTCACAAGGGGTATTACCATGGCAGCCCGCCATGGTTAGCATCATGGTTAAACGAGCTGTGCCATGGTTAAAATCGGCAACCACCATGAATAAATTTTTATTGCATTTTAGTATTGACACCTACTTTTTAATGACTTGAGTAGTTAATTGTGTTTATACTATGACTGGCATGCACCTCGAGAGAAAGCGGACTGTGCTAAACAAATATAGCCATTGATCGCCGGATATATTGTGAAGTGTGGCAATTGAGAGTCAGTCAGTTGAGGATCGAGAGTTAATTTTCCTGCACACAACTCCAACATGTTCACTATAAAATCGCAGATTTACAAAAGATAATACATAGCGCTAAGTTACATAACGATGTCTAATTTAATCCTCTTGCTCCATTTTAAAATATTAAAAATATTATTTTTCTGATAAACTGGACATGAACACCAATCACCGTTTTAGAGCTACCGCCCGTTTGTATGAAATGTTGCGTGGCGCTATTTATGGCACTGGAGTACATGGAGAAGTAAACAATGGAGGAAAATTGGCAAAAAAAATGCTATGCAATGTAGAAAAATGCAATGTAGAAGCGTTTAGAAAGGACAGAACAGAGAAAGCAATATTATAGTTATGTCAAATTTATGCCCCTGGTTATATTAAATTTTGATACTTACACCATCTTAAAGTTTTCAAAGAACATACAGTTAAAAGCTCAGGCAATGTTAAGATGTCAGTGTTCGATTGTTTGTGTGTCTGTAAACTTTTTTCCTTCAAAATACTTCTCCTTCATTAGAGTTCACCCTATTTAAATAAAACTTGTCATGCAACAGGTAATATCAATTCTGTATATTAGTTTTTGAGTAAAACATGTTGCAATGGTTAAAATATTAAAAAAAATTTAAAAATTAAAAAGTGAAATTTTTTTAAAACACCTGCATTCAATTTTGGTACATTTGGTACTTATGTAAAGTAAGATACATAATCCTTTTTTTATTTTTAATTATTTTAATTTTAAAAAAAAGTTTAGGGATTATTTCAATTTTTTGTTTTGCTGGAGTTAAGTTTTGTGAGATCAATCATTGATTAATGAAGCTTAATACAGAGTCTAACATGGGTTCGTACTTTTTTTCGCACAGCTTCCTCCATGGTTAAATTTTCAAATGTGGAGATTCCTGGTTATGATTGACATGTGATGTTTTATTTGCATTAATCAAGCATAGTAAATAACACTTAAACACAATTTCCAATGTCATAATAGCAAGAATAAAAGAAAAATAGGAGTTTCTAGTACGCAATAAAAAAAAGGAACCTTCTGATCTGATGATCAGATGGACTGATAAATAAAACTGAGACAAAAATTACTTATTAAGGACATACGCAACGTACCTTACCTACTGATAATTTTTCAAGATATTCTTAATTCAAGATTATAGTGCCATCAGATGTTCATAAACCAAAAAGCAGCTTGCATTACCAGGGGTTTTGAAAAGATATCAGCTGATGAAAATTCTTGTAAAATTCAAAGAAAAATATACAAAAATTACTATACATATATTCTAGATGTTTTGTTTATCCAAATTTGTTTTAAAAGAAGTGTACAACAGCATATATAGACATTAAAATGTAGCACACAGTTCCTTTAAGTATTGGAACTCTTCAACTCCAGGGAAAAAGACAATAAAGTTCAAACTACGTTGCGTATGTCCTTAATTGTTCTTCAAAGACCAAGAGTGGCCAATGTGAAAGGTTATGATATGGGGTTAAAAATAGTACAGAGGCAATAATAGTTTGTTAAAAGTCTGCATGGTGATAGTGATAAATTAGGGACAGAGTAGAAATTGATGAGTTACTGAATACTAGACTAATTATTTCGTTGATCCTGATCATCCTATTTCTCTTGCTTTTGGGCAATAAAGCTTCATCTATCAGTCTATTTTTAGGTCACCTGAGTCACTCAGGTGACCTATTGCTATCCGTTTTTGTCTGTCGTCGTGCGTTAACTTTTGAACATTTTCAGCTTCTTCTCTTAAACCGCTATCCGTTTTTGTCCATCGGCGGCGTGCGGCGTGCGATGTTAACATTTGAACATTTTAGCTTCTTCTCTAAAACTGCTCAACCATTTTCAACCAAATTTGGCATATAGCATCTATGGGTGAAGGGGAACAAAAATTTTGAATTTCATGGTCCCTGCCCCCCTGGGGCCTGAGGGGTGGGGCTAAAACCACCAATATTAATGCAATCTTTAAAAATCTTCTTTATTCCTAGACATCAAGCAGTCAAACTGTTGGCATCATTGTAATAAGCATTGAGCCCTCTACCAAAATTGTGAAATTTTTGGCCCCAGGGTCAGGGGTTCTGGTGCTAGGGTGGGGCTATATAGATCACATAGTGAAAGTGCATTATTTCTTTGAAAATCTTCTTCTCTGCTCCTGGGTATCAAATAAACTAACTAAGTACATGTACATAGTTATGAAGAGCAAGAATGCCTCTTCCAAAATTGTGAATTTCATGGCCCCAGGGTCAGGGGTTCTGGTGTTAGGGCAGGGCTCTATTGATTATATAGTGAAAATGCATTAATTCTTTGAAAATCTTCTTCTCTGTTCCTGGGTATTAAAAGAACAAACCAAGTAAAAAGTTATGATGAGCAAGAGTGCCTCTTCCAAAATTGTGAATTTCATGGCCCAAGGGTCAGGGGCTCTGATGTTAGGGCGGGGCTCTATTAATTATATAGTTAAAATGCATTAATTCTTTTAAAATCTTCTTCTCTGCTTCTGGGTATTAAATAAAGTAACAAAGTACATAGTTATGATGGGCTAGTACCTCTTCCAAAATTGTGAATTTCATGGCCCCAGGGTCAGGGGTTCTGGTGTTGGGGGGGGGGGGGGGCTCTATTGACTATATAGTGAAAATGCATTAATTCTTTGAAAATCTTCTTCTCTGCTTCTTGGTATTAAATAAAGTAACTAAGTACATAGTTATGATGAGCAAGGGTGCCTCTTCCGAAATTGTTATTTCATGGCCCCAGGGTCAGGGGTTCTGGTGTAAGGGGGTGGGTGGCTCTTTTGACTATATAGTGAAAATGCATTAATTCTTTGAAAATCCTCTTCTCTGCTCCTGGATATTAAATAAACTAACTAAGAACATAGATATGATGAGCATGGCTGCCTTTTCAGAAATTGTGAATTTCATGGCCCCTGGGTCAGGTGTTCAGGTGGGGGGGGGGGGGCTCTATTGATTATTTGCATTAATTCTTTGAAAATCTTCTTCTCTACTCCTGGGTATTAAATAAACTAACTTAGTGCATAGTTATGATGAGCATTGTTGCCTCTTCCAAAATTGTGAATTTCATGGCCCCTGGGTCAGGGGTTCTGGTGTCAGGGTGGGGCTCAATTGATATATATAGTGAAAATGCATTATTTCTTTGAAAATCTTCTCTCTCCTGGATATTAAATAAACTAAGTACATAGTTATGATGAGCATGGCTGCCTCCTCAGAAATTGTGAATTTTGTGGCCCCTGGATGAAGGGTTCAGGTGTTAGGTCGGGGCTCTATTGATATATTAGGAAAATACATAAATTCTTTCGAAATCATCTTCTCTGCTCCTTGGTATTGTTTAAACAAAGGAAGTGCATGGTTATGATAAGGAAGAATGCCTCTTCCAAAATTGTGCAATTCATGGCCCCTGGGTCAGGGGTTCTTCTGGGGGGGGGGGGGGGGGCTCTATTGATTTTATAGTGAAAATGCATAATTTCTTTCAAAATATTTTTTCTACTACTGGTAATAAAGCAAAGAAAGAAGTTTATAGTTATGATGAGCAAAGTCCTTCTTCCAGAATTATTAGTTCATGGCCCCTGGGTAAGATTTTCTGGTGTAAAGGGGGAGGGGGGCTTTATTTATTTAATAACATAGTGAACATGCATTTCTTTGAAAATCTTGTATTCTTCTGGACATATTCGAGGCAAACAGAGTAAAAGTTTTAATATGCAAGGGTATTTTTACCAGAATTCTGAACACCTGGATTATTTAGTCAAGTATTCTGGTCCTGGCCAGGGCTCTATGAACTTGTATTCTGCTGAGCAAAGTTATTCCCCTTTGCCATTCACCTTTGATAATTAATCACTGTAAATAATGTATTTGAAAGGTTAATAGAATAAGAGAATTATGCAAGAATATTTATTGTATAATACAAAAAGTACTTTCATAGTTTTAATGATCAGGTAGACTTGGAAATAATAGATGAATAAAAGTAAGGCAAAAATAACTTATCTTTTTTAATGTTCTTCAAAGGCCAAGAGAGACCAATGTGAGAAGTAATAATATGGGGTTAAAAATAGACATTTCGTTAATAGTCTGCATGGTAATAGTGATAAATGGGGGACAGATAGATTCTATACCAATTATTTTGTTGATGCTTATCATACTATTTTTTTTTGCTTTTGGGCAACAAAGCTTCATTTATCAGTGTATGGATCCTCTAAACAGGTGACCGTTAAGGCCCTTGGGCCTCTTGTATACTCTATGAATCCTCTAAATTGTTGTATTATACACTGGCAGATTTAGAAGTGTGTAAAAAAAAATATACATAAGATTTAATAAATCATTTTTTTTGGTGTGGTCCCTGGGTCCCCACCCGGACCCCAACTGGTTGCCCCCCCCCCCCTCCCAACCCTAACTGGTTTTCCCCTCCTTCCAGAATCCTGGATCCTTATACTCAGGTGACTGTTAAGGCCCCTGGGCCTCTAGTTTACATTTGGAATCTCTTGCTAGAATTTCTAATAAATAGTCTCAATATCAACATTCATTTAATAATTGGAATAATTGTTCTTTTTCTTTTATTTAGTTAAAACAAGTCATGATTTTGTTACATTTTTTTCACTCCCCTCAGACTTGTCCAAAATTTAAAATCACTGTTACAGTAAGACATTTGGTCTGACAAAATCAAATTTTCTGTCGGACCAGACGAAATTTTGCCAGACCAGATACATGTACCTTATGTTGATGCTGAGAAAGGAAAATAAATAACTGCAACAAAATGCCCTTTATTATTTTCAACAGCCTTCAATCTCACAAGTTTCTTTTCTTAGGATAGCGAGTCTTTAATCAGAGACATAAATGACATGTTTTATGCCTTTGCTGTAACAGGGACATATTTACAGATGTATATAGGCCCCTAACTGAAACCATAAACATATATATCGACAATCGTCACCACACAGCCATCTCAAATGTTTTTGTGGCATTCACCTGCACACCCGATCTGTATCTTTTTAAAATTTGCTTCACCCTCAATTTTTTCAATTTTTTTTATGGCCTTGCCAACAGGACTGACGGTTTTTGACAGGTCTGTCTTCTCAGTCCAATGTGGCACAAACTTTATTATAGTGTGCTGGTGTGTTAAGGGTGTGCAGCAACATTTAACTAAGTTTCTAAATTAGAGGTCATGGTCAAAGTAGATGTTTGTGAGAAATTCTTGTCTGTAGCATATTTCTCTCCTCTATGCTTCATCTGGCTCATACTTCACCCATAGAGTGCCCCTGGGTAAAGATGTAAGGCAAAGGTCAAGGTCAATGCAGGTATCTGTATAAAATATTATATTTTCTCTCCCCTTTGTCTAGTCTGATTCCAACTTCAACCAGAGTGCTTGTCAGTGAAGTGTGTACAGTGTCAGAGCAGAAATCTGTGTCAAATGGTCAACAACTTTTTATGAGTAACGAATACAGTCCTTTACAAATCCCTCTCATCTTATTGTCCTTTACTTTACTTAAAGCAGGGCTCTTTGAGATGATCACCATCTCAATGGTATCTAGTTGTATGCTATAAACAATTAGGTCCTTAAAAGTGAGACAAATGTAGCATCTTATTATCCTGTAAAGACATTTGAAATTAATATGAAAATTGAAAAATTCAGAGTATTTATCTTAATGAATTTAAATTTTATGAAGTCTTTGACCTATTAAAAGATTTGCACCTTGGCATTGGCCAATCAAAACAGAGACTTTCAAAGGATTGCATGCAAATTTAAAGCGTGTTTAGTGGAATATTAACAGATTTGTATGACACACTGACCTCAAAACAAAACCTGAACTATTTCAATTTAAAAAATAGATTTCCATAAAGAAATGTTCAAAGAAAGGTGTTCGGATATGACAATAAGTTAGTTCTTTCAAAATAAGGAGGAAAAGTTAACTTCTCAGAAAAGTGTTGGTCATGTAAATGTGCGAGCAATGTCATATAGAGTAGGTAGACTCTATGGATTGAATGATTGCTACTTGGGAAGGAATTTGCAAATGGTATCAAGGGTTTAAAAATACAGTAATAAATTCTTTTTAAAAGAGCTTGTGAAGAATTTCGAGGTTGTACACTTTGTAAAACTTTTGTAGAGCACTGTTATACTGCAAACTGTTGTTCAACGTATTCTTATCAAAATTCATGCATTCACCGATACATACAGGCGAGAGCTATTCAGTTGTGTCAGAATATCTGATCTTGATCTTTCTGTGACATTGACCTTCATTTTCAAATTTTTTTTAGAATGCATATTTTGCGGGATTATGCTATATTTTTCAAGTTATCCTAGTGAAAACCCTGTTTGTTCCATATGTTACACAAGAAATTTACGATTCCAGCAATGTGTCAAGTGCATTGTTTTCAAAATTTGACAAATTAATATGATCATGTTAAATATAGGTTATGTCTTTAAATAAAAATTTCTTGCTAAGGAACAGAAATGCAATTAAAGTCAAATTTATATACTAAGTTCTAAATGTTATTGTCTATTCAAATTTAATAAATTACTATTAGTTGCTCTATTATTGCAGTACTTGGGAGAATGATTAAATGAGTAACACCTGGTAGAAAGTTTAGTTCAGCTTATAAAAAGTTGGGATTTTGTCCACTTTGTCACAACTGTAAAAATGGTTGCCTAGCTGTACCTTTAAAGCCGGACTTGGATTTATCAAAGACATTTCCATGTATTTAATTTAGGTTATCTGACTATGGACTAGAAGAACTTCCTACTGATGTTCTTAAGCACATGAAAACCCTCAAAGTCCTTGACCTTTCATGCAACAACCTGACAACCTTTCCAGATGTGACCTTGAAGACCCTGGAGACCTTGGATATCTCAGAAAACAACATTAAGTCTGTGGACTTTGTCAGAAATCTCCCAAGTCTCAGGCATCTAATGTTGGAAGGAAACCCAAACATTCAGGTAAGACAGCCATAAACCATGTTAGAATTAAGGGCGTATGAAGTACTGGTGTGTACTCTTTTTAGCTCTACTGGTCATTATAAGCTAATGCGAGGTAAGGAGTCTGTCAACTCTCTGCTTGTCTGTAAACAGTATTTCAAAATGCTACTTCTCCTACAGCTTTGACCCAAATTCAATTAAACTTGGTACACAACTACACTTAGATACCGGTACATAATTTCTTCATTGGGTTTTGATTTTGACAATTGATGTTGCCCTGGTTACAGAAAAAAAAATGGAATTTTCTATGGCATCTTTCATAACTTTAAAAAAACACTACTACTACTACAGTTTGATATGATTGCAATCGAACTTGGTGTAAAAGTGAACTTTTCTGAGATGCATAATTCTGAAGTTCATTTTTAATTTTAAGCAGCAGTGATGCAAAGGTTACTAAACCATTCAGGTCCCCCTTTGGACTTTTGGTTTTGAATTCTTTCGGATAGCTTATTCATCATATTGACTTAAAAATATTAATTATTGTAAAAAGGTAATATCCTTTTTTGTTTTCAGTGAACTGTGTTGGCATGGTCATACAAAAATTTCAAAATACATATACTTCTCTACCTACAGTTTTCAGATTTCTATCAAACTTGGCCCACAACAAGATTCATAATTGTGTAAATTGTTTCTGATTTCTGTAAATGGTTTTGCCATGGTTCTGAAATAGGAATTTCTATGAAATTTAAAATGCTGTTCCTCATATAGATGTGCTGTGATTTAGAACTTGAAACACAGGTATAATACAGCACTGTACATATTGATATTTTGATGAAGACAGGGATTTATCAGTACCTTCTCAGGGATGGAAATTCGGGCCTATTCCCAATTGAAAATGTGTTTAGCTTTTCCCAATTTGACAGTTTTTTTCCCAGTTGGTGAACAATGCTTTTATATTTAATTATCTTGGAAAAACACAAAGTAAAATTGTCAGATTGTCTGTAATTTTCCTCTATTTGACTCATTTACCAAAGCTACGGTCATAACACATGTTTAAAACACACTGAAAACATTGCCAACTTTTAATCCAAATTTCCTCTGTTTTTTTTCTGAAAACGTGATATTTTGTAATTACATAGATTTATTGAGTTATTTCCATCTACTCAATTCATCTATGAGTGAATGGTAAGAACTGTAGGCATTATTTCAGATAGAAAAATATATTTTCAATGCATTTTTTACATATATGAAAAGGGAATTTTTGAGAAAATGTGTAGAACTAGCTTTTTGCAGGAGGTTTATAATCTCCATGCAGAAACAGATTCTAATGACCTAAATTGGAATCTCATACAAACATGTACTAACCTTAGTTGTATAAATACTTTATACTCATTGAAGTCAAATTTACTTTTATTAGTCTATTATTAGTCCCCTGCCGGTGAAACCGGAGGGGACTATAGGTTTCCTCCGAGTCTGTCCGTCTCTCTAGCTGTATGTTCGTCTGTCAGTCTGTCCCACTTGGTTTTCCGCACTTTCTTTCTAAATGCTTGCAGATATTGAGCTGATTTTTTGTATGTGAGTGTATCTTAATGAATTACAGGTCAAGTTTGCATTTCATTCCACTTCATTGATTTTTGACAGAATTTAGACCTTTTCAATTTTTCAAAGTTTTCCGCATTTTTTTTAAAACGCTTGCAGATATTGAGCTGATTTTCGGTATGTGACTTTACCTTGATGAGTTATAGATCAAGTTTGCATTTCGTTCCTCTTCATTGATTTTTGACGGAGTTATGTCATTTTTAATTTTTAATGGGAACCAGATTACATTTGCCAGTAGGGGACTAGTATTGCTAATGCAATACTCTCAGAATGCTTGTTCATAATTGATCTTGTATGATGTTGGATCATGCATATTTAATTGTCTGTTTGGTTGCCCAATTAGAGTTCATGCTAAAATGTTAAATGAATTACACCTGAATACATGATGTAAGCAACATTCCTTATTTTTCCCAATTTCATCAAATAGCTGATAATTTTTCCCAATTCCCCAAAGATGACATTTCAAAAAAAAAAATAGGTTGATAAATCCCTGGAAGAATTTTGCAATGGTTTATAAATTAAATTTTTCTCAAATTTCGACATACAGTTTTGACTAGTTTCAAAATCACATGGAAAATAAGTGTTGTAAACTATTACTTCTGTTTAAGAAATAAAGTATGCATTTTAGTACATGTTGTAGGATAACCTTTGAGGTCAAGTAACATTATTTTTGAAAAACAAAAGCAGAGGTATTACTCATGTTTTCGCAATATTTTGAAACTACATCCTACAGTTTTTAGCTCAACTGAGCTGAAAACTCAAGTGATCTTTTCTTATCACCTGTTGTCGTCTGTCTGTCCGTATGTCTGTAAACTTTTCAGAGACAAGAGTCAAGAACCACTGGGATAAATTTAACCAAATTTGATACAAAGCATCCCTGGGTAAAGGGGATTCTAAATTGTTAAAATGAAGAGCCAAGTCCCATTCCAAAGGGGGATTATAAAAAAAAAGGCAAAAAAAGGGTGTGGTCATTAAAAAAAATCTTCTTCTCAAGAACCACTGGGCCAGAAAAGCTGAAACTTAGTTGGAAGCTTCCTGAGAAAGTGTAGAACTTGTAAAAACTGAGGTGAAAGCTCAAGTGAGCTTTTCTGATCACATTTTGTCTGGCGTCTGTCTGTCTGTAAACTTTTCACATTTTCAACTTCTTCTCAAGAACTACTGGGCCAATTTTGACCAAACTTGCCACAAAGCAGCCTTGAGTGAAGGGGATTTTTAGAAGTTTGTTCAAATAAAGGACCATGCCCTCTTTCAAGGGGAGATAAGAATTAGTGAAAATTTAGTATTATCTTTCAAAAATATTATTCATAAGAACCTTTAGGCCAGAAAAGTTGAAACTTATGTGAAACCTTCATTACATAGTGTAGATTCAAGTTTGTTCAAATCATTACTCCCTAGAGGTAGGGTGGGTCCACAATAGGGGATCAAAATTTTACATAGGAATATATAGGAAATTTTTTTAAAAATCTTCAACAAAGCTGTGATCAGTCACATGGAAGTATCCTCATGGAGTGTAAATTCAAGTTTGTTAAAATCAAGACCCCTGGGGCAGGGTGGAGCCACAATGTTTTACATTGGAATATATAGGAAAAAAAATCCTTTTCTCAAGAACAACAAAGCCATTGTTAATCATTTTGATTTGGAAGCATACTCAGATAGTGTAGATTCAAAGTTCAAATGATGTGTGGGGAATAAGGTTTACATTGGATTGTATAGGAAAAAATCTTCTTCTCATTAAGGGCAAAGCCATGTTAAGTCTAACTGATATGGAAGCATCCTCAGGTAGTGTAGATTAAAGTTTGTATAAATGATGACCCCCAGGGATAGGGATGGGCCACAATGGGGGAAGAAATTTTTACAAAGGAATATAGGAAAAAATCTTCTGCTCAAGAATTGCAAAGTCATTTGTTATACTGATAAACAGAATCCTCAGGAAGTTTAAAATTCAAGTTCCCACCCCCATGTAAACTTTTCAGTACTGAACTGATTTGTGCTTCTTCCAAGCCAATGTGCTTACTGAGCATTGCTCAGGTGAGCGATGTGGCCTATGGGCCTCTTGTATTCAAATCTCGGCCCCTGTGTATAGGATGGGGCCACAGGAAACATATATTGGGGGGGGGGGATCTGTTGCAGAACATCAGGGCCTAAGTGACTCAGGTGAGCGTTGTGGCCAATGGGACTCCTGATTTTAAAATGCAACAATTTTTCCTAGTCCAGATGCTACTTTTTTCTTCTATTTAATAAGTACAACCAGTAGAGCTTTAGTCTCACTAGATACGTCTGGTTAATAATTGGGTAATTTTGGTTAATAATGAACATGATGAAGTTCACCCAGAAACATTTATCTTTCAGATCATATATGAATTTTATGAATTGCCATAATTGTGAAATAATTTCCATAGCATAGTGGAAATGCCATGGTATGAACATGAAATGTCACATGAAAAACAAGTGTTAGGAATTGTAATATTTCAAAGGTTAATATGAAGGCATATTTTAGAAATTGTTTAAAAAGCTTATCTTTGATTTAAGGACAACCACATGATTGAAGCAGTCCTTAAATGCCCCAGCCTAATGAAGATTGATAAACACAATGTCGACTACATTCACAGACAGATCCAAAACTTCAGGGAGAAATGGCTGCCTCAGGTACCATCAAGTGTCTTAAACATTAACATGATTGTAATATTTTGAAAGAATTTATGTGATCAACATTTTGTCGAAACATGTATATTTAAGGAATAACTGTCTTATTTTTTGGATTCATGACGATGATCAATCGAGTGGCTTGCGTGATAATTTGCATAAACGCCGAAGGCGTTTATGCATAAAATTATCACGCAAGCCAATCGATTGATCATCGTCATGAATCCAAAAAATCTGACAGTTATTCCTTATATTTACATGCTCCTGATTCTGCAAATTCCCATGCTAACAGCCCCGCTTCTGTCTCTATTTGTCCCGCCCCGCACGTGATTTTTTTTTAACCGCGCCTATCGATGAACCAGTAGATTTATGTAGAAATAAAGTATTTTTACAATTTGTAATTTTATCTCGGACAAAGACATTGGAAATGTAAATATTTGTGTTTAAAAGAGAGTTTCTTGTATCCTTTTAAAATTCAAATGAAATCTCTTAAATATATGGGGAAAAGATTTATTTTGTAACCATTTCTGATAACATAAGCTATAAATGGTCCAAAAAAAAACAAGAATTAACAAGTAGGTATACATATGTTAAGATAATCATTTCTCAGGTTTTAGAATATTCATATATTAAATTTTCATTGAATTATCTTGGGTTTTGTTTTTATAAAAGAAAAATTTCTTACACTGTTTATGCCTTTTAAAAATCTACCTCTTTTTACTCAGGTGCAAGCGAAGTTTGAGGTGCTTTTTGAGGACAGATTTACTGAGGAGATGTCTGAGGACCAGTTTCTGCAGGCAGTGACGGAATTCCAGGATGTCATCCGAGCAGACTCACTGTTCTCAAGTGCCAACTCAGAGGCTGAGAAAATTGTTGTAAGAAACTCGAACTGTGTTTTAATTTTATTTCAATTCATAATGCATCTTTTTTCCAGCCATATTCTCACAGTTTGATTTCCCAGAGTTTAATGGGGTAAACCTGTATAGTTAGGCCTGAAAAATATTTTTGACTTATAAATATGTCTTTGAAAATAAAAAAAAAAAATTGCTGTAGGAAATGAAAAAAGTATAGTTAGGCCTTAAAAATATTTTTGACTTATAAATCTTTCTTTGAAATTTAAAAAAAATTGCTGTAGGAAATGAAAAAAAAAAAAGCATCATATTTTTACCCATTGTTTATAAAAAATATTCCAGATTTTGAGAGGATATTTTGAAATGATTGTTGGATTCTGGGTATCATATTTAAGTTTTTTTTCCCTTTCATCCAGATTGATAAGCTTGCTAAGGAGATAGCTGAAGATGCTAGATCAGGAGAACTCTTCTCCACCCATCAACAGGCTCCAGGAACACCAAGAAGTGCCCGATTATCCCGAAAACTCAGCTGCAACACACCCAAAACTCCAAGTAGGAATTTTGTTTATCTTAACATCTACATGTAGAGTATAAAATAGTTTTCATTTACTACGAAAGAAATTAATTAATATATTTCCTAATTCTTTCAGACTGAGTGTTGATGTTTTTATTTTTAGAAATACAAACTTTTAAGCATCTTGTAGTTTTGAACTTTACGTGTCAGAGACCAGCTTATGTAATTGTTAGGAGACTGTCATCTGTCCATCACCATCTATTTAACTGTAATTTATTTTATTTTTTTTAAATGTTACTCCTCCAACAGTTTTGGTCCCATTTCAGTATTACTTGGTGTACAGGTAGACTATGCTAAATTAAATAAATCTATATTTTCCTTTTCCATTTAGATGGACAGTGTTGCCAGGGTTTTTAAAAATATAAATGTCTGTAAAATTCTTTCAAAACGCTACAGCTCATAAAGTACAGTTGGTGTAATTTCAAAAAAACTTTCTACACAAGTAGGCTGCACAAATATACATAATTTTGTTTATTAGTTTTTGATTTTGATGAATAGTGTGGCTATGATTACTGAAAAATAGAAACTACATTAAGTTACATAATTATATATGTCTGTCTTTAATTCTGATAAAAGACATTATCATGGTTACTAAAGTAGAATTTCTTTCAAATTGCTACTCATACAGTTTGTTCTGATTTCAATAAAACTTTCTTCACAAAAGACCACACTAAGGTATATAATTCCTTTTATCATTTTTTAATTTTGACAAACAAAATTGCCTTGGTTACTTAAAATAGAAATTTCTGTGAAATTCTTTCAAAAGACTACTCCTCCTTGAGTTTTAGTTCATTTGCAGTTAAACTTGCCACAAACCAAGGATCATTATTCTATTTATTACTGTTGCCATACTTTTAAGTCCAAGTGCTACTTTTCTCTTCCTTCATTATAAGTACAAATCAGTAGAGCTACACTCTCATTAGAAACTTCTGGTTAAATCTCAGTGTAAAAAAAAAATAATTTATATAACTATAGGTTCAACATCTACCACACCAAAAAGGAACAGAAGGAGTGTGACCTCTGTACTGGACTCCCCCACCCTGAAGATGC
Organism: Saccostrea echinata; assembly: GCF_033153115.1. Taxonomy (NCBI): domain Eukaryota; kingdom Metazoa; phylum Mollusca; class Bivalvia; order Ostreida; family Ostreidae; genus Saccostrea; species Saccostrea echinata. The sequence goes on from NW_026889803.1 coordinate 32,862,821, forward strand.
CTGAATCTCCGATATCCCCCATCAGTACCCCAAACAAACGGAAGAGGCGACGAGACAGTGATGAGGAATCTGGAGTACAGAAATCAAAACGAGACAGGAAGTACTCCCCACTGACATGGATGATTAGGAAGAACCCAGTTGTTGAGCACAACATGATGTCTTTGGTAAATTTTTCTTCGCCATAATGATACACAATAATTATTATTTCACAAGTCTAATTTTTAAAAGAAGTTTATCTGACTTAAGTTCTGTTCTTGGCATTTTTAAATTAGATTACAATCTTTCATTATATTAATTTAAGGTATGATTTATGTTGCTTAATAGAAGCTGACAAGAGTGACAGTTGTATTTTTCCCCTGTGTTTGATAAAAGAGGGGGATGTTAATTTGGATCTGTCCATTCGTCATTCTATTAATTCCTGTATGATATCTCCAAAAGTCCTTTAGGCTTTGTAGTGGAATTTAGACATAAATTCTTTTGACATAAAGAGACCCCTAGTGAATTTAAGGTCAAAGGTCAAGGTCAGAAAGTGTTTTTGCATTGAAACCTGAGGTGATGACTCTCAATGATTTTAAGGCTAAAAGATGAAAGGTCAAGGTCACAAGTTCATATATATGGTATGAAATGGTTTCTGATTAACAATGCAAAAACTAAAATACAACCCCTGTTGATTTGGAGGTGAAGGGGTTAAAGGTCTGTTACAAACTGGTTTAGATCATTCCAAGTTTTTTCTCTGTTTAGCGTCCACCCATATTTCAAAAACCTACCTACCTATTTGCAAAAAACAAACAAGTCCAAAAAATGAAACACAAATTTTATAGTCCTAAAAATGACGCCATTTGTTAAACGATTTGATTCATAAACCTATTTTTCTCATAAAAAGTTCAATTCCTTAGTAAAATGAAAGTATCTAATAGTTATAAGATACCTCACACTACATTTTCTAAACATATATAGAGTAAAATTGACAGAATTCAAAGATTTTGACCAGAATAATCAATTTCACGACTCCAATTCTTATTTGTTTTTTCTGACATGGGGTGTCAAAAACCAAGGCGCACACGGACGCTAAACATAGAAAAAATTTGGAATGGCCTTAGGTCTTCCACCCCATTATTCTATGCTTAAGTGAAGGACATAAATACCCTGAGTTAATTTGTGATGTATTTGTATTGAACATACTTTAGAGACTGGTTTCATTGTTGATGCACAAACTAACTGAGCTAAATATTTTTGGGGGATCTTGATTTGTCTTTATATCTTTAATTTTCTCAAATTTTGTGATGTATGGTATACAAAATTCATTTGAATTTCATTTTTTTTTTCCTCCATCTGATAGTAAATTGTCATAACAAAAATTTTTTTTTAGAATTTTTAGTAAACGGAGGGTTCTCCCCTTAGTTGACCCAAGCTACACTATCTTTTGTTTAATATCTTAAGAAGTACAAATAAGTAAGTAGCAAATAGAAAATGTATGTTAAAAGTGGCTTTGAAATGATCTATTTGATTTCAGCCTGCTTTACCTGACTATGACCCTGTTCACTTCCTGCGATGTCACTCCGAGGGAAATGACCCGTCTGATGAGGTGACAAAAGTCTGGAAGTGTGCTTTTGAACCCAGCATTGAAGATCCTGGTAAGTGTTTGAAATAAAATGGATCCGTAAAAGTATCTGCTTAATTAGCAATTCATGATCTTAGTACACATTCATATTAGTTCAATTACACAATTAGTATACACTTTTTGTTATGTTTGAAAAATATTGTGATATATTGTGAAGAGTTCTTTATTTCTCCAGTTAAAATGATAATTTATGACAAGAAAACTGCAAAATAAATTATTGAAATATGTTTAAAGAGTAAATACATTTTATCGTTGAAGAATAGTGATGCTAAAAATAAATTTTGTACATATTCAGGAACTGGATGCTTGCAGGAATTGACCCCCTGTACATTATGTGGTTAATTTGATAATTTGCTTAGCTTCCTCATATTTTAGGTTTCTATATTTTCATAAACTTTATATATGTAATTTATGAGTTAGGTCTTAAAGATTTTGTATTTGTACAAATGTTCATTTAGAGTATGAAAAGAGATTATTAAAAAGCCTTAATGAAAATTGTATATTTTTGACAGAGAAGACAACCAACCTGTTGGCCAGTTGTGGGGGACAGACCGTGTGTCTGACGGACTGTAACACAGGAAAGGTGATGAAACGCTATAAAGATGACAACAAACACGAGGTAAGATTTAATAAAATTGAAAACCAAACCATGTTTGCAAAATATTCATATTAAAATTTATTCAAAACATCAGAATATCTGACCCTCAAAGCATTTAAGTGCTGATCTGAATACAAGATTAGATTTTTTCAAGAATACATTATGTAGGTGTACAAACTGTAACCACCATATGCTGAGTGTTGACAACTCACATTTTCTTTCCCACAGTGCTTCTACACTTTGGCATGGACCACAGTTCATCTTGAGAACAATAAACAAGAGAAGACTAATCTACTAGCAGTAGCAGGTACAGCACTGAGAAATCAATTCTTGTGCTTCTAGATTTTAAAATTGAATTGAATTGAATTTTATTGTTTGTGTGCCCCCTGTTTTAAATAGGGGAATAGATTATCAATAACCCTTTATAAATTATCTGTTAACCCCCATTTTTGTTCAAAAAATATAATGATAAAACAATTAGGATGTCCATATTTGCATCTTGATTTGCACTATATTTGTTTTATGATTATGAGGTGAAAGGACACAATTTTTTTACTGAAAGAAAGAATTTTGGTTTCTATTAAAAAAAATATTTTAAACATTCAAATCTCACTGTAATCTCTGAATGTAAAAAGAGAAAAAGAGATTTTGGATATAATTTGAGCATTCACATCATTTGGACACATCTGGGTTTTAACTGTATAGTTTATCAATGAGCTTAAAAGTCCATACTGAAATGTTGATGTTTCTGATTTTAAGTTATGATGCTGGCCCATTGTATGACAGTGTCAAAAATGTTTTGAAATAACAATGTATTACACTCATTGATATTTCTTCCTGTTTGTCAGGTCAGAGTGCAGACATCAAGTTGATCCACCCCTCCCAGTTTATGATGTATGCCACACTTGAAGGTCACAGAAAATATATAAGCTGTTTAACCTTTCACCCCAAACAGCCAACAATTCTTTTCAGTAAGTGTTACTTCCACAAATGTGCTTAAAGTTTAGTGAACTACAAATTTTCTAGTATTCTAACTTGAATTTTGACAGTTTTTATGGCCATTTTTCTTTGAAGGTTTAAGTAAATAAATTCACACTTAAATTAAAATTTCTTTAATTCAGAATTTGTTTTTGTTTGTTTTTTTTATCTAGGTGGAAGTAATGATAGGAAGATCATTGTGTGGGACATAGGAATTCCTGATATGAGGGACTACACAGTGCTGTTCAAGTATGTAATTAGAAATTAAAATAAAACTCAGAAATATTGAATTCTGAAATTTGTCAGTAAAATTCATTCAATTTTCTTGAATAAATTAACATTGGACATAAACATCAAAAATTTATGAGTATGTTCATGAAAGTGCATAAATTGTGCATTCTCAATTCATCAATTACCCATTCTCACAGAATCTTGTTTGTTACATCAGAGGATAACAATATATCCAAAATCTTTTACAGGAAATTACATGTACTCCAGGCCCCAGACACTGACGCTCTGAACCTGGTACTGAGCATGCCCAGTCAGACCCTGCTAGCAGGATGTGAAGACTCCTGTTTTGGATGGAAGGCAGACAATGTGGACAAATTATCTAGGTATTAGTCTAAAATGTTGAAAATAAGAGTAGCAATTTTGGTTTATCTAAATTACATTGTTAAAATACATTGTAGCTACAGTGCTTTCAGAATTGGAAGCATGTAATAAAAATTGGGTAGAATCCATGGATGTTAATGAATCTTCATCTACTGCTATGTGATAGTGAAGAATTAGTTACTGTAGATTTCTAAATATACGCGAGGAATTAATTATCGCGTAATTACGCGAGAAGCACTACTCGCGAAATAAAATTTTTCCCTTTTATTTTTATAGTGTTGAAATCAATGTAAAATCCCTTGATCAACCGCCCACTCGCAAATTATTGTTCTCGCGATTTGAAGTGAAAGAGCCATTTCGTGATAATAAGTAATCATGAAAAATAAGGAATCTACAGTACCAGTCGACTATATTGATCTGTCAAAGAAAATTAAATCAGTTATTTCAATATTATTAATTCACATCTCTGGTTATTAAGAATCAAAGCTAAATTTGCAGCACAATTTTTTTTCAGGACCCCTGATTACCAGTTTTACCTCCCTACAGTGTCCAGTGATACTGAGAGTAACGTCAGTACACAGAGAGAGACAGTGGATGGACTTGCAGCTCTACAGAATGGATATGTTGGTATGTGGCTTATGAAAAGAATGTTAAATTTTACTGACTTTTCACTGTCAAGCATGTGTTTTACTACTTCAGAAAAATGCAGAAGTACTCTTAAAAATCAATTATTTTGAATTATTTATTTTGGAATGATGTCAAAGTTAAACAGGATATGCTTCCCAAAATATGATAATGTTTTGAATTAAAACTTGGAAAAATATTGCTTTTGAAATTAAAAATTTAAAAAAGTATATGGGATTGAACAGTTGGCATGACCTATTTAAGCTTTCTCCCAATTGTATGGCTTTATAAATATATTTATAAATTAAATGTCCAAAATACATCTCTTACGTGTAAGTTATTTCAGTTAAAATCAGATTGTTTTGATTTTGTTTGCAGTGACAAAATGTGTGGGAGATGACATCATCAGTGTATGGAATGTCAAAGATCAACTCCCCTCCAAGGTCAAGTCTAGCTCAGACAAAGGCAAGGTCAAGGCCAGCACAAAATCCATAGGGGTCAAACCAACCGCTCTACTCCACTATACAAGACAGACTGTTGACTACATCAACATCGGGGCAACCAAAGGTAGGAACATGTATTTACATGGTGAACATGTCATACATGGTGAACATATGTCATATGGTCAAGTTGGATATATTTCAGTCAGTTTTAAAAATGTATGAAATAACAAAGAGAAAAGCAAGATTTTGGTAGGAATTTTATTCACCTTCATCAATAGTACAATAGCATGTTTAGGAAAAACTTTTCATATTGGGCGAGTTTAACGCAAGTGGATTTAAAAGATATTTCCAGTATTTCATCCAGATACAGTCAAACATATCACATTTATCTTAAACTCAGTAGAATACACAAAATCCAAGGAATAGATCCAATTTCAGTTGAAAAGCTTGGGCATAGTCAAATTACTGGGGCTTGAAGGACACAGCACCAAGTGTCATTTTGTCATGTGATAATATAATGGGTTTTTTTTCTTCAGAAATGATGGTGGTAGGAGATGATGATGGTAAACTGAGACTGTACAATGTGGGAAAGGTGACCAGCAGGAAGTCAAAGCCATGTGATGACATCCTGCAGCCCTCAAGGGTATGTCTCAAGAACTGAAAGTTTCTAATAAATCTTAAACAACATGCATCGAATATTTTCAAGTTTTGATACGTTACTCTAATTTAACATAAGATAAAATTATCTCAGTTGATATTGATCAGAAGTCTCAAGGAAATATCTTTACTGGTTCAAAACTCAAAATGGCGCCTATATGAAATGTATCAGTTTTCTCATGGTAAATTAACAATATCAGTTACATGTACATGTTATCTCAACTTAACCATATTATGCAGTCCTTTTTTTGTTTGTTTGTTTGTTTTTTTTTTTGTTTTTTTTGTTTTTTTTTTGTAGACTTTATAGGTTGATTTTATGAGATAACTCAAACTTATTCTTTGAGATAGCTGTCTTTTACTACCTTATCTATTTTCTAGCTTTGTGCTTTCTTTTATGTCAAATAATAAAGGTTTTTTTTTTGTTGCAGGTTTTAGAGTGGCCTGAGATTTCTGATGGACCTATGAAGCCATTCTGTCAGAAAGAGGTACATTTGATTTATAAATCTAGTATTAACTTTTAATATTACTGTACATCATTTTTAAGCCAGTGGTGGCCAATTTTTGTGAACTGTTCAATATTTAAGGGTGTGTTGGAAAATAATTTCATGGGTATGTCATATTATGAAAGTGACATCCTATACATCAGTTGAAATGATATCATTGAAATGGTAAATCCTATAAAATGAGATTGATGACAAACAGTGCTATGAAGCTGTAAAGTTTATTGTGATGGATGTTCATTGTCATGCCCTTTCAGTTCTTTGTGGTACCTTCATTCAAAAACATATACATGTACATGTAGTAAAATTGCATATAAACTATAGTTTGTACCCTTTAAGAGTACAGATGTATTTTTATTTTGGGACTTTTACATCTTGTTAGTAGGTTAAAACCGTTTTGATTTAATTGGCAGCAGGACATTTTTATGTTGTTAAGGAAGTAACCAATCAAGATTAACAATTATATGCTCAATGTGCTCAACTTTTTGAGTTCATGTACAAAGAGAACTCTTGAAAAATAATTATTAGCTTCCTTTATGCATGTACAGTTGTCTATATTTTTGTTTTCTCTGTTTCAGACTGTTGTTGTGAACAGTGCCTGTGCCAGCTATGATAAGGAGTATATTGCATGTGGGACAGACAACAATCTGGTGTGTGTTTGGAGGAGACAGAGGGGGAGCTGTGGGGAGGAGGACATGAACTGTGATTGAAGGAGGGGACAAATAGCTACAGCTGAAGGGGGTACACAGAATGGGAGAGGACATGAACTGTGATTAAAGGGGAGCAAACAGCTTCAGCTACTGGAACATAAAGACAGAATGGGGAGTAGTGATGTGTTGAGTTACTGTTAGGTGTATTCATCTACTTGGTAGAACATGAATTCCTTCACTTTGGGACTGAGATTTCAGGAGTTCGATATAATATGATTGAGGTCTTTGACTTTACTAATGGAAACATGCATTTATAAAATTTGGCTTGGAGTCATTTTTTGATAGACTGTGACATACATGTGGTTTTTTTTTTATCATGTATCATGAAGGATAAAATCTTTTGATAAAGGGATATATCTTTGTACAGTTATGAATGATACTTAAATTCTTCAAACAGTTATATGAATTATGCAGGACATTTGTCATTCTTGTGATTTATCATGATATTGGAGTGTTTTGAATTATGAATATAGAATGTTTCATAAGGGCTATTCCAGGAAAAAATGTATGGGAGGGTTGGACGGCACTTCATATATTTTTGTATGGGTAGTGGGTCTGGAGCAATTAAATTTGTAAGGGTGGTTGTCCTCACTCGATATATTTTTAGATGGGTGGTTGTATTTACCCTCACAAATAATCAAGTGCAAAGTACTTCTTTCCTCTCATTTTGTATAAATCAGTGAATACTGATATTTTCGTCCTAAACAGTTGTTAAGTGTGTTTACATTGAAAGTGAAAGTAGAATCGAACAAAACGGAAACAAGGGCAGATAACTATAAAAGCATGTGCAACTGTGACTGCAATGACAGTGGGGGGTTGGAAAACGGATTAGTTGTGCTTTGGACTCACTGGTCCAGTTTCTTTTCGCCAGTTTAATTAAACATGATTACATTGGTAAATTAAATGATATTAGAAACAATCAGAAAGATCGTTTTATTTTAAACCGAAAGTAGAAAAAAACGTATCTGATAATGAACGTTTTAGAGCATGACTACGGAGTTTGCAAGTCAAATATTTTACTTTATACCACATACAGAGTAAAAGGAAGATGAGATATGAGTTTGAAAACAATATGAAATATATTATGTCAAAAACATGCCAGTCCTTAACCTGTTAAGTGTTAACTTGTCGAACTTGAATGTACCAATGGTCTAAGTTGTTAAATGGGATTTAGAATTCTTTAAATATATTTTTTTTAATCAAAGTTTTCACTTCACAGACACTGCCTACAGAAGTTTAGTCCCCCCCCCCCCCCCAAAAAAAAAAAAAAACAGGAATCATTTTGTTATGAACAAGGTGAACAACAATTGTTAAGGATAGCTAGGCTATAATTTACAATATTTAATTAATTGTAGGAATGTCATTTCTACTAGTACATGTGTATACATACTTGTAAAAGCTTTACCTAAGCTTTACAGACTACAAAGTCATGTATCAGAACAGATATACAAATCACTATAATAAAGGCTTTCAGTGGTGTGTATCATAGGCCTAAAGGAACATATCTTTTTAAGCTGTAGCAGGAACACGGGGAACTGTTTTACAAAAAAACTTATTACTAAGACTAAAAAATTTAGTTGTTCATAAAATCTTACAAAACTTATGTTTTTGTTAAAAATTGTTGGCATAAAACTATCTTATTTTTTTTTTCAAAAAGATTTAAAACATTTTTAAAGTAATGCAAAAAAGAAATTTATTTGCATAATAACATTTGGATCTTAGTCATAAGTTCTTTTGTAAAATGGGCCCTGGTTGGATAGATGTCAAATCCCAACACTCATTCGAAGTCAGATAAATTACAATACCTGAAAAAAGTACATAAAATTTTATTGCATATATATGTGTGACACAATTTTTTTTTTTAAATTTAAATGGGTGGTTGTATCAAAAGCAATTTTAAATTGATGGGGGGTGGGGTAGAAGGTAATTAAAAATGTATGGGTGGTGGGGTAAAAATAAAAGTGCCTTCCAACCCCCCAACCCCCCCATACAATTTTTCCTGGAATAGCCCTAAATAATTGTCTTAGATAATATTTTGTGTTACTAGTCATTAGTCAAATGAATGTATTTTAACATTAATTATGAATTTGCTGAAACACAAGACTGCAAAAAAAAAATCCATTGTGTAGTGCTATTGACTAACTGTATATAGCTAAAAACTCAGTATTACATTGTATTGTATGCAGGTGAGAAATTGTTAACAATATGGTAAATATTGAGAATATGTGTTTAAAAATATAAAGGTTTATATTTTGTTTGCCATGTTGTTATGTCTGGGTTGTAGTTTTTAGCTCACCTGAGCTGAAAGCTCAAGTGAGCTTTTCTGATCACCCGTTGTCCGTCGTCCGTCCGTCCGTCTGTCCGTCTGTCCGTCTGTCCGTCCGTCCGTCTGTAAACTTTTCACATTTTCAACTTCTTCTCAAGAACCACTGGGCCAATTTTAACCAAACTTGGTACAAAGTATCCTTGGGGGAAGGGGAGTTTAAATTGTTAAAATAAAGGGCCAAGTCCCCTTACAAGGGGAGATAATCAAGAAAAGACAAAAATGAGGTGGGGTCATTAAAAAATCTTCTTCTCAAGAACCACTGGGCCAGAAAAGCTGAAACTTATGTGGAAGCATCCTGGGATAGTGTAGATTCTAAATTGTTCAAATCATGACCCCCAGGGGTTGGGCGGGGCCACAATAGGGAATCCAAGTTTTACATTGAAATATATAGGAAAAATCTTTAAAAATCTTCTTCTCAAGAACCACTGAGCCAGAAAAGCTGAAACTTATGTGGAAGCATCCTGGGGTAGTGTAGATTCTAGATTGTTCAAATCATGACCCCCGGGGGTAGGGCGGGGCCACAATAGGGAATCCAAGTTTTACATTGAAATATATAGGAAAAATCTTTAAAAATCTTCTTCTCAAGAACCACTGAGGCAGAAAAGCTGAAA